>NC_054383.1:132359220-132714220 GCF_017654675.1 Xenopus laevis | reverse complement strand
AATGGGTGGTGTATCTAAAGAATTAAAGCAAGTAAAACAAACTTCACAGCCTGGGGACTAGATTGACATAGGCCGGGAGCCCTTGACTCAAGTTTTGTGTTGGAAAAAAACCTTTTTTATCCAGATATTGAATAAATCAACCTCCCTGGCTATTTTGTGTTTTCTTCCTCTGTGTATTTACATTTAAAAAAAAAATGGCAATTTACTGGCATCTGCTCCATGTTCCTGCAGAACCAACAGGCAGATTGGGTGGACTTTGGGTACATCTGCGGGTGGAACAAGGAATAGTAGCGATGTATCTTCACAAGGGATGCACCGAATCCAGGAATCGGTTCGGGATTCGGCCTTTTTCAGCAGGATTTGGCGAATCCTTCTGCCGGGCCGAACGAAATTTGCATATGCAAATTAGGGGTGGGGAGGGAAATCACGTGACTTTTTGTCATAAAACAAGGAAGTAAAAAATGTTTCCCCTTTCCGTCCCTAATTTGCATATGCAAATTAGGATTTGGTTCGATATTCGGCCGAATCTTTCGCAAAGGATTCGGGGGTTTGGCACTCTCATTAGCCTAAAAATGACAGCGGGAAATAATCGTTTCCTGTAAATGAACTTGTTTTCATCAGTTTATCACATGTAGAATAGCCTTGTGTTTAAATTGATCTTTAGCCTACAATATATATATAGAATGGATTCATTGTATGATTACAAATAGACGGGCACTCGGGAATACACGTGAGAGAGAATAAAAGAATCTATGAATTATGGTATTAGCCCGGTTAGACAAATAGCACTGCTTTTATAGAAGATATCTGAGCTCAGCAAGAAACACTCACCAGTGTATATTCTAGTGATGGTCGGGTGGGTCCAGGCCGACCTCGCACCCCCCTTTCGGGGTCGTGGACGGGTCCGGGACTTACAATGCCGGCTTTCAACTTTTGTGATGTAATTGGTGGGGTGGGTCAGCACGGTTTATAAAAGGAACCCGGAAGTCGGGCTCAAGCAGGCATGGGTGGAGGGCAGAAATCAACCCACACATTACTAGTATATTCCTATATATTTCTCACTAGTCATTCACTATTCTTGCCTGTAGGCTGGCTCTGTTTGTTCCCTTGCATATTTGGGCTCTTGGGTTCAATATTACAATACAGAATGTTCTCCCTATAGTCACACGGCTCTTGTTTTCTTCTAGAGTCCTAAAATTTAGGGAGTTATTTTCTAAACCCAAATTTATTTCTGGTTGAGGTTTTTTTGGGCACAAACTTAAATTATTAGTGGAAAAAAAAACTGGAATTTGTCTAGATTTATTAAACACTGATGCTGCTAAAAGACCGAATCGGCCATCTCAGACCTGTCAAGGTTCTGTATAATTCAATGGGAGATGTCCCTATCCTAATTTGAAGATATTGTGGTTTGTGCTGGGTTTAGCATGATAATCCAAAAAATTTGGGGTTTTCAGGCAAAAAAACCTTAATATTTGAGGTATTCAGGAGAAAAGTCCATATGTAAGTTTTTGGACAATTTTATCCAATGCTAAATAAAGCAAAATTGGGGATGGGAGTTTGGTGAAACTTTTTTTATTGAAACAATGAGATAAAATCGGATTTTAGTAAATAACCCCCTTAGTGCTAGGTTAATAGGCACTAGTGTATTATATTGGAATGACGACTGGAACTATAATATTTGTATCTGTACCACCACAGCCAGGTTAGTCAACATTCCAAAAACACCAGAGCAGATCTGTTACTGACATATATTTCAAGATCAGAAAGAAATCTTTATAAACCTCCAGGCAATAATGATCCTCTTACGTCCAATCTTTGCCCTCTGGCTGTGAGGGAGGAGTCGGAGGAGACATATAAATAAGGCAGGATTTCGAGTCCAGGTTATCGTTTCTCCAGATTGAACCAAAAGTCACCATGCTGCGCTTCATCTGCCTATTCCTGCTGTACTCAGGAGCCATTGCAGGTAATACAAGCATTTCGGTCTTTTTCTTCTTTATACACCTCAATATGTCTTAAACTAAGAGGACCATTACTTGATCTCAATTTATTAACCAATCAGTAGGTAGCATATACTGGCTGCTTTTGAAAGGCAAACATTTGATTTCGTTACAGTGGGTTGTTAGATCAGTGAATAACTTTGTACCTGTTACAATATCGCTGCATCATCTTCTGTACTTTACAATTCCTGCTCTGGTTCTTGTTACACCCACATGAATCATCAAGGAAGTCTTTAGCTGTTTTTACAACAAACTGTATTTTACTATCCAGCAGCCTTCCGACAGGTCTCATAGCCAATGATGGTAAAGGGAACCCAAAGGCTACAAAAAAATGTATTTTCAGCTCTTCAGAAGAGCCTGAGAAAGAGCTGAGAGAAACAATGTTATTCCTCCCAAAAGTGAAGTTGCATCTTGATGTACCAACAACACATTCTCTGTTACTTTGCAGAACTGCCGTGTACAGTTATTCCCGGGAAGCTGAAGCAGTTGGACGCGGGGAATGGAGAAGTCTACGGGGTGGCAGATGATGACACTATTTACTTCTGGCACGCAAACCGCTGGGCACAGATTGAAGGAAGGCTCACTCACGTGACTGTGGGACCAGCAGGAGTTTGGGGAGTCAACAAAGATGACTACATTTACAGGCTGAATAATTTCTACTGGGTACAGTTATCAGGTAATGGGTGTGGGACCTCTTGTTTGGCTGGGAGAGCACTCAAAGGCAATACATGGGGGGAGGCATAGAGTTTATAGAAACAGGCAGAACATGCGGGAGAAGGTCAATGATCTAGAAAGGTGTAACCAAGAGGAGAGAAGCTGCAGAAGAGATGTGAATAACAGGGAGATAAGTTCTAAAGCTACAAGGCAATGTGAAGGCATATGTACTATAGAGACATCAGATGGCAGGGATTTATTTAGTTTTTGTTTTTAAAGGGATCTCTATGTTTTGGAAGAAAATTAACCAACAGTATTGTATACTGATGTGCTGTTTTTTTTGTTTTGTTTAAATAATAGTATTTATGCCATTTTGTGCTCTTTTCCCCACAGGGCGCTTGAAGCAGATAGATGCTGGGGGTAATAAATTTATCTCAGGAACCAATGTCAACGATGACATTTATTGCGTGAGCCAGGATCCAAGCACCTTCCCTGCAAATGCCATACCCTATGTACATCTTGAAGGGAAGCTGAAGCATTATGCCTGCGGGCCTCTTGGTTGCTGGGGAGTCAATAGTGCCAATGAAATCTATTATCGTAACCAGGTGACCCCAAGCTCATGCCAGGGTACAGGATGGGTTAGGGTGGAAGGCAGTCTGATCATGGTGGAGGTTGGAACTGACGGCTCAGTCTTTGGTGTCAACTCAGATGGCTACGTGTACAAAAGGTAACAACAAGAAATCCCTATCAAATAGAATTTAATAGAAAGTTCTCAAAATTATGTTTTCTACACAGATTGCTTCTTCAGGGTGCTCATTTTGTATGCAGGATTGTAATTTTCCAAGTAGGGCTTGCGGCACATCCAGCTTGCCAATGCCAATGACTTAAAAAACAACATTAGAGTGTGATTCACTTGGTGCAAGTGTGTTGCTGATAATTGATGCAACCCTGGGATTACCATAATGTTTTAGGGTTCTGAGTGGTGTAATTGCACACTATTTAACAGCAACAGCCCTGGGTCACAGGTTTTATTGCCATAGTACAATATGGTGTAGAGTGTTGGTGTAGAGCAGGGATCCCCAACCTTTTGAACCCATGAGCTACATTCAGAAGTAAAAGAAGTTGGGGAGCAACACAAGCATGAAAAATGTTCTTGGGGTGCCAAATAAGTGCTGTGATTGACCATTTGGTAGCCCCTATGTGGATTATCAACCTACATTGAGACTCTGTTTGGCAGTGCAACTGGTTTTTATCCAACCAAAACTTTCCCCCAAGCCTGGAATTCAAAAATAAGCTCCTGCTTTGAGGCCACTGGGAGCAACATCCAAGGGGTTGGGAAGTAACATGTTGCTCAGGAGCTACTGGTTGGGGATCACTGGTGTAGAGTCTACCCCTACTTTTAATTATAGGGATGTTAAAAGTCATCGATGAAATAATATTGAGAGTCATCTTGCATCTCTCCAAGATAACCTCTATCATCATCATACATAACATTACTAGTGTATATAAATCTAAATAAACAATGCTTAGTGATGTAATCAATTATTAATAGTACTTAGTGATGTCACATGGGTCACATGACTGACTAGAGAAGTCACCCTATAGATCCGTGAAGTGTATATTGTCTTGTAGAATCCTTATCACATTCTACATCACATCAGTACTCTCTATATGCAACTTATAGAAATAAGAGTAATATAAATGAAAATATAAATATCTATTGCATCTCATTATCTAATCACTGGTATTTATTTTCATCTTCAGAGTCGGAATCTGCCCCAAGAGCCCCAGAGGAACCTCATGGATTCAGATAGACGTCTGTAACAGCTTCAAGTACGTCAGCTACGATGACGGGTTCCTGTGGCTCATTAGCGACAAAGGGCGCATTTTGAAATGCGAATATCCCGAATCCGTGCTGCCCGATTTGTTATGAAATCAATGAGATCAAACAACAACCCTTCTAATAAAGAAACGTTATGGGTGGTATTTCCATGGTTTAGGCAGCACTATTTCTATTGCAGATCTAGGTAAGGAATTCCCAGAATTCATCTAAAAGCACAGTAGGGCCAATCAACATGGCAATCTGAATCAGGCAATTAAATCTTTCCAGAATTTGAATGTACAGACACATGTCAGTTATTCTTCTGAGTAAAATGAATAAATATACCATAGATAGGTGTCCCATGATATAACGTTCTTATGAGGTTATCTTTAAGTGCTTCTTATAATAAACTTTGTTTTATTGTGCTTACAGCTGTGCTCCACTCAGTTTTCATTCTGATTCTTGTAAAAGGATTTTTGTTTCTGGCTAATGGGGGTCTGTGATGTTGGGGGATACATTAAAGACTTGAACCTGATGGGCAGTTTTCTTTTTTCAATCCAAATAAACTATAATTGTTCCAATAAAGTTTATCATTCATGTATCATCACAAGTGATCTGTCTATGTAGATTCTTTCTACTGAATTTTCTGTGTGAGATTACTCTGAGGCCTTGCCAGGGAACATGGGGTCTATGGCACCACATACAAATACCAATGTGCCAGTGATTCTATATGTGTGGGGTTCACTTTGATCTGATAGTGACTTTACATTTTTAACTTTTTCACTTTGCATTCATTTGGGACCCTTCGATTTTTACAAGGTAATGGACATATGAAGTCACAATGCTACAGTGCTGCACAATATGTTGGTGCTCTATAAATACATGTTAATAATTATTATAATGGTGGTTACGGTTACTCTATTTTAGTTTCATAGATATTCAAGTCATTAAATTAGCATTTTAGTTCCATTTTTCATTTTACCTAACTGTCCTTTAGGCTGCCTCATCCCTCAAGAGATGCACCACAATGCTCTGAAAAAATAAGCCCTGGCCACATTGCACTTGGGTCCAGCCCACTGCCAGGCCCCTTATTGCATCTACAAGGTACTTTTAAAACTATAACATGGAAAAATTATTTATGCATGCATGCTGACTTGTTAATAAAGTTATCTGTAAGATCAGCTATTAAACCCCTCCAGTTATTCTTTTGGGTCCATCCAAAGGCCAATAGCCTGCCAACTTGATCAAGATGATTTCCAATCTATACACTATCTACAATATCAATATGTAGGGACCCATATGGTTAATATGCCCCTATGGCTTTTATAATCCCTACACTTCCTGATCTCCCTAGTTGCTGGACAGAAGCCCATGTATCTAGTGGCTAAAATACATATTCCAGTTATTGGCCTACTGGCCTATGACCACTTCCTGTGACACTTTGGTATAGTGAGTGAGAAGGGGTGGATCTTCCTCTTTGGCTTCTTGTTGCTGACCCAGCTGGATATTTCCAGAGAGTCTGGGTACAAGGTCCAGTAAAGCCAAGTTTGCCCTAGAGCAGGGATCCCCAACCTTTTGAACCCGTGAGCAACATTCAAAAGTAAAAGGAGTTGGGGAGCAACACAAGCATGAAAAATGTTCTTGGGGTGCCAAATAAGTGCTGTGATTGACCATTTGGTAGCCTGTATGTGGATTGTCAACCTACATTGAGGCTCTGTTTGGCAGTGCACCTGGTTTTTATACAACCAGAACTTGCCTCCAAGCCTGGAATTCAAAAATAAGCACCTGCTTTGAGGCCACTGAGAGCAACATCCAAGAGGTTAGAGAGCAAAATGTTGCTCACGAGCTACTGGTTGGGGATGACTGCCCTAGAGGGACCTGAACCTCTAGTGTGGAAGTCGGGGAGCAGGGACCCTTTAAACAAGGCCAGCTAGAGACAGGATTAGATCTGTTGTAGATGCTCTAGGAGAGTAAGACAGTGAGGGAAGAGAGAAAGAGCAGCTTTGTGCTCCATCAAGGAGGTGCAACAGGGAGTAGCTTCCCAGGCTGTACGAATTGCATACAGTGAAGGGACACAGTGGATAGGGTGTCAGGCTTTAGGTTCTTCTACCTGCCCCCTCCACTGGGTGAGATCCAGACCACGTGTGAAGTATTTCTGCCTGGTGGTGCTATACTGCAGGGGTGCCCAAAAGGTAGATCGGGATCTACCAATAGATATTTAGCTGCTGATCAGTAGCTCTCAAGACACTGTGAACAAACAGCTTGTCTAAATTACCCTCCTGTTTCATTCTTTTCATTCAGATATTTATTCGGTCAAGGTCACATAAGAAATAGCTGTTCGTTAAATAAAGCAACATACAATTTCCCATAAATCAGTATTTCAGTAATATTTTCAATGGAACAGAATGCTTACAATGCTTTTATGGATGTAGATCATAATGTGACATCACTAAGGGGGGGGGTATTTATCAAGATCCAAATGTATCTAATTTTTTTCTGAAATATACTCTGACCAAATATGCATGGGTTATTTCCCCTTATTTATCAACACATTTTCCTGAAAAATTCGAGTGCTGGAAAAAAAACTCAAAAAAATCGTGAAAATTGTACAAAAATTTGAATCGTACATATTTTTTGGATTTTCCTCCCAAAAACTCTGATTTTTTGTGATTTTTGCCTGAAAACCACGAAATCTTCAGATTTTTGCACGAAACCCAGGTCAGGATTTCTTCACGACTTCTCCCATTGACTTACTCGGCCGCTCTGAGATGCCGGATTTTCAGATTCAGACTAGTAATGGGCGAATTTGCGCCGTTTTGCCGGATTTCGCGAAACGGCCCGGGAAGACGCCCGTTTTTGTCGCCACGAATTCGCGCCTGGCGAATAAATTCGCCCATCACTAATTCAGACTTTTTCCATCGTCGAAAAATATTTTTTTTTTAAAGTAAAAATTATGATAGTTAACGAGTTTTGGGCATTTGGACTTTAATAAATAACCCCCCTAAAAGTGGACCTCGTATTTGTAAAGTACGGGAACTCCTGCTGTACTGCCTTGACTACATTTGCAGGGATCACATTCAGCTGTCTCTGATGTCCTGTCCTAGCCTTATGATTATCTATTCTGCCTATGCCTCTTTGGACTGTAAGTAACCCTGTGGATCATTTGTCTCTGACAAATAAACTGTTCCTCTTTTATTTCACTGTAAGAACCTCCAGGCAACCTTTATTTTTCATTTTATTGCACAATAACCTATGGGAGTTGTAGTTGTACTACACCGTACCTTCATCTCTTCCCTTAGCGAAGGCCCAATGTAACCCATGCTCAATAGACATAGCTGGACATTAACCCCTTTGGCCTAAAATAGGCCAAAATAGCATTACAAATATGTATGGGAAGATACAAGAAACACACGTGTAGCAGATGTATATGTGTAGCAGCACCTCCACCTCGAGCCGGAAGGGGATGATGACGAGTGTGTGTGTGAGGCCGTCATAGCACAGCTGCAACTTCACGCGGTCTCTGGAGGGGATGCGGGCGCCCAGGTGTGAGTACTTGACCTCCTGGGAACTTGCACTGCAACCTGTTGGGGGTCAGTCTGCAGGGCCTGTGAGACAGGGGGTCGTTGTTCAACACAGTGAGATGACTCTTGTCTCCCGGGATCAGCAGGTTGTGGATGGGATCCAGGAAGACAAGGATCTCGTCTTCCAGAGGTCCATAGGACAGGTTTGAGTCGTCAGGGACCTCGTTCTGTGCACTGAGCTGTGCGGCCACCAGCAGGAGCTGCAGAGGCGCACAGGCGCTGCTCCTCCACCAAAGGCCCCAACAAGGGGTCAGGTAGGGTCAAAAGGAGCACGTTGGTGAAGCCCCCTACTGGTACATCTCGCTGATCACCATGTCCATCCTGCAGAGCCGCAAGAAGCCCGCTGATTGACAAGGGGACGCACAGACTCTCCCAGCCGCATGCTGTCAGTGAATAGCCAGGGAGGAGAAATCGAGCACCGCTGGATGGATGGTCGCCCTGTCACCTTTTCTGAAGAGAAGCGGAAGTGGAGTTTCTGTAAGTTATTTCTTAATAAAGACTTTGTCATTTTAAAGTATAATTGGTCTTGGTGGTTTTTTTTTGTTCTAAACTAACGAATTGTTTTAAAAAAATTTTTTTGATGTTGCTGGTCCTCTAATACACCCCAGGTAGCTCTACCTGCCCCACAATACCTCTCCTTTGGACAAGACAGATGCTCCTACATTGGAGGCTCATAACTTGTCTGCACATAAGGAACCCACACTTGTGCCTCCCAATTCATTCCCTCGGGTGGGTTACTCACTGGCGACTCACAAAGCTCTCAGAGAGATTCACAGGCAGCTGGGCAGGGAGTAGAACAAAGTCTTCCTATAAAGCTGGAGCTGTAGACGTCTCACCACAGCTTATCACAGAGATCTTGTCTGTATTGCTGGGCAGCTCTCTTACTCTCTCTGGAAGTTTCTGCAGGGGCTCCTTTATAATCTCTCCTGGTCCACTCTGCAGATTTGCTGCCAAAACAAGGCTCTTCCTGGACCCTCCCATTTTCCCCAGATATTCTTTGGAGCTCACGGCAAGCATCAGGTCTTTCTCTTGCTTCCCAGCCAATCAGTTTGTTTCCCTGCTTGTAGCCAGGCGGAATGATGTCACAGGCAGAACAGGTAGAAGGGTTCTGTTCTCTTATTCACTACAACAGGAATGTCCCCTTTAAAGGGCTGATAAATCAATGTTACCAGAAAATGAAGCTAGAATTGTCTACTTTGCCTCTGTGGTGACCATATTAAAGAACAAGCCTGGGATCCCTTACCCAGAAACCTATTATCAAGAAAGCTTGCATGAAAACACCTTGTACTAACGAGGGGTGACTGAATCTGCCCTGACAAAACCACTGGGAAATGTTTGAAACGCATTAAAGTCAAGGGGAGTGCTGTTGCAGCAATGTCTTCTGTGCAAAATCCAGTGGTGTCTATGTTATTTCAGATTTGCATGCTCTACATCCTTTCTGGAAAAGGAGGTCTGCCACTGCACTGAAACATCACAGAGTGAATGAGAAGCTGAAATACTGTCTTGGGCACTTACAGTCTGAACTTGGAAGAGAAGCAGCAGAGATGTAGGCACAATACCAACATTCCAAGTGTCTATCGTGATCTCCCATTTCCCAATCTCATCTTCAGCCTCCGACACATTCACTCATGAGAAATTCAGACACCCTCTTTCCCAGAAGAACCTCTGGAACTACTTATTTGGGCCCTATCTGGTTGTGCACCCATTAGGGTAGTTATATAAAATATAATATTCCTGAACTAGCAAGTGCATTTGTATTTAGTTGTAATATTGGGGTGTAGTTGCATCTCAGGTCATTTTGCCTGGTCATGTGCTTTCAGAAAGAGCCAGCACTTTAGGACGGAACTGCTTTCTGGCAGGCTGTTGTTTCTCCTACTCAATGTAACTGAATGTGTCTCAGTGGGACCTGGATTTTACTATTGAGTGCTGTTCTTAGATCTACCAGGCAGCTGTTATCTTGTGTTAGGGAGCTGCTATCTGGTTACCTTCCCATTGTTCTGTTGTTAGGCTGCTGGGGGGGTGATATCACTCTAACTTGCAGTACAGCAGTAAAGAGTGACTGAAGTTTATCAGAGCACAAGTCACATGACTGGGGGCAGCTGGGAAACTGACAATATGTCTAGCCCCATGTCAGAATTTAAAGTTAAATATAAAAAAAATCTGTTTGCTCTTTTGAGAAATGGATTTCAGTGCAGAATTCTGCTGGAGCAGCACTATTAACTGATGGAAAAAAATTCCCATCACAGTATTGTCTTAAGTTTTTATTAACTGCTACTATAATGAACAGAGCCATCCTGCTGGTCAGTTCCTGTAACTACACAGTCAAATACATTTATACCAACAGAAGGAAAATAGAGAAGTGTTCTGATGTTGTTCTGCTCAGGAAAGAGATCAGAAGCCTCAGATGCCCTTTCCCATCCCTATCCTGAGCAGAGTACACTTCTCTATTTTCCGTATAGAAAGTTCTCTTTCAGAATCTCTTTCACTGAACAGTTACAGGAACTGACCAGCAGGTGGAACTTTTGCTGAGGCCCTATTTTCGCCTACATAATTTTATACCACCTTAATCACTTCTGAGAAAGTTACAAGAACAGATATACCGGTAATGCGAGTGCAACCTACAAAATCTAAAATTAGGATACAAATTGCCTTGGCTTTTACTTACAATATAGTGTATTTTTCTGAATTCTAGTGTCATTTTGGGCACCCCCTAAACAAAGTACACCACAACCTATATTCTAAAGTTTCCAATTTAGAGCCTATTGATGACATTGCTGTATATTATTGGTTTATTCAGTTGTGCATTAAAGGCAGATTACGAGGACAAGAAAATGAAGTGCTACAGATAGTGATGGGCGAATTTGCGCCGTTTCGGTTCGCCGGAAAGTTTGCAAATTTCCGGCGAAATTCGCAAAACTGCGAAAAATTTGCGAAACGGCGACGTTTTTTTTTACGCCGGCGCCCGTTTTTGACGGGCGAATTTTCGCAGGTGTTTCGCAAATTTATTCGCTGGTGGCGAATAGGGATGTAGCGAACTGCCGATTTGGTGTTCGCGAACGCCGTTCGCGAACACCGGCAAAAAATGCGAACGTTCGCGGACAGTTCGCGAACTTCGAACACCCGCTAAAATCGTTCGATTCGAACGATCGAAGGATTTTAATCATTCGATCGAAGGATTTTCATTCGAATCGAACGATCGAAGCCATTCGATCGAATGCTTTTCATTCGATCGAATGCTTACAATCGTTCGAACGAATGGAAATCGTTCGATTTTTAGCGGTCGAAGGAATTCGAATGGTCGAACGACTTGTATTCGAATCGAACGCGAACTCAAAATGTGAACGTTTCCAAACGTTCGCGAACATTCGGCGGACGCGAACGGTCGAAGTTCGCGCGAACTAGTTCGCAGCAGAACAGTTCGCTACATCCCTAGTGGCGAATCGCGCAAATTTGCCGCGAATTCACGCCTGGCGAAATTCGCCCATCACTAGCTACAGATATAAATACACTTTTGGGGCTGGCGCTTGCATTGGAATTTCCAGTATCTGCTTCTGTACAGGTAACATTACTTTCTATAGTTACACCCCCATAGGTCTCGCTCCACTTGCCAAATCTGCAGACATTTTCAGTGGTGCAGCCACGGAAAGTCTTTGCGCCTGATACCCAGGGTCCTACGGAAGAGAAATGCGGCACATGTAAGAAATATATTGTCACTTCAACTCAGTGGGGTAAATATATGGCAGGAAATGTTGTCTACAAGTTAATTGAGCTAAGATAATGCTTTACTTGATTTAAGAGTTTGAAGAATCATCCAAACATACAGAATGTAGGGATTTTTGCACAGTTAGTTTGGTAAATAACGATTAAAAATAGTAGGATCTATTAACTATATTACATGCAAAAGTGCACTAGTGGAGTAAATTTTAATGAACCAAATGGGGAAAGGTAGTTGCTAATATGTAAATATATCTCTCTAGCAAGCAATACGAAAGCATGTATGGCTGTATAGCACACAAATAGTTAAAGAGATCCGGCTAAGGTATGAGCATGGGTTACATGTGACCTACACTACAGGGCAGGGCCTTCGCCAAGTGGAAGCTTTCCCTTTAAAAATTATTTCCTTTTTCGGTGTAATAACAAAACAGTAGCTTGTACTTGATCCCAACTAAAGGTGGCCATACACGGAAAGATTAAAGCTGCCGATATTGGTCCTTTAGACTGATTCAGCAGCTTATCTGCCCGTGTGTGGGGACTTCTGACGGGTCTCCCTGATCGATATCTTGCTAAAATATCAATCGGGCAGGTTTTTTCCTGCGATCGAGGACTGCATCAGTCAGCGCCTGTTTCCTTCGTATAATGCGATTGTTTGGCGCTAGGGCCGAATTTTCAGATTAACCCCATATCGATTTGCCCATTGGTGGGCATATTGGGGAAGGATCCACTCGTTTGGTGACCTCACCAAATGAGTGGATATTATCGTGTATGGCCAATAATAATAATTAATCCTTTATTATTATTAAAAGTGTGATTACTTTCGGAATGTAGGGGACAGAAGGGCAGGGCGGCTGATCTGAAACTATTTGACCCCTAAAGATTTCAAGTGCAAATTTAGAGCAGGACAACCCTGAGCTGTATGGGGTAAACTGTTGCTCATAGCACCCTTGAGGCCACCTGTTCTAGTAGAAAAAGGAAAGGGGTGTTAGGAAGGGCATTAGGGAATGTTATGTGTTGTCTGGATCCTACATGTAATCCAGTGTTGTATTTGCCTGGTGTTAGGGTTCAGCGTGTGGTATAACGAGTAGGATCAGTATATACAATCCCTTTATGGTTTACCCCATAACATAGAAGGTCTTCACCCTGTTCTGGAAAATCCCAGCCCCCAAGCATTCTACATCATAGCTACTATCAGAAAAACCTCTATCCAAAAAAACCCTCTCATTTACAGAAGGCCACCTCTCATCCGTTTTAAAGGAGAAGGAAAGCTACAGAGACATTTTATTGCCAATAGATTAGCTGCAATAGTGCAAGCTATAAAACTATATTTATTCTGTAAAATGCTTTACCATATCTGAGTAAAAAGCTCTAGAAGCTCTCTCTGTTATAGGATAGCGGCTGCCATATTAGCTTGGTATTAGCTTGGTGTGACATCACTTCCTGCCTGTCTCTCCCTGTTCACTTATAGCTCTGGGCTCAGATTACAGCAGAGAAGGAGGGGGGAGAGGAGCAAACTGAGCATGCTCAAGCCCTAGCCCTGGAGGTTTAAGCTGAAAACAGGAAGTCTGATACAGAAGCCCATGAGTACACAATAGAAGGAAAGAAATGTGATGTTTCTTTTGACAGAGGACTCAGAGCAGCATTACTTTAAGGGTTGATTGGTGTATTTATATAGACCTTTCTGAGCTTACTTAGTTATAGACCTTTCTGGCTTATTTCGTTTTAACCTTTCCTTCTACTTTAAGCAAATCATTCGATTTTTTAAAAATGATTCCCTTTTTCTCTGTAATAAAAAAACAGCACCTTGAACTTGATAGGAACTTAACTGAGTGAATCCATATTGGTGGCAAAACAGTCCTACTAGATTGTTCAATTGATTTTTGCGGGCTTAAGGGGTCTTACTTTATCAAGAAAACCTCAGGTCCCAAGCAATCTGGATAATAGATCCTATACCTGTGTTATACATTCTGTAATATTTACATTTGCCCTAAATAGGCAATTAGGTATCTAATTATTCAATTTTTGTGATACAGGTATGGAATCCCTTATCCGGAAACTCATTATCTAGATAGATCCGAATTGCAGGAAGGCCGTCTCCAGTAGACTTAGTTTTAATTAAATAATAAAACTTTTTAAAACAAATTCCTTTTTCTGTGTAATAATAAAACAGTCGCTTATATATATATAATTAATCCTTATTGTGGAAAAACTCCTATTAGGTTTTAAATGATTTTTAGTAGTTAAATGGGTTGTTCACCTTTCAACTAAAGGTGGCCATAGACGAAAAGATCCGCTCGTTTGGCGACATCGCCAAACGAGCCGATCTTTCCCCGATATGCCACTAATGGGCACGGCTATATCGGGAGTAATCTGAACGTTCGGCCGTATGGCCGAACAATCAGATTATGATGAGAGCGCAATGGGCTCCGGCGTGATTGGTCGGGACAAAATCAAACCTGTCCGATTGACCAAACGACCGACCGAAAAACTCTCCACACGGTCCGAAAATCGTACGAATCCTTGATTCGTACAATAAGATCTTTGCGTCTATGTCCACCTTAACTTTTAGTATAATGTAGCGGGTGATATTCTGAGACAATTTGTAATTGGTTTTCATTTTTTATCATTTGTGTTTTTTGACTTATTTAGCAACTCTCCAGTTTGCAATTTTAGCAGTTTGGTTGCTAGAGCCCAGATTCCCCTAGCAACCATGCATTGATTTGAATAAGAGACTGGAATATGAATAGGAGAGGCCTGAATAGAAAGATGAGTAATAAAAGGTAGCAATAAAAATAAATGTGTAGCCCTATAAAGCATTTGTTTTTTAGATGGGGTCAGTGACCCCTATTTAAAAAAATGGAAAGATTCAGAAGACAGAGGCAAACAATTTTTAAAAAACGATAAAAAAATAAATAATGGAGATCGATTGAATCTAGAATTAGCCATTTTATAACATACTAAAAGTTATCCTGAAAGACAGATCTCATACCTGTATTACATGTGTTTTATTCTGCAGCGTATTCTCTTTCATGCACACTCTGTATAATCGAAGGTTCGATAGAATGTGTTGGTGAATCTGTATCGTGTCCCCAAGGGTTAATCTGCAGCACCTCATCCACAGAAATCACTCGATTCGGTATGTGCTCTATTTTATTTCATCTTTTTCCCAGGGTTCTTCGTATCCCATAATAACAATGTCGGTTCACACGTGTTTTTCAATAGATGGGCTGATATATTACAATGTCAGAAAGTATTGTGGGGATCCAGGCAGGTGTGACAGAATGGCCCATTCTACCTACACAAACTATAAAAGCCTGGAGGTGATAACCTGCTGCGACACAGAAAACTGTACTGGGCCTGTTCCGACATGTGAGTATTATTAGTATGTCTCTATCCCTGCTGTAGAGGAACTTACAATCTATGGGGCAGATTTACTAAAGGTCGAATTGTCGGCAGCGATCGCTTCACACATAATGCACTACTTTGCCAGGCGCAAATTCGCAACCACTACGCTAATTCGCTCCCTGGGCGCTGAACGTTGGTGACTTTTTGCTAGCGTTTCTTTGGCAGTTCATAACGAAGATGCGCTAGCGTTCATTTGTGCCTACTGAAAATTCGCTAGTGATCTTGCGCTTAGGTCAATTTGCATACGGCGGGTAATTTAAAGTTGTATAAGGCGTCTTTTTTTATAAATGCTTGAAGTTATCACTTTTTATTACACATGTCCAGGGAACCTTAATAAAGACAAGAGAGTTAATATAATGCCCTACACATGAGCCCACTATAAAATGAATGTTCCACATGTAATAAAATGTCTGGAGAAAACTGGTTCCCCAAAAAAAGTAAGTTAGGATTTTTGTAGGCAATCCCGCTTCAAAAAAGGAGCGTTTTTGGAACTTTAATGCATTTTTGGGTCACAGGATATGATGTAAGTGACAGAAGATTGAGGAGGATGTAACTTATTTTTAGCACTTCGCCTGGTCTGAGGTGGTGAAGTCAACTCTGGCGAAACAGGTAACGTTCAGTAAAATCCGCACTTTACTGAACTTGCAGAGTAGCGCCCGTTAGCTAGAGCGAAAATACGCTTGGCGATAGGGCCCGAAACTGTGCTAGCGACGATCAGGTATGCTAGCGAATTGGTGCTTGCGCCTGTTAGTGAATTGGCGATGTCCCTGCCGATGGCAGTGCTAGCGAATTGTAGCTAGCAGTAGCCACTTCGCTCTTTAGTACATCTGCCCCTATCTAATTTCAGGCTAAACTACCCAACCCCCAAATTCTTTTCCTAAAGCCTTGCCCCACTCTGGCAGCATAAAACTAGGTAAAAACTAGGGTAAGCTGCCCGTACTAAAGACTTGGGTATGTCTAATATGGTAGCCCCACCTATAAACCCACACAGGGTTGAGTGAAAATATTTAAGGGATTCTGTCATGATATATATATGGTTTAATTCTATTTCTAAAGTACACTGTTTACTAGGGATGCACCGAATCCAGGATTCGGTTTGGGATTCGGCCAGGATTCTGCCTTTTTCAGCAGGATTCGGATTCGGCCGAATCCTTCTGCCTGGCCGAACCGAATCGGAACCCTAATTTGCATATGCAAATTAGGGGCGGGAGGGAAAACACGTGACTTTTTGTCAGAAAACAAGGAAGTAAAAAATGTTTTCCCCTTCCCACCCCTAATTTGCATATGCAAATTAGGGTTCGGATTCGGTTCGTATTCGACCGAATCTTTCACAAAGGATTCGGGGGTTCGGCCGAATCCAAAATAGTGGATTCGGTGCATCCCTACTGTTTACACTGCAAAGGATTCACTCAGCCATTTAAAATGTTATTCGTGAACTACAAATATATATTTTTTTCTGTAATATTGGTGTGGAGGTGCCATCTCAGTGCATTGTGCCTGATTCTGAGCTTTGCGAAGGAGCCAGCATTTCAGGATGGACCTGCTTTAAAGACAAATATTCTTTCTCACCTTCTCATTGTACTTCAATACGACCAAAGCCATGCTCCCTCGAGACATGAGATTAGCACAAAAACAGTAAAAAGAAGGGTTTTTAGTAATACAAACAAACCCTTCAATAGAGATGTTAGGGAGCTGTTATCTGGTTACCTTCCCATTGTTCTGTTGTTAGGCTGCTGGGGGGGGGAAGGAAGGGAGTGGTGATGTCACTCCAACTTGCAGTGTAGCATTAAAGAGTGACTGAAGTTTATCAGAGCACAAGTCACATGGTGGAGGGCACATGGGAAATTGACATCATGTTTAGCCTCTTGCCAAACTGATCCGTTTTGAAAAAAAAAACATGTTTTCCCACAACAGTATCCCTCTAAGGCAGTGATACCCAACCAGTAGCTCGCAAGCAACATGATGCTTTCCAGCCCCCGTGGATATTGCTCCCAGTGTCCCCAAAGCAGATGCTTAATTTTTTTAATTCCAGTCTTGGAGGCAAGTTTTTGTTTCATAAAAACCAGATGTACTGCTAGGTAGAGCTGCCAGTCCATGTAGGGGCTACCAAACAACCAATCACAGCACATTTTGTCACCTCCAGGAACTTTTCTCCTGCTTGTGTTGCCCTCCAACTTTTTTTTACATTTGAATGTGGCTCATGGGTAAAAAAAAGGTTGGTGGCCCCTGCTCTTAGTAAAAATGGTGCATAAAGATTCAGGACAAAAGCATTTCTCTCTACTTTACTATTCCCTTTACAAAATGTAGAGAGAACAGTAAGCTCAATGAATGATTAATAGTACATAATGTACATACCATTCTATATCAAGCATATATATATTGACTGTATTATCCTAAATTTCTTAACCTTTTAATAAGGGCCTAAATATAACACGGAGCCAAATGGGCTGACCTGTCCAACCTGTGCCTACCCCGGCTTTGATTGCCTTGCTAAGGACACCATACAGTGCATCGGGAAGGAGGAGAAATGCTTTACGCAAACTGAATATCATCAAGGTAAAACTAATTTTTTAGTATTTTAAAGCCCTGGCCGGATTTCCTAATTTGTAACACAGGATCTTGGGCACTGTTCTCTGTAATAATAAAACAGTACATTCTACTTGATCCCAAATAAGATTTAATTAATCTTTTTTGAAGCAAAACCAGCCTATTGTGTTTATTTAATGTTTACATGCTTTTCTAATAATTATGGTATAAAGATCCCAATTATGGAAAGATCCATTATCCAGAAAACCCCAGATCCCCGGCATTCTGGATAACAGGTCCCATATCTGTATTAGTTAGACCCCAAGGGGCAGAATTGTTAAGGGTCGCAGTGAAAATTCAAATGCAATTTTTTGTTTGTTCAAAACTCTCAAATTCAGATTGTGAATTATCCAAACTCAATTCGAGTTTTAATCCGAATTTTGAAATTTATCATACTGTGGCCCTTTAAGAACTCAAATTCAACTATTAGCCACCTTAAACTGTCGAATTGCTGAATAAGTCAACGGGAGAGGTCCAGGGATCAATTTGGGGATGTTTGCAGCCTTCCTGACATTCAAGTTTTTTTGGGGGGGAGGAATCAAGTTTTTGTTAATCCCATTTGAGTTTTTTGAATTCGAATCAAATTTGAATTGAGTTTTCATGTGAATTCAATTTGTCCAAGCTGAGAAAATTTTATTTTATTAATACATTTCGATTGGTCGAATTTTGAATTGATGGGAGTTTTAAAAAACTCACATTCGACCCTTCAGGCGCCCAACAAATATATCTTGTGCTCTTGCTTGGGAAAGTGACCCCTAATTCCTTCAAGACTGTGCATGCATATCGCCCATGAACACACTAATCTAACAATGAACCCCCGGGTTCTAATGAAACTGCCCCCTTCAAGCACCTTCTGTTAAGATGTTAAACTGAAATTGTTTGACAGTATATTAGTATAAATTTCATTACACCACATTGAAGCCATTCTTGCTGGAGCTACAAAATGAAAAATGGAAGCATCTTCTGGTCTACTAGCCAAGCTTTAACTGTCATGGGAAAATTTTTTTTTTCAAAACTCATCAGTTAATAGTACTGCTCCAGCAGAATTCTGCACTGAAATCCATTTCTCAAAAGAGCAAACAGATTTTTTTATATTCAATTTTGAAATCTGACATGTGGCTAGACATATTGTCAGTTTCCCAGCTGCCCCAAGTCATGTGACTTTTTTTTCAAAATTTAATATAAAAAAATCTGTTTGCTCTTTTGAGAAATGGATTTCAGTGCAGAATTCTGCTGGAGCAGCACTATTAACTGATGTGTTTTGAAAAAAAACATGTTTTCTGATGACAGGATCCCTTTAATAACCATTGAGAATATTCAAATATTATTTCAAGAACAATTGTATTTGAGTTCATACTTACATGAGATAATATATTTTCACTATTCATCAACAGGACTCTGGCAAGGCAACGTGCAGACAATGCGAGGCTGCAGTACTGAATCTCACTGCAAGTTTGGCAATTGGAGCATGAGGCGTCAGGACTTCAGTATAGAGAGTAGAATTACCTGTAGCTTCCCAAATAGTGGCAATTCCCAAAGCTTTTCTTTTTTTCTAATAGGTCTTTGTCTTGTGCTAATACATATTTATTTAGAACAAAAATGAGAAAAAAAAACATTTATGTGAATTTATATGTTGAATTCCAGGTATGACCTAAAGGTCTTCTCTACAGTCAAGTGTGAGATTTCAGGGAGCAGGAATCTTGACCACGGCACTTTTGTAGCACAGAATCAACACACAGAGCCTTAGTTCAGTCCAATTCAGCCTGGGCTGCTTTATTTGAAGCCGTTCACACAGACAGCATAAACAGAAGGTTTCAGCAGGTTGAAATAAAGCAAATAAAATGTATCACAGTCCAGCACTTACTGATTCAGCTCAGTTTCCTCAGTGGTGTGCAAAGCAATGGCTCCAGGCTTGTAGTTTAAAGGAATAGTTCAGAGTGAAAATAAAAACTGGGTAAATAAATAGGCTGTGCAAAATAAAAAATGTAATATATAAAGGCTGGAGTGACTGGATGTGTAACATAATAGCCAGAACACTACTTCCTGCTTTTCAGCTCTCTAACTCTGAGTTAGTCAGCGACTTGAAGGGGGGCCACATGGTACATTTCTGTTCAGTGAGTTTGTAATTGATCCTCAACATTCAGCTTAGATTTAAAAGCAACAGATATGACCCATGTGCCCCCCCCTCAAGTCTCTGATTGGTTACTGCCTGGTAGCCAGGGTAACCAATCAGTGTAAACCAAGAGAGCTGAAAAGCAGGAAGTAGTGTTCTGGCTATTATGTTACACATCCAGTCACTCCAGCCTTTATACATTACATTTTTGCCTAACTGACTATATTAGAATTTTTTTTTATTTTGCACAGCCTGTCTATTTACCCAGTTTTTATTTTTGCACTGAACAATTCCTTTAAACAGGCAAATCTGTAGTGGTATCTCTGGGGCAAATTCACTATGCGCCGAAGCGCCTAACGCTAGCGTCAATTCGCTAGTGTTGGCCATTTTCGTTACTTTGCAAATTCACTAACGGACCCTGGCGTAACTTCGCTAGTGTAACTTCGCACCCTTACGCCTGGCGAATTTGAGCAACGGCCGTAACTACGCAAATTTACTAACACGCGCATTGTTCTGAGCGATACCTTTTACGGTAGACTTCCTTCGCCACCTCAGACCAGGCGAAGCGCAATAGAGTAGATAGGGATTTCTTCAAAAAAAGTTAAAATTTTTTCTAAGTCCCAAAAAACGCTGGCGTTTTTTCTATATTATGGGTGATAGGCTGAAAAAGTTCAAAAAATTTTTTGGGGCTCCCCTCCTTCCCCCCTACATTTCCTAACTCATGGCAACTTAACTAGACAGTGGGCACATGTGTAGGGCAAAATAAAAATTTTATTTGATGTTTTGAAGGTTTCCCAGGCATTTGTAGTGATTCTACGTATTCCTCCATTGAAATTTGAATTTGGTGCCGTATGCAAATTAACCATCGCTAGCGTAACTTCGCTTCGCTTAGTGAATCAACGCTAGCGCAACTTCGCAACCTTACGCTACCCCTGAGCCCAACTTCGGATTTTAGTGAATTTGCGGAGCGCTGGCGAAACTACGCCTGGCGAAGTGCGGCGAAGTTACGCCTGGCGCAACTACGATTCTTAGTGAATTTGCCCCTCTGTGTCACTCTCAGCTTGAGTTCACAGCAGGCTCCTCAAACACTCTCAAATTAGACACCTGATTCATTTATGGGTAGGTGGCTAACACCACGCCCAGGTCAGTCTGGAGTGGAATGGAAGGCCCACCCAGATCCTTCCCTCCATTCCAGCCCTGGATACCCTAAAGAAGAATAACAATGCAGTTTCTTAACTGCAATATCCTTCATCCAGAGCCCTTAACCCCTGAACTAACATGCATTTTCCTTTTACCATATCACACAAGATACAGATGACCTGCTTAAAAAAGAGACATACCTGTGCAGGCAAAGTTTTATAGATTTTCTTCCAATTGACTCAGTTGAGTTTGTGTCCTGCCACAAATTGGGTGCAAGAGAGTTGGAGTTGCATCAAAACACTATTGACACAACCTGCTGTGGGAACCTTGGAGCTACTGCCAGGTCCAAGATAGAGGTAACTCCAGGGTTTCCCAGTGTCAACAAGTGACGTTTAGGCAAGGTTAAAGCTTTGAGCTGAACTAGTAAAACCTTCATATAAGCTATGGAGAAACAAAGCAGGAAGGAAATAATTCTACATTTAGCTGTAATAATTCCATTAGACAATTTTAAAAGCAACTAATCTAGGCCATTCATTTCCTTAATCCCTATTTTTGTATGAACAACAATACGTTGATGGTAGGGGGACTGATAAAACTGAACTGTTTTCATATGTGGTACCTTCCACTATGACTGTAAAATTCAGCATTTTGCCGTAAACCTTAAAAATGTTACTTAAAAAAAATGTAGAAAAAAATAATGATACAAATAGTGATGAGTGAATATATTAGCCTGGCGGGAATTTCCTCGTTTCGCCACCGGCGAATAAATTCGCGAAACTGCCACGAAAATTAGTTGGCGCTGGCATTGTCAACACTATTCAGATGCCCATTGACTTTAACGCTGGTGTCAAAATTGACGCAAGTAACTTTTCGGACGCATATCCACTTTTACGGCGAATCGAAATGAGAGAAATTCGTCCATCACTAGATATAAATTGCATCTTTAGTCATCTTCTCGAAGTGGGTATAATATTTTGCAGCTACAGTTATTTTAATTCCTTTTTGAAGAGGATGGTGGGGGGGGCAAATAACTCCAGTTGTCAGTCTGTTTTCATAAATGGTACCCTCCATTATTCACCATTTTGACGTTAAAGGGATACTGTCGTGGTTAAAAAAATGTTTCTAAATGAATCAGTTTAGAGTGCTGATCCAGCAGAATTCTGCACTGAAATCCATTTCTCAAAAGAGCAAACAGATTTTTTTATATTCAATTTTGAAATCTGACATGGGGCTAGACATATTGTCAATTTCCCAGCTGCCCCAAGTCATGTGACTTGTGCTCTGATAAACTTCAATCACTCTTTACTGCTGTACTGCAAGTTGGAGTGATATCACCCCTCCCTTTTCCCCCCAGCAGCCTAACAACAGAACAATGGGAAGGTAACCAGATAGCAGCTCCCTAACACAAGATAACAACTGCCTGGTAGATCTAAGAACAACACTCAATAGTAAAAACCCATGTCCCACTGAGACACATTCAGTTACATTGAGAAGGAAAAACAGCAGCCTGCCAAAAAGCATTTCTCTCCTAAAGTGCAGGCACAAGTCACATGACCAGGGGCAGCTGGGAAATTGACAAAATGTCTAGCCCCATGTCAGATTTTAAAATTGAATATAAAAATTTTTTTTTTGCTCTTTTGAGAAATGGATTTCAGTGCAGAATTCTGCTGGAGCAGCACTATTAACTGATTCATTTTGAAATTTTTTTTTTTCCCATGACAGTATCCCTTTAAACATGTTACATTAAAAAAGGATAACAAAAACCAATGGTATAAATTGCATCTTTCTTCATCTTCTTAAAGTGGGTACAGGTATAGGATCCCTTATCCGGAAACCCGATATCCAGAAAGCTCCGAATTACAGAATAGCTGTCTCCCATAGACTCCATTTTATCCAAATAATCCAAATTTATTAAAAATGATTTCCTTTTTCTCTGTAATAATAAAACAGTAGCTTGTACTTGATCCCAACTAAGATATAATTAATCCTTATTGGAAGCAAAACCAGCCTGTTGGGTTTATTTAATGTTTAAATGAATTTCTAGTAGACTTAAGGCATGAAGACCCAAATTACGGAAAGATCCGTTATCCGGAAAACCATTGGTCCCGAGCATTCTGGATAACAGGTCCCATACCTGTATAACATTTTGAAGCTACAGTTATTTTATTTTAATTCCTTTATGAAGAACCACCTTTTGATCAGTCACAGTTTCAGGAGGACCAATTCACTGAGTACAGCAACAAAGATGAAGTCTACATTGTTCCTTATTTGATAAAGAATATTATATACATTAGTTGGCTTACACTTATTTACCCATGTTTCATTTAAGGGAACCCTATCCTCAAGACAAAGTGTATACTCTACTGTACTGTAAGTATAGCAGTGTTAGAAAAAGACAAAAAAAAAAAAAGATAGAAGAATTTCTTCTCTTCATCTTCGTGTGGTTGAAATCTCTCAACTTCCACTAAATTTCCAGTAGAGATCCTGGGTATCTCTCTTCCTTAAAGGGATACTGTCATGGGAAAAAATGTTAATAGTGCTGCTCCAGCAGAATTCTGCACTGAAATCCATTTCTCAAACAGATTTTAATATTTAATTTTGAAATCTGACATTGAGCTAGACGTATTGTCAGTTTCCCAGCTGCCCCCAGTCATCTGACCTGTGCTCTCATAAACTTCAGTCACTCTTTACTGCAAGTTGGAGTGATATCACCGTCTCCATTCCCCCCCCCCAGCAGCCAAACAACAGAACAATGGGAAGGGAACCAGATTGAGCAGCTCCCTAACACAACAGCTGCCTGGTAGATCGTAAATGGTGAGGAGTCAGGTTCTTTTTTTTTATCCTAGGCCAAACTTATCAAAGAGTTTGAAATCTGATCCCCCAGGGAAATGCCCCATACTTTATACTTACCCCTCGTCGTCGATTCTGGCAGCGGACTTCACGGCATCCATCCTCCGGGTCCTCAGTAAGCTGACTGGGAGATCGGTATGTTGGCGCATGCGCAGTTGGAGCAATTTGACGGTTGTCGACAACTGCGCATGCGCCGAAAGCTAACCAAGAACCCGGAAGATGGATGCCATGAAGTCTGCTGCAGTGAAGCTGCCAGAATGCTAACGAGGGGTAAGTATAAAGTATGGGGCATTTCCCGGGGGGGGCAGTAAGCCTGGGGGGAGGAGGAAGGGGGTCCACGTGGGGTGAGGGGTACGGGGATTTTTTCTACAGGGTTTCCTTTAACTGATTAAAGTATCATGCTGAGTCCAAGGCAAAATGAGTAGATCATAATCGAGGCCTATATAGATCCATCAGGAAAGGACTGCATAAACAGGCCAGTCAGACCTGATAGGCCTATGAGTAAGTGCCCCAACAGGCACGAAACGCATCAGGCCTTCATCTGTATGTCCCAATAAATGGTTTGAATTTTTAATTATACCTTTGGTCATTATTTAAGGAGAAAAACACAACATTTTGGGGTGAACTGTGAGTATATTTCTTTCCCTTTATCTTTATTGCCCTTATTATTGGACATTAATTTATAGTGATGCTGTTATGGCCAATTTGCATAAATTTTGCGATGGCCTATTTACGAAACCTCGTTTTTTTGTGGTTAAGTTTTAAAAGGGGAAGACTCACATTTTTAGAGATTGATTATACCCAAAGCTGCTAAAAATCCAAATCCGAAAACACTCCAGCTAAAACCTGTTGAGGTCATGAAGTCAATAGCGGATGGTTTTTCAGGCATCAAACTTGAAAAATTTGTGCAATTCGAATTGTCGCACAATTTTGTGGAGACTTTTCCCACACCGAATTTTTTCAGTTGTTTTTCGACAAATTAGTTAAATTAGTGGATGGGAGTTTGGTCGACTTTGTTTTAATAAAAAATTTGATAAATTCAAGTTTTAGTAAACCCCCCCCCCCAAATGTATTTGTCCAACTTGGGTATGTAACTGGATATACCGAATTCATTCAATGCACTCTTAGTAACGTCAAGCAGCTAATTACAATTCATCATTTTGGAATAATATATATTTTTTAATTTTTATGGTTTGCAAAAAATGTAATTTTACAGTGAGTTTTCATCATGGATATTAATGTAAATTAAACATTTTACTGAAACAATTGAATCGATTTGTATTTTTTTTTTTTTTGCTCTTGTATCTTCTGTCGGAGATGGTCACAGAGTTCCGGTATGAATGCAGCAGAACTATGGGGCTCGGTCCTATAATAATTCATACAGTAAAGCCGAAGGGGGAAATAATACATATTTCTAGTTCATTCACTTGGGTCTAAAACCAATTTTACTAGCATAAGACAATTAGCCAGTAGAAGAACACTTTGAAGACCAGAGCACCCACTAGAAAGTCCAGGATTTGCATCGGTGCAGGTAACAATACTCTCTGTAGAGGAGCCATGATAAGTCGAATAAGTCGAATTGCCATATATACAGACACTTTCACTGCTACACCCACGGTAGGTTATTACATCATGTGACAAGGGTCCTGTTGGTTAAACAGAGTTAACTGAGTTCAGTGTTCTGAATAGTTTTTTTCTTGGCTAATATGTGACTCATTTACTAATACCAGGTACAAGGACTAATAATATACATTTGATACCAGGTTCATCTCTGCGCAGGTGTTAATTACAAAGATCTAGAGAGACTTGAGATAATTTTTGCTACTTTCGTGCATGCCATTAATAATTTGCAAGGAATGCGGGTGTGTAAGGTGAACCAATGTCTCGCCCATGTGGCACCCAATCAAAGCAGTGCAGCTAGTGCTTCAAAAAACAGTTGGGTAAAAATTTCCTACAAGGGAGGGTAAAGCGTTGTTGTCAGAAGCATGTGAAATCTGGAGTGGCCAAATTGTAAAGTGCCCTATAAATAAAGTCTACCGAGTTGTGTTGTTGACCTATCTATGATGTCATGCACCCCTTCCACTGTTTTATGTGCCTTTCTGGTGTAACATACATGAAGCTGTTTTGATTGTATTACTGGTCTTACCTACATTCTAGAGCTGGCCAGCTGATAGAAACACCCATATGTCAGCAGTTGGTCTAACCTACTTTTTAGAGTTGACCAGGCTATGGGGTAAATTTATCAAAGAGTGAAGTTCCGCCACTAGAGTGAAATTCCGCAGCTCTCAATTCATTTCTATGGGATTTTGAAAGGCGTATTTATCAATGGGTGAAAGTGAAAGTTCACCCTTTGATAAATACGCCTATAAAAATCCCATAGAAATGAATGGAGAGTGGTGGAATTTCACTCTAGTGGCGGAACTTCACTATTAACTTCACTCTTTGATAAATATACCCCTATATGCCAGAGATTAAATAACCTACATTGTAAAGTCTGGAGTTGACAGATTAGAAAAAAAAAAACAGTTAGAACATGCTAGGGCTTGGTCTAAGATATATTCTGGAGTTGACCAGCTACTAGAAGCACCCATAAACCAGAGATTGGTCTCATCTACATTCTAGAATTGACCAGCTGATAGAAACACACTTATGCTAATGCATGGTCTAAGATACATTCAGAAGTTGAATAGCTGCTGGAAATACCCATATGCTAGTGCTCAGTCTAATCTACATTCTAGAGCTGACCAACTCCTAGAAGCCCATATGCCAGGGCTTGTCTAACCTATATTCTAGAGTTGGCCAGCTGCTGGAAACAGCCATATGGCATAGCTTGGTCTCACCTAGAGTTGACCAGCTGTTAGAAACACACATATGCTAGTGGTTGGTCTAAGCTACATTCTAGAGTTGACTAGCTGCTAGAAGTACCCACATGCCAGTGCTTGTCCAACCTACATTTCAGAGTTGACCATCTGCTAGAAACACCCATATGCCAGAGCTTGGTCTCACCTACAGTCTAGAGTTGACCAGCTGTTAGATACACACATTGGCTAGTGTTTGGTCTAAACTACATTATGGAGTTGACAACACCTATATGGAAGCACTAGGTCAAACTTACAGCAATTCTCCAGAGCACTTACGTACATTTTTTAGAACTGCGCATGCTCACTGGTTGACAATGTCATGTAGGCAATTAAAATCATCATCCAGGGAAAAGAAAACAAAAAACTTCAATAACAGGGCTTTATACGTATTAAAATAAATGGAGCATTACCTATAAATATCGTTGATTGCTTAATACATTTGATCTCCTCCCCCACGCACTCAATGTTCTCATTGGAAATACAATCAAAACCGTTATATTCACATGTTGGGCACGTCAATCCGTTTTTCTGACTGTCAGGCCCTTTACATAAATAAGTAAAAAAATATATGATATTTTTGTATCCTTAATATATGGCTACATACTTTATTTCTGGTTGTTTAAAGGACAAGGCAACCTCCCTAAACTACATTATATGTTACAAATTAGTTGACCTCCTCCCCAAATGCTACGTTAATTTTGCCTACAGACCAGGTAAAACTTTTGACTGATGCTTTTATTGTGGTCAATGCTTTCCCCCATACAATATCAAAAAATATGGTGGCCAAATAATAGCATATACTGTAGTACAGCAGGGCAGGAGAACTGTCCACATATAGAACAAAGGGGTAGATTCACTAAAGGACAAAGTGGCTAATGCTAGCGACAATTTGCTAGCGCTGCCACTGCAGGGACATCGCCAATTCACTAATTCACTAATAGACACAGGCGCCAATTCGCTAGCTAGCTACCCGCCCTATGGATATTGACCCAAGCGCAAGCTCACTAGTGAATTTTCACTAGGCACAAACGAACGCTAACGCACTGCCAAAGCAACGCTATCGAAAAGTCGCCAGCGTTCAGTGCCCAGGACAAAACCCTGCATATTAGTGAATTGGTGTAGTCGTATCGCATTTGCGGCTGGCGAACTGGTGCGAGCTGTGCAAAGCTGATGCTGGCAAAAATTTGCCGTTAATGAATCTACCCAGTAGTGTATGTACTGTGACTTCAAAGCAAGTCAGGAAATGATACATGCTCTCTTTAGCCCCAGAATCAGTAGTTTATCAAATCCAAATAAACCAGATTTAATTTGTCTTAAAGGGATCCTGTCATCGGAAACATGTTTTTTTCAAAATGAATCAGTTAATAGTGCTACTCCAGCAGACTTCTGCACTGAAATCCATTTCTCAAAAGAGCAAACAGATTTTTTTATATTCAATTTTGAAATCTGACATGGGGCTAGACATATTATCAATTTCCCAGCTGCCCCTGGTCATGTGACTTGTGCCTGCACTTTAGGAGAGAAATGCTTTCTGACAGGCTGCTGTTTTTCCTTCTCAATGTAACTGAATGTGTCTCAGTGGGACATGGGTTTTTACTATTGAGTGTTTTTCTTATATCTACCAGGCAGCTGTTATCTTGTGTTAGGGAGCTGCTATCTGGTTACCTTCCCATTGTTCTTTTGTTTGGCTGCTGGGGGGGAAAGGGAGGAGGGTGATATCACTCCAACTTGCAGTACAGCAGTAAAGAGTGATTGAAGTTTATCAGAGCACAAGTCACATGACTTGGGGCAGCTGGGAAATTGACAATATGTCTAGCCCCATGTCAGATTTCAAAATTGAATATAAAAAAATCTGTTTGCTCTTTTGAGAAATGGATTTCAGTGCAGAATTCTGCTGGAGCAGCACTATTAACTGATTCATTTTGAAAAAAAAAATTTTTTTCCCATGACAGTATCCCTTTAAATTCCAGATTACAATGTAATGATGTGTGGCGCAACATAAACATACGCACAGGTGGGCTGAGGTGGAGTACAGTTATCTGTGTCACAGCAGGTTATAGTCTGTCGGCCTCTGTAGATGACAAAGCTAAAATATGTATTTATTCCACAGACTTTTGGATCCCCGCAATATCTGAAAATCTGATAACATTTCTTTCCATCTGAAACAAAGAAAATGAAAAAGATATACTTATCAAAAGACCCCTGTAAGCGGACACCAGAGGCAAAGTCAAGAACAGAAATAATTAATAAATAGTAAATTTCAGGTTTATCTATGTATTTTTAATCATTGTCACACAAAAAAAATTAGTGGAATAGTATGGCTTTTTAAACAGTTTATTTGGCAGCTTGAGGCATCCCAACCCTCACTTCTAACAAGTGTCCCAGAACCAGGAATCACTCACAAATGCCAAGAGCCAAAAGTCTCATTCCTTATTTCAGAAGTATTCAGTGTTACTGCCATAGGGTTGCTGTACCCCTGAGCTAGAACAAGTCTATCAGGCAATAGTACCATTACTCTTTTGTAACTCAAGTGGTTTAACCTTTATCTAATACATCTGCCAGCAGCCACTCCATACCTAAACGAGTAACTTCTTTAAATAATGAACTGCAAACCCCCCCTGCGACACAACGAATGCTTTGTCCTTCACAAGACGTTTGTTCATCTGCATTACAGACTGTGCATAAGAGAGCATGAGCTGCAAAACACAATAAATAAATTATTAATTAACTGGCCCCAAACATAGTACATCCACACACCCAAGATATATAATTTACATTTATGTTGGTTTTTTCTTGAAGAAAATAATAAGGCCCATTTACTAATGCAAATACAACTCGCAAGATGCACAGGGGCAGATTTGCTAAAGGGTGAAGTGACTAACGTTGGCGAAAATTCGTTAGCGTGACGTCATTCAGACACTTCGCCGTTTTACTAACGGGCGCATGCATAACTTCGCTAGCAAAAGAGACAGACGCTGTCAATCATTTGCACTCTATCACCAGGAGAATTTTCGCTCTGGCGAATGGACGTAACTCCACAAATTTTACTGAATTTTACGGATTTTACTGAACGTTACCTCTTTCGCCAGACTTGCCGTCACCACCTCAGACCAGGCGAAGTGCAATGGAGTGCATAGATCTTCCTCAATTTTTAGTGGAAATTTTTTCTAAGTCCCAAAAAACGCTGGCGTCGTTTCTTTTCTCAGAGTGATAGCCTGTAAAGGTCCTTAAAAATTTTTTTTGGGTAACCAGTTCCCCCCTACATTTCCTAACATATGGAACATAAACTATACACTGGGCTCATGTGTAGGGCAATATAACAACTTTATTTTATTTATAAAGGTTCCCTGGACTTGTGTAATGTATTTTAGGGATGCACCAAATCCAGCATTCGGTTCGGGATTCAGGCTTTTTCAGCAGGATTTGGATTCAGCCGGATCCTTCTGCCCGGCCGAACCGAATCTGAATTTGCATATGCAAATTAGGGTTGGGGAGTGAAATCGCGGGACTTTTTGTCACAAAACAAGGAAGTAAAAAATGTTTTCCCCTTCCCACCCCTAATTTGCATATGCAAATTAGGATTCGGAATTTGGCCGAATCTTTCGCAAAGGATTCGGGGGTTCAGCCGAACCCAAAATAGTGGATTCGGTGCATCCCTAATTTATTTACTGCAACATATACGTGCATTCAAATTTCCTGCCCCAACGCTAGCGCTTCTTTGCTTACATTGCCGAAGTAATGAAAATTTACCAGATTTTGTGGTGGTTAATATGTTTTGCTGTGGATTCATAGATGTCAGAATTGTGATGTGCAATGCATTTTAGGAAAGACAAATACTGTCAAGAATCTGAATGGGGTAGGCACTCACTGGAACCCATAACCAGGCCTGTAAATGAAAAGTACATTTTATGGAGGAACATTCTTACATTTAACGCATTTCATGCTAGTCCGCACCAGTAATAGGCTAAAACAGTGCAATTGGTTTATGTTAGTAAATGAGGCCCAATAGAATAGTTTAAGGTGTCAGTTAGGTATCACCTGTAGTGATGGGCGAATTTGCGCCCTTTTCGCCGAAAAATTCCGTTTTTTTGACGCCGGCGCCCGTTTTTGCCGCGAATTTTCGCGGGCGAATCGCGCAAATTCGCAGTGAATTCGCGCCTGGTAGGGAGCAGTAGTAGGTGACAATGCAATACACAGAGGCCAAATGTAATAAAGATAAACAACTGCCACAGGAGACAATGGACTTGCCCAAGGACGTCGGCCTATGGAGATCCCGGTGGCGAGGGCGACTATATTGTGCAGCATTTTCATTTGGTGGTTGAAGGGATATCATTGGCCAGCATCTTTCCCTGACTGCCAGGTAAGCAAAATAAAAATATTACCTATAATGTAGTTGAATGAGTTGATGTATTAGGAGCTTGGGGTAAAAGTATCAATAGGTAAAAATAAAGTTCACCTGAGGGGAAATCCACAACTCTTTATTCATTTGTATAGGATTTCATGGATAGATTTTTTTCAAAGATGACTCAGTTTTCACCCTTTGATAAATTATTATCTGGCTCTTATGCATCATGGACGCCATGCCTGGGAAAAATCATATACTTTCCATTGAATCTGTGGCTTTGACAATGCTGCTCCTCATGAGATAAATGTACCTACTTAAAGGAAAACTAAAGCCTAACTAAAGAAGTAGGTAGAAATGTTGTACATGATGTTTTGTGCTTCTGTACCAGCCCAAGGCAACCACAGCCCTTTAGCAGTAAAGATCTGTGTCTCTAAAGATGCCCCAGTAGCTCCCCATCTTCTTTTCTGCTGATTCACTGCACATGCTCTGTGCTGCTATCACTTACTGAGCTTAGGGACCGACTCACAATATACAGTACACATAGAATAGAAATGTCACAATATAAGGCTGATTAGTAATTAATACAGATAATTACTAAATGGCAACACAGAAACCAGTGCAATTAGCATCAGAATTTAATCATCAGCAAACCTGTAGCATCAGCTTATATTACAGCCAGGGAAGCTCATTTTCTGCTGGATAATTAGTGACGAGCCCTAAGCTTAGCTTCTCAACAGCCAATCAGAGCCCACTGAGCATGTGAGTGTCACAGACACTTTCCAAGATGGTGACCCCCTGTGACAAGTTTGAAGTCCTGGATCATTGCTGCTATTGACAAGCTCAAACTTTAGCCTCGTGCAATAACTTCACTATATAAAATATGACATTTTTAGCCACATTCATTTTTAGGTTTAGTTCTCCTTTACTTGTCAGATACCTGCCTGTTGCATTGTACTAAACCCATATGATACATCAGAATGGAATCATACTGCTAAATATACCATATCCCTTACCAGATATTAAAGGGGACCTGTCACCCAGACATAGAAATTTGTATAATAAAAATACTTTTCAAATTGAACACAAAACCCAAATTATTTTATTTAAAAATCCATACCCATTATATACTCATTAAAAAATTGTCAGCTGTCAATCATATATTGCCTGCCCCTCCTCTGAGGCGATGGAAGCAATTACTTTCACCTCCCATTCTGCACTTCCTTGATGTCACTGCTTTCCTCACATTCCCCTTCACTCCTCGCCATCTTATTGGTTAGCCAGTGCAAGTACACGGACATCATGCGCCACCATTCTGGTGCATAAACAAGATTTTGGCATGATAAAAAGCTTGCCTTAATAACAACGTCCACAAAATGGCGGCTGCCTGCTTCATGTGATTTTTGAATTCCAAAGATGTCAACAAATTATAAAGTGTCATAGACATTTTATTTTGCTTGACTAACATCATAAAATAGGATTTGGAATTAATTATCAGGGTGACAGGTCCCCTTTAAGATATTTACTTAAAGGACCAGTAACATCAAAAAAATGTTTTAAAAAATTTGTTAGTATGCATCGAAAAAAAAAACCACAAAGACAAATTAAACATTTAAAATCGCAAAGTCTTTATTAAGAAATAACTTAGTGAAACTCCGGTTGCGCTCTTCTTCAGAAAGTGATCAGGCGCTTGATTTCTCCTCCCTGCCTTCCTTATAGGAGATAGCCAGGGAGAATAAATCGAGCGCCGCATGATGGATTGTCGCCGTATCTCTTTTTCTGAAGAGGAGTGAAAGCAGAGTTATGTTAAGTTATTTCTTTATCAAGGCTTTGCCATTTTAAAGTTTAATTTGTCTTTGTGATTTTTTTTCCGATGTATACGCACACATTTTTTTTATGTTACTGGTCCTTTAATAGGAACTGATGATTTGATAGCTAGTAAAGGTCCCCTGCCATTGACACTCATTTGTTGTAAATATACCTTTTGAAGTGAACAATAACACACACCAATATACATACATGCACAACAAATCAATACTGATAGTTACATTATACTTCAGTCTGAAAGGGCCTTATGTCCCACCAGTTGATGTTCTCTATTTATGGCAGAACATTTTCTCAGATTGTAAATAGCAGTTTTATCCTGTGCTCATCCAACACCTACTCGGTGAGCCAAATAAGGCTGATCCAAATGTCAGGTCCCCAGGTCATTATTCACATTGAGGGTCCTGTATGCACAGGCCAAATATTCCATGACCTCATGTAGTTGATGACTGGTGGGATTATTCCACCCAACCTGATGTTATCTCACTGGGCTCTGGTTGCTCATGGAGGACACTGCATTACATTTGTAGATGAGGGAGCAGTGGGAATGACATTGGTGTATCCCTACCTTCTGGCAGAAGAGCTGCAAGGACACACAGGAGGCCCACGGAACATCTCATTGTGAGCAGGTTTCATCCATAGAAGTGAGAGGCTCCTCCTTCAGTTAAATGCTGAGGGAAGAGCAGAAATACTGAAATAGATAATATAATTATAGATGTGGCCATCCAAGTTTTTTATTATAGGGAGAGGTGTGTCTTGTTCTATACTGGGCTTAGTACAGGGGAATACCAGTGTTATGGTATGAGAATTCTTAGAGGGCCATTCCTGCTGAATCTTCATTTTAAAGGAGAATTAAACCCTAAAAATAAATGTGGCTAAAAATGCCATATTTTATATAGTGAACTTATTGCACGAGGCTAAAGTTTGAGTTTGTCAATAGCAGCAATGATCCAGGACTTCAAACTTGTCACAGGGGGTCACCATCTTGTAAAGTTTTGCTGATTATTAAATTCTGATGCTAATTGCACTGGTTTCTGTGCTGCCATGTAGTAATTATCTGTATTAATTACTAATCAGCCTTATATTGTGACATTTCTATTCTATGTGTACTGTATATTGTGAGTGGCTCCCTAAGCTCAGTAAGTGACAGCAGCACAGAGCATGTGCAGTGAGTCAGCAGAAAAGAAGATGGGGAGCTACTGGGGCATCTTTGGAGACACAGATCTTTACTGCTAAAGGGCCGTGGTTGCCTTGGGCTGGTACCATCATATCATCAATGCAATCCCATTCCCAGCAATGAGAACTTTGTAGACAATGATGGATTTACTGGAGACCTGGCAGTGAAACTAAGGGGCACATTTATTAAACCTGGAATTTATCTGGTCGACTTTTTAAAGGCGACAACTTGAATTTTTCAAGGAAAAAAACCTCAAATTTTTAGTGATGTATTATATTCCAAAGATGTTCTCAAGCCGAAAATACTACAAGGTCATGAAGACGTCAATGGCAGATGTCTCCGGCAAATGGCAAATGTTTCTTGACATCGTAATCCCACGCTAGTTTTCGTCTGAATAAGTTTTCACAGTGACAATTTGATAAATCGAGTTTTCAGAGCGTCAATTTTTTCGAGAACAATTATTGATAAATGAGTTCAATTCGTGGATGGGAGCTTGGTCGACTTTGTTTTAACAAAAAACGGAGATAATTTCAGCTGCTATTAAACCACTCACCTTAAAGGGATACTGTCATGGGATACAATTTTTTTTCAAAATGAATTAGTTAATAGTGCTGCTCCAGCAGAATTCTGCACTGAAATCCAATTCTCAAAAGAGCAAACAGATTTTTTTATATTCAATTTTGAAATCTCACATGGGGCTAGACATATTGTCAATTTCCCAGCTGATCCAAGTCATGTGACTTGTGCTCAGATAAACTTCAATCACTCTTTACTGCTGTACTGCAAGTTGGAGTGATATCACCCCCCTCCCTTTTTACCCCCAGCAGCCAAACAAAAGAACAATGGGAAGGTAACCAGATAGCAGCTCCCTAACACAAGATAACAGCTGCCTGGTAGATCTAAGAACAACACTCAATAGTAAAAACCCATGTCCCACTGAGACACATTCAGTTACATTGAGAAGGAAAAACAGCAGCCTGCCAGAAAGTATTTCTCTCCTAAAGTGCAGGCACAAGTCACATGACTTGGGGCAGCTGGGAAATTGACAAAATGTCTAGCCCCATGTCAGATTTCAAAATTGAATATAAAAAAATCTGTTTGCTCTTTTGAGAAATGGATTTCAGTGCAGAATTCTGCTGGAGTAGCACTATTAACTGATGTGTTTTGAAAAAAACATGTTTTCCGATGACAGGATCCCTTTAAATATTTAGCAGAAGGACCGGGTTTCAGTTGTTCATACTCTGTGGATTTGCATACGCGTCTCTGCATGTACACCCAACATAAGCATGTTATAAGGTGAGAACGTATTCCTTTATTTGATCTCATTCTGAAACTATCTTTAATTACAGTATGTTGCTGCAGCTGAATGATTTGTGGTACAGATTATATAATTAACTTGGCAACTGCCCAGGTATTTGGGTGAGGCCAATAAAATTTCCCCGGAGAAGGAAGTGAGTGCAGGGAGTAATATGGAAACAGATACAACTATACAGCTGCCTGTGCTAATTAATATAATGTACATTGTATATAATTTTCCTTAATTCCAGATCTGCCTCTCTAAGAACAGTTTGGTTGAAGAATAATGTGATTGCAGCACATGAAATTGATTATACGAAATTATAATCTAAAGCTAAACAAAGAATTTACCTAGAAAAGCTACACAATAGGGCGCATTCTTTTACCCACTGAGCAAAGTGCAATTTTGAGCATCACCATGTTTTCCTCCAACAATGCACCATTTTCCCCAAAAATTCCAGCATGATTGACCCAAATGGGTGATTGTTTTGACACGATTGTTTGAGGGTTCTCCTTCATCAATAGTCCCACCAAAAAACCTTAGACCAGGGGCCCACTCTTAGTACTATTATTCTTCCTCTCTTCACTCATCCTCTATTCTCCTATTCTCTTTTCTTTACATAATATAATCTATTATTCCATCTATTCAGCTTCTTTGTTCTCATAGAAATAGGGAATGGCCATGAAATAGGCCAAATGTTTAGCAGCATAAGGGGCCACTGACACCTGGGCCCTCTGGGAGTTTTCCTGGTATCCCTGTGGGACAGTCCGACACTGGCTGCAGCAGCTCCTGACTGGGAATGGAAGGCAAAGCAGGTGTAACTTAATGTGTCAAAACAACCCCCAAGATCCCAGCCTTGGCTCATGCTTCAGCCTAGGGTCCTGCAGCGGGTCGAGGATTACCCGCAAAAACCTGATTGCGGGTAGAAGTTCTGTGTGTGTATAGACACAGGTCGGCGGTTCTGTGGGTTTATGGGTCGCGGGTCTTCTCAATAGCGATTTTTACTCCTTTTTTCTGATCATGTCTACTTCCAATGATGTCATTTCCGGTTTACAATGACAGCACTTCCTGTTTTACTCCTTTTTTTCTGATCACACCTACTTCCGATGTTGTCACTTCCGGTTTACAATGACAGCACTTCCTCATTCTTGATGGTCAGCGGGTCGCGGGTCCAGGTTGCAGATAAGGTACTTGTGGGTCCTGTAGCGAGTCCAATCGGGTAAGAATGCGGATTGCGGATTGCAGGTATAGTACGGGTTCCAAAGAAAGGACCCGCGCAGGACTCTACTTCAGCCTATAATAGCCTTTATGGACAGATAAGGGAATCAAACGAGAGGAACGGGAAACAAGGAGTGTGGTCAAGACACAGACTGAGTGAATACTGAGCAGGGACAGAGCAATACAAAATCAGGAGTCAGTAATGTAGTCGAGGTCACAGGTCGGGGGCAAACACACCAGTAACTCAGTACAAAATCGTGATACGAGAGAATGGTCAGAAACAGGCATGGGTCAGGGCAGGCAGTAAACTAGGGAAGGTCTAGATCATAACTGTTAAAGGGCTGATGGCTTTTTGGCTTTAAAGGGGTGGTTCGCCTTTAAGGTACATTTTATTATGTTATAGAATGGACAATTCTAAACAACTTTCCAATAGGTTTTCATTATTTATTTGTTATAGATATTTGCCTTTTTCTCCTGATTCTTCTTCTTATGGGCATCGCTGACTCCCATCTAATAAACAAATGCTCTGTAAGGCTTCAAATACTTGATATTGTTTATTGCTCATCTTTCTATTCAGGCCTCTCTTATTCATATTCCAGTCTCTTATTCAAATCAATACATGGTTGCTACAGGAATTTGGACCCTAGTTACCAGATTGCTTAAGATGCAAACTGGAGAGCTGCTGAATAAAAAGCTAAAAACCGTATATACTCGAGTATAAGCCGACCCGAGTATAAACCGAGGTACCTAATTTTACCTACGAAAACTGGGAAAACTTATTGACTCTAGTATAAGCCTAGACACAACTACAGCCCTGTCTCCCAGCAGCGCACCTTCCGCCAAAGAGACTCCCCCAGCGATCGACCGGACTTCTTTGCAAAGTTGATGGTGACAGAGAATTGTGCAGAGAGTGCTGTGTGTCATAAAACCATCACTGATCTTTCGTATAACCAACAGATGGCGCTGTGTGATATTGCCATCACTGTTAATCCTTTATTCAACCAACAGATGGCGCTGTGTGATATTGCAGTCACTGTTATTCTTTGATACAACCAACAGATGGCGCTGTGTGATATTGCAGTCACTGTTATTCTTTGATACAACCAACAGATGGCGCTGTGTGATATTGCAGTCACTGTTATTCTTTGATATAACCAACAGAGGGCGCACTGTTATTCTTTCATATAACCAACAGAGGGTGCTGTGTGATATTGCAGTCACTGTTATTCTTTCATATAACCAACAGAGGGCATTGTGGGATATTGCAGTCTCTCCCCAAGTGAACTGTTGGTATAGGAATGATTAAAAGTGACTGCAATCTCAGCTACTGCCCGCTGACCCGAGTATAAGCCGAGGTAGACTTTTTCAGCACATTTTGGATGCTGTAAAACTCGGCTTATACTCGAGTATATACGGTAACTCAAAAACCTTCAATAATAAAAAATGAAAACCAACTGCAAATTGTCTCAGAATATCACTCTCTATATGATACTATAGGTTATCTCAAAGTTGAACAACCCCTTTAAATAATATAAAGTGATGCAAATTACAACTGGAGAAAAAAGCTCATGTGACCTAACATGTATAGTTTGTGTGCACCGTGAATCCTACGATTCCAGGGGGCGGCCCTTTTTTTAAAAAAAAAAAAATCAGTTTTCTACTTATGATTAGCCAATGGCACATAAAAATATTATTATTATGAAAATGGTTTATTTACATGAAGCAGCGTTTTACATAAGAGCTCTTTTATGCAATATATTTTTGTAGAGACCTACATAGAAAACACATAATACCAGGCATTTTCACATAAGAGATCCAATACCTGTAATAGAGAAACAGGTCCCAGCAAAACATGAAAAGCTTACAAACATTAAACCCCCCAAGTGATACTTATTTGTTAATTTCTCATTATCCCTGAGATTTCATTTTTAGCAAGTGTGCGGATATCATCATCCAAATAATGGTCCAACCCAGATACAATTTATATTTAAAGTTTCTTTCCATGAGTCAGACACCTCCCGCCCCTCCCAGGCCATCGTTTTTATTTAATTTGGGAGGCTGAGGTGCCATTATGTCAGGTCACATGTAAATACTGGGGAACCTGCTCACAATGAGATCGGCTGTGGGGCTCCTGTTTGTTCTCTCAGCTCTTGTACAGACAGGTAAGGGGACATTGCTCTTCTGTAATAACATTGCTGGGATTTGGGATTCCTATTCTATTTAGGTGTAAGTAGTGTGGTTATACAGGAGATAGGCAGGGGCTCCATTAGTAGTGGAACTATATCTCCCAGCATTTTTTAACAACATAACAGCTACAACACTGCTGGTGCCTTATACTCTGGGAAAAAGAGTCATTTCTTAAAGGGGTTGTGCACCTTTAAATTAACTTTTAATATGATGTAGAGAGTGACATTCTGAGGCAATTTGCAATTGGTTTTCATTTTTTTTTTATTATTTGTGGGTTTTGAGTTATTTAGCTTTTTATTCAGCAGCTCTTCAGTTTACAATTTCAGCCATCTGGTTGCTAGGGTCCAAATTCCCCTAGCAACCATGCAGTGATTTTAACAGGAGACTAGAATATGAACAGTAGAGGCCTGAATAGAAAGAGGAGTAATAAAAAGTAGCAATAACAATACATTTGTAGCCTTACAGAGCATTTGTTGCTTAAATGGGGTCAGTGACCCTCATTTGAAAGCTGGAGAGTGTGAGGCAATTAATACAAAAACTATAAAAAAAGACCAATTGAAAAGTTGCTTAGAATAGGCAATTCTACAACATACTAAAAGTTAACTTGAATGTGAACCACCCCTTTATCAACACACAAGACCAACATATGGCTGCTTGTATAAGTTTGGAAGCAGCCAATCACAATCAGACTTTTTAAAAAAATCTATTAGCCACAATATGGCAGCACCCACCCACCCTTATATATACATGCAACGATACAGAGAAGTAATGTATTGTTGACAGTGTCAGCTATACAGGTAAAGGATCCTTTATGCAGAAAAACGTTATCCAAAAAGCTCTGAAATACGGAAAGTCTGTCTCCTATAGACTCCATTTTATCCAAATTTCGAAAAATGATTTCCTATTTCTGTGTATTAATAAAACAGTAACTTGTACTTGATCCCAACTAAGATATAATTAATCCTTATTGGAGGCAAAACCAGCCTATTGGGTTTATTTCATGTTTATATGATTTTCTAGTAGACAAGGTATGAAGATCCAAATTACGGAAAGATTCATTATCCAGAAATCCCCAAGTCCTGAACATTCTGTATAACAGGTCCCATACCTTCAAACTGTACTCTCTAAAGGAAAGTAATATGTGTACATGTAAATATGTAGATAAATGTAGACATGTAGTTAGAGTATTCTGCACATCACAAGCCTAATCAAACAAATGATTTATGCTTTCAAAGTTGGCCACAGGGGGGTCACCATCTTGTAACTTTGTTAAACATCTTTGCAAGACCAAGACTGTGCACATGCTCAGTGTGGTCTGGGCTGCTGAGGGATCGTCATAAATGATCAAAACAGCACAAGTCAAATAATATCTGCCAGAAGCCGATACAGCAAAGACTGATTAATAATCAGAATATACAGACTGCACTGGGTCCTGTGTTGTCATGTAATCTAATGTGGATTTTATAGTTTTTGTATTGTTTAATACAAACTTTCTCCAACTCTGCAGAACCAGTGGCTGCAGCAAAATAATCCTCCAAATAAAATCCCAGTTTATCTGTTTAAATCTGGCTCCATGATCTTCGTCCCTGCAGCTGGAGTTGGAAACAGTAAAGGGGATGTAAAGGCAAAAATAAAATCCAATACAAATCTCTACACAGTCGCCTACTGCTCTACAGGGAAACAAACAAAGCTGCTTGAGTTCTGCATGGCTGGGAAGTAAGGTGGGGGCTCCCCCTGCTGTTCATAAGTATGATTGTTTCCCTGCAGAGCAGTTAGGGACTGTCTGACAATTCCTATCCACAGCAGTAAATGAAGGGAGAATTTCACTGCATACAGTCAGGTTTCTTATAAAAACGGTACATATTTTTTAATTAAAGTATATTGGAGATAGGTTTATTTTTCATTAAAAAAAATGTTACCTTTACATGCCCTTTAACTCCTTTTCAGTGAAAATAAATAATAGGCAATTGAAAAATATATGATGTTGCTACTGCTTCATTTTCATGATTTCCTAACAACAGAGGTATTTCTTTTGCAGGTCTGTCCCTCTCGTGTGTATCTTGTGTTGGGTTGGATAAAACTCCGTGTACAGGGAACAGTACCTTGTGCCCCCCAGGAACAGTCTGTGGTTCTTTATTCATAAGAGGCTCAGGTACATGGACAACAATTATAAGTGTGCTGGGGTTGTTAATATTTCAGTATTATTGTTGTGCAAAAGGATCAGTCTAGGAATACACTGAACCCTGCTTTCGGGGGTTCGGGCAACCCCTGAAACCCGGGGAACGTTTTTTTTTTTTTCAACAGGCTCTTGGATTCAGCCGAATCACTAACCAAATCTAGAATTTGGTGCATCCCTAGCTCAACGTTTGGATCTCAAAATGAAAAAAATAATAAAAATGAGAACATTAAGTACAGCACAGAGGATGAGTGTAAGATTAAGAGTGTGCAATGGTACCCCTGCTACATACATGCCACAATTCCAAAGTCCACTCATTTGAATTGTGCTTAGTACAGGGGAATACCTATGCTGCCATAGTTTTATTGGACCTCTCTGTACAGACTATGAGCAAACTTAGGGACTGTTCCTGCTGAATTGTGCTAAGTACAGGGGATACCTATGCTGTCATAGTTTTATGGGATCTCTCTGTACAGACTATGAGCAAACTTAGGGACTGTTCCTGCTGAATTGTGCTTAGTACAGGGGAATACCTATGCTGCCATAGTTTTATGGGATCTCTCTGTACAGACTATGAGAAAATTTAGGGACTGTTCCTGCTGAATTGTGCTTAGTACAGGGGAATTCCTATGCTGCCATAGTTTTATTGGACCTCTCTGTACAGACTATGAGCAAACTTAGGGGCTGTTCCTGCTGAATTCTGCTTAGTACAGGGAATACCTATGCTGCCATAGTTTTATTGGATCTCTCTGTACGGACTATGAGCAAACTTAGGGACTGTTCCTGCTGAATTGTGCTTAGTACAGGGGAATAACTATGCTGCTATAGTTTTATGGGATCTCTCTGTACAGGCTATGAGCAAACTTAGGGGACTGTTCAAGCTGAATTGTGCTTAGTACAGGGGAATACCTGTGCTGCCATAGTTTTATGGGATCTCTCTGTACAGACGATGAGCAAACTTAGGGACTGTTCCTGCTGAATTGTGCTTAGTACAGGGGAATACCTATGCTGTCATAGTTTTATGGGATCTCTCTAAACAGACTATGAGCAAACTTAGGGGCTGTTCCTGCTGAATTGTGCTTAGTACAGAGTAGGGATGCACCGAATCCAGGATTCGGTTCGGGATTCGGCCTTTTTCAGCAGGATTCAGATTCGGCCGAATCCTTCTGCCCAGCCGAACCGAATCCGAACCCTAATTTGCATATGCATATGTTTTCCCCTTACCACCCATAATTTGCATATGCAAATTAGGGTTCGGTATTCGGCCGAATCTTTCACGAAGGATTCAGGGGTTCGGCCGAATCCAAAAAAGTGGATTCGGTGCATCCCTAGTACAGAGGAATACCTATGCTGACATAGTTTTATGGGATGTCTCTGTACAGACTATGAGCAAACTTAGGGGACTGTTCCTGCTGAATTGAGCTTAGTACAGGGAATACCTATGCTGCCATAGTTTTATGGGATCTCTCTGTACAGACTATGAGCAAACTTAGGGACTGTTCCTGCTGAATTGTGCTTAGTACAGGGAATACCTATGCTGCCATAGTTTTATGGGATCTCTCTGTACAGACTATGAGCAAACTTAGGGGACTGTTCCTGCTGAATTGTGCTTAGTACAGGGAATACCTATGCTGCCATAGTTTTATGGGATCTGTCTGTACAGACTATGAGCAAACTTAGGGACTGTTCCTGCTGAATTGTGCTTAGTACAGGGAATACCTATGCTGCCATAGTTTTATGGGATCTGTCTGTACAGACTATGAGCAAACTTAGGGACTGTTCCTGCTGAATTGTGCTTAGTACAGGGAATACCTATGCTGCCATAGTTTTATGGGATCTCTCTGTACAGACTATGAGCAAACTTAGGGGGCTGTTCCTGCTGAATTGAGCTTAGTACAGGGAATACCTATGCTGCCATAGTTTTATGGGATCTCTCTGTACAGACTATGAGCAAACTTAGGGGACTGTTCCTGCTGAATTGTGCTTAGTACAGGGAATACCTATGCTGCCATAGTTTTATGGGATCTCTCTGTACAGACTATGAGCAAACTTAGGGACTGTTCCTGCTGAATTGTGCTTAGTACAGGGAATACCTATGCTGCCATAGTTTTATGGGATCTCTCTGTACAGACTATGAGCAAACTTAGGGACTGTTCCTGCTGAATTGTGCTTAGTACAGGGGAATACCTGTATAACACCAGATATTCATTATGGCCACATTTGTCTGGTACACCTCCAGTCACATGTGTAAGTTGCTCAGAGAACCTCCAAATATCATGAATTTCAGTTTTCCCTTGACTTCTCTGAAGTATTTTGATCATCAAAGAAAGCACACTTAACTCAACTTTGCCATTAAAGGGGTGTTTCATTAAGTTAAGGTTTAGTATGTTATAGAATGGCTAATTCTAATGATCAAATGATCATTATGGCTAGAAATGAATTGTTATTGTTACTTTTTATTACTCATCTTTTACGATTCAGGCCTCGCCTATTGATGTTCCAGTCATTTATTCAAATCAAGACATGGTTGCTAGGGTAATTTGGACCCTAGCAACCAGATGGCTGAAATTGCAAACAGTAGAGCTGCTGAAAAAAAGCTAAATCACTCAAAAACCACAAATAATAAAAAATGAAAACCAATTGCAATTTGTCTCGGAATGTCGTTCTTTACATCATACTAACAGTTAATTTAAAGGTAAACAACCCCTTTAAGCAAATCAAAGTAAATATGTACCTACATGTATGTCGGCCATTGTGGCTGACTTGCGAGTTCATGCGAGTCCCTTGCAGTGATAACATAACACCACTGAGACATTTATTTCTAAGATGTCCGGGTGTTGGACAGAAGAGGAAAGGTGATTATGATCCTTCTGTTCCAGCTCCAGTGGAGCTTACAATCTAAGGTCTCTATGACATTCACACACACGGGTCAGTTTTATCAGGAACCAATTCCCACCCAGACACGGGGAAAACGTACAAACCCATTGCCGATGACTGGAGCCCTCTGTGATGTTGATATGCCAGTTAATGTGACTGTCCTGTTCATATGTTGTTTATAGTTGTATAATGTGACTGTCCTGTTCATATGTTGTTTATAGTTGTATAATGTGACTGTCCTGTTTATAGTTGTATAATACACAAAAGCCATGAATATCTTGTAAATTATATCCTTATAAACGGTGAGTTCTGATGTCATCAGTTATAAACGGTGAGTTCTGATGTCATTTCTGTCACATGACTCACTGAAATTTGTGTATTATAATAAATAAAGTACCCCCAGTTGCAAAATATGAGGATATTAGAATTTCCCTCGGAGTTCCATGACCTGTATAAAAACACTCGGCCTTCGGCCTCGTACTTTTATATGGTCATGAAACTCCTCGGTGACTTATAATATCCTTATATTTTACAAGAGGGGGTACTTTATTCACTATATAATGTGACTGTCCTGTTCATATGTTGTTTATAGCTGTATAATGTGACTGTCCTGTTCATTTGTTGTTTATAGTTATATAATGTGACTGTCCTGTTCATATGTTGTTTATAGCTGTACTATACAGTGTCATAAGATCCTGCTTTCAAGAAAGTCAGTGCAACAAAACTGGGACGTTTTCTGCTGGGGAATATAAAGGAAAAGAGATCAGTAACTGCTGTACCACCGACAACTGCTCTCCCTCTACACCCACATGTAAGTGCTCCGCTCCCCAGGGTAACTGTTTTAATAAGGGTAAATAATTCAAATATTATTACATGAAAAATAAATTCTTAAAAACTGCAAACGTGCACAGAAGAGTAATTCTACATGAATTAGTGATTGGCAAACGGTATCCTATACACATCCATTTTTTTATTTCTTTTTTGTTTTACTTTTTCCACTTTTTCTTATAGGTTTTTGTTTCTGTTTCGCTTGTTTGTGATTGGTCGTCCTTACGAGCTTGGAAACTGGAAAGATAAAATCACTTTTTTACTTTCTTTAATGAAAAAGAAAATCTATCTGCAATATACTTGAAATAAAAAATGTCTAGCATTTTTATTAGAAACCTGACTGTATGCAGTGAAATTCCCCCTAGTTTTACTTGCTCTGACAGCTGCAGATAGGAAACTTCAGGCGGTCCCTAATGGCTCTGTAGGAAACAATCATACTTTCAAATGGCAGGGGGGAGTCCACCACCTTACTTTCCAGAACTCGAGCAGCTTTGTTTGTTTCCCTGTAGAGCAGCCGTCGACCGTGTAGAGATTTGTATCCGCAGACCCAGTTCAGTCTGTATATTCTGATTATTAATCGGTTTTGCTGTATCGGCTTCTATGGCAGATATTATTTGACTTGTGCTGATAATTTATGATGATCTCTAAGCTTAGCCTCCCAACAGAAGCCCAGACCACACTGAGCATGTGCACAGTCTTGGTCTTGCAAAGATTGTTAACAAAGTTACAAGATGACAGCCCCTTGTGGCCAACTTTTAAAGCATAAATCATTTGCTTAATTAGGCTTCTGGTGTAGTAAATTCATGTTTATATTAAGTATACAAAATACAGCATTTCTAGAATTATTCTATTTTAGACTTTAGTTCCCCTTTAAATACTGGGTGATGTGGGTTTGTCATTAGTTTATGCTTAATGGGGATGTTCACCTACTAAACACTTTTTTTTTCAGTTCAGTTGTTTTCAGATTGTTCCCCCAGAAATAAAGACTTTTTTTTAATTTCTCTCCATTTTAAATTTTTTTTACAGTTTTTCCAAGTTGAATGTCCCTGTCTCTGGTGTTTGAGTCTGGCAGTAATTCAGGTGCAGACTCTAAACTGTTAAAATTTTGCAAGATTTCGGGGGTTATTTATTAAAATCCAAATGCCAAAAACTTGAAAAATTTGAGGTTTTTTTTAACTATAAAATCCAAATTTTTAGTGGGAATTTTATTTTTTGATTTTTTTATACCTTGAGGATGAAAAATCCGTCATTTCAGACCTGCTGAGGTTTTATATAAGTCAATGGAAGAGGTCCCTATCCTATCTGGAGGTTTCTGTGGTCTGTGCTGGAATTATGCCAAAAATCTGACTATTTCTGACCTTTCAGGCAAAAATCCCAAAAATTAGTCCTTTTTGGGAAGAAGCCCGAAAAAATCGAGCGATTAAGGAAAAACCTCAAAAAAATCATAAGATTCGGATTTTTGAGTTTGTTCCCCCGATCCAATTAAATCGTGCTTTTTAAATAATCAATAAGGTTCAATTGTGGATTCTAGATGGTCAGACTTTTTCAATTTAAATACATAGAAATATTCAGATTTTGATAAATAAAGCCCTTAGTTTACAGGGTCGGCGACCCCCACCTTTCCAAAGCTCCTTTAGAAGGCTAAAAATGAAACTTTACACATTCAATATTAGAAAAACTGTTACAAATAGAAATTAATTGGAAAAAGTATTTATTTCTGGGGAACAATCTGAAACCAGCTGAACTGAAAAAAGTGTTAGAAGGTGAACAACTCTTTAAGTGCCCCATGTAGGCACGAAACACAATAGGCTGTTATAATTTATTTGGCACATTATAAGGGGTGTCGGAGCCTTGTTTAAATAAATGCAAAACAGCAGCAAATGATCAACTGATGCAGATAAACTGTGAACATTAAAATTTGTGCCCACTATTTGTATTCTGCACCTTTCTGCCCCCTAGTCATTTTATATATTTTATATTAATGGAAAGTAAATCTAATCTGTGAGTTGTTGTTCTTCCTCCTCAGGGAAAAAGACCCCTGAAATCCAACACAATGGATGGAAATGTCCAAGCTGTGTCCCTTTCCCTTATGACTGTGTTGATACAGATGAGGTGTCCTGTTCCGGTGATGAGAATTATTGTTTTTCTCAGTCCCTTCAAATCCCAGGTATTATTAAAGAAAAGAAAAAAAAAAAATATATATATATATATATATGTATATGTATATGTATCTATATGTAGGGGTTGTCTCCTATTTCTTGGTATAATTGGTCCCAGAAAATCCTGACATGCTACTGCACCCTCTAGTGGCAGGTCATCCTACATTTTGTGTTAATTTTCCAGTTATTGCATACTGCACATGTGCAAGCCCCGGACTGCGAAAGGGAACCCTGGGAATTAGAAGTAAGATGGCGGTACAGCACTTCATTAGAAAGATCCCACAATCTAGAGTATTTTTTTTCTGAAAATGAGCACCAGTCTAGGAAAAAATACATAACCTGCCTAACTGCTAGTTGATCCAGAGAAAGACGAAAACCCCCGTCTGAAGCCTCTCCAATTTGCCTCAGAGGGGGGAAAAATTCCTTCCTGACTCCAAAATGCAATGGGACCAGTCCCTGGATCAACTTGTACTATGAGCTATCTCCCATATCCCTGTATTCCCTCACTTGCTAAACACCATCCAACCCCTTCTGAAAAGGCCAGTATAAAAAAAAATTTGTTTCTACATAATGAAAAAAAAAACACCAAGACACTTTTAACTTTAAGTTCGCAAAGTCTTTATTACGGAATAACTTACTGATTCTCTGCTTGCGCTCCTCTTCAGAAAAGGCAATAGGGCGACAATCCATCGTGTGGCACTCGATTTCTCCTCTCTGCCTTGTATAGGGGATAGCCAGAGAGGAGAAATCGAGTGCCGCACGATGGATCGTCGCCCTGTAGCCGTTTCTGAAGGGGAGCGCAAGCGGAGAATCAGTAAGTTATTTCTTAATAACGACTTTGGGAATTTAAAGTTAAAAGTGTCTTGGTGTTTTTTTTTCGTTAAGTACAAACACATTTTTTTATGTTGCTGTTTCTTTAAAGCTATACATTGAGGGGTGCATAACATTTTGGAACACCCAGGGATCAGGAATTATTATTATTTCATTGTCATTTAAATAACATTGACATTGTCTTGTTCTATACAGGATACGGGTCAGTTCCATTGAGTGGTTGCAGCACAGAAAGTCTCTGCCAATTCGCCAATTTCTCTCTGAACTCAAATCTGAAAATAAACAGTACAGCTCACTGCACCAAGGCCAATATGAGCGTCTTTATATCGACGACTATGGGAACCACTACAGTCAGTCAAGTTAATGGAAGCAATACTGTCGCCTCCAGTCTCCACATGTGTCTATATTTATGTCTAGCAGTTATTTTCCTGTCATCAATAAACCACCTTGCATAAAAAATAAGACGTGTCTGTTATTTAAATATGGTTCTGTTTGAGTGCATTTCTGTACCTCCCTGTGAGCGGGCCAGTCCCGATTTTGACAGCTCAACCCACAATCCCGGATTGTTACTGAAATGTCCCAACTTCCTGTTTGATGTCCTGCACTGAACAGCAAGAAAAAAGTTTCTAAAACGTAATTGACTTTTGGCAGAGAGCCCAGAATATGTAGCAGATGCACTTAGACACTTTTGTAACAATTTCAGATAAGCAAAGAAAAAAAATGTTACTATTTAAGATAAGCAGGTCTCTTGGGTAAACTGTGACTTGCAGCTTAAAGGGCAATTCACATTCATTCACAAAACTGTAATAACACATAAAAACCACAGAAACGTGTTCAAACTTTCATAACCTGCCAAATTTTATAAATTGAACATGGTATTTAGGGAGTGTGCCCACAAAAATGGTTGTGGTCTAAAAATTCCACCCCCCTGCAAATCATTTTGTCCGTCTTCCTATTTCCAAAATGCTTGGGTCCCATGTATGCAACTTGCCTGCCTGAAATGTGTCTTTGGCTTCTAGAAGAGTAGCCGGCCTTTCAGGTTGGTAATTTCCTAGTTGCCCTATAGCACGTTTACATTGAGAAGAGAAATGTCATGGTCGGCACCCAACACCAGAACAAATGCCAAGCACCCTGGTCTCGGCTCGTGCTTCACCTGTAGTGTGACCTCCTTTGGCCTCGGGAGGAGCCCTCAGCTACTTGGATGCCACCAGGACTTAAATGAGAGGTGCAAGGCTAGAGGTTCTGGATCGGCAGAGGGGCACGACTGTTAGCGAGAGTCTTTGGGCAGAAGGTCGCGGTACAAGACGTTAGGCAATAGAGTAGTCAGATCAGGCCGGGTCGGGGCAGGCAGAGAATAAACGTAGTCAGGCAGGCAAGGGTCAAACCAGGAAGTCAATCAGAGGGTTAATCAGAAGAGGTAGTCGGTATTCAGGTAAGGGTCAGGATCCAGATGTCAGAATAGTCAAAAGTCAGGCAGGGGTCACAACAGGAATCAAACAGGTTCAAAACAGGTATAGCAAAAAGCTCAGAAGCACCAGGAATAAACTCCTATAAAGGGCAGCATGGAGATGAAAAATGTACCTTTAAGAACATTTAAATTTCGCGCCTATAATTAAAGAAGAGGCGCACGCCCTAGAGAACCGGCGCCATAGAAGGTCTTCGGCACGGCGGGCGTCCCCGCCGAGGGGTCGGCAGGTGTCCTTAGCGTCCCCCCACTAGACGACCAGGGTGAGTTATTACAAGAAAGGGCTAATCTGATCTAGCACTTTCTGATCTAGTTGTTTCTTTTTGTTGCTTATGAGTTTCCCTCGAGTCTACAGGCAGAGGGTGCTGGTATTACATTATGAGACATGTAAAAAATAAAAGGCTGTTTTTCCATCAAGCTGTGTGGTTTTTAATGAGACACTGAAATCCAATTACCAATTACTCTGCAACTTACTGCTGCTAGTGATGGGTGAATTTATTCGGCAGGCGCGAACGTGTGGTGAATTCTCACAATTCGCCGCCGGTGAATACATTCTCGAAACCGTCACGAAAATGCGCCGTTGTCCATTTTTTGGACGCCAGCGCAAATATGTCCAAAAAACAGCTGGAAATTCACAAATTTTTCATCTAAACGCCCCAAATTTGCCACACTCTAGTAATATATAGAAATACACAGTCTTTATACTAAAGGTAAGGGAAGTAACTCAGACTAACTCTGTAAGTTGTTCTTCCTCCTCAGGGAACGAGTCCTTGATAACCAACCCAATGGATTGACGTGCCCAAGCTGTGTCTCTTTCTCTAATGACTGTTTTGATACAGATCAAGTGTCATGTTCCCACGATGAGAATTATTGTTTTACTCAGTCCCTTTAAACCTCAAGTACCATAAAGTCCATACAATAAGCAAATATAATTAAAAAAAAGTCCATTAATACATAAGTGTATAACGACTTACCTGCAGTAAAATTGCTACAAACAACAAATCTCCCAAAAATGCTTTCTCACCGGCAATAATGTAATTAACCTCTGGAAAAACATATGCTTCATTTCCAAAGTCCTTAGTTTCCTGTCTGTAAATACAATAGAAGCTATACAATTTGTTGATGGAAAAGGAACACCGTATTGTTTGTAGGGTAGAGCACTCAAAGAGCAATCCTCCCGGCAGTAGTAGTAAAAGAAAGGTCTTTAGTATAAGTGTGGATTACAGCTTTACGTGTTTCATATTCTCACAACACTTAATCATCCATAACCAAAACAAACAGTACAGTGCACTGCACCAAGGCAAATATGGGCAACGCCAGAACCACAGAGCCTCCAGCGCCGGGGCAAATACAGACAACACCTCAACCACAAAGTTGGCCACCACAATCATCTGCTTCATGGCTACAATCAAAAGTGGAGATGGTGCAAGCAATGCTGGGGATACTGGTGCCTCAAGTGCCACCTCAAGTCTTCATTCTCCTCTGGCCTCCATTCTGTATTTATGTCTAGCCGCTATTTTACTTTCATCATCATCAATAAACCTCTAATGATAAAAAGATATGGTCTTGTCTTATTTAAATATGGTTTCACTTTAGTGCATTTCTGTACAGTATGAGAGTATCTGTAGCTTTTTGGGTGCGGTTCATACAATAAGACTGTATGAACAAGTAGAACACCAAGCCTTCCTACTCATAACTAGGTCTTCAAGTGACTGGGGTCTCACGAAAGGTCCTCTAGGCCATAAAGATGTGGAACTGTGTTACCAGTTAATAAAACCTTCTCACAACCAATGAATACAGCAAAAAGCTAATTCTTTCTTTCTTGGGGAACAAGGGCTTTAGTCTGCAGTTCATGAGGCAACTATGCCAACCTTGTACCTTCTGTAAGAATACCTGTTCGGCCGCACCGTTCTTCCCTCTAGCCGCGTCAGCGTGTTTTCGTTGGCGCCGGCTCCTCTCTAGGGCGCGCGTGGCGCGCCTCCTTGTTATTTAAAGGCCCAGGCGTGCTTTAAAGCCCAGTCTGTCTGATTGAAATTACCCGTGATAGAACCTAGTTTCTAGTGGTTTTCTGAGCCTTGTGCATCTGTTCCTGAATCTGTTTGTCCTGATTATCCGGTTTTGACTCCTGTCTGTTTCCTGACTATTCTGCATTCTGTATCCTGACCCTTGCCTGCCTACGACAACTCTTCTAGCTGAACCCCTTGATTGATGATCCGGTTTTGACCCTTGCCTGCCTGACGTTTCTGATATCCGCCTGTCTTGACCCAGCCTGTCTGACCATCCGCCTGCTTAATCCTTTTGTACGGTGACCTTCGGCCCAAAAGACTCTGATAACCGCTGTGCCCCTTCGCCAGCCAGAACATCTCGCCTTTTACCCCTCGTTAAGTCCGGGTGGCACCCAAGTAAGCTGAGGGCTCTTCCCGAAGCCCAACGGTGGTCACACTACTGGTGAAGCCAAGCAGAGACCAGGGTACTTGGCACTTGTTCTGGTATTGGGTGCCGGTCGTGACACCTTCCCTGAGACACAACAGTTCAGGAAGGGATATGTATTTGCAGTAAAGGACAAGCTGCTATAGAATTCCATTGTGCCACTGGAAAGATGCTCAGAGCCAATCCCTGCTTCTGTCTTTGGATGACCCTCCGATATTGTAGATCATTGTAGATGTTTGAGTTCAAACAGTCTGTTGAATCCTCTTCCAGCACCCCAAGTCATTCTAGTCAATTCACCCCTCCCAAAATGTCTTACTAGGCCAATTTATGCCTTTTTTTTACACATAAGAATGCTTTAATCGGTAGGCTTGTATATGAAGTATCTACCAGAAATGGCAGACCACTCATTTTAATGACAACATTATGTATTTCTATAGAATCCAATGTTAATTTTCACTCATTTTAATGGCTTGCATCCTTGTTCTTGAACCCACATTGCCAGCAGACCATTCATACAAAGTACAGAATAGAAGGGTTCAATGAAACGTCATTCATGTTTAATGAGGATTGGCTTTTCTCTCCACAACAAATACTGTATATACATGGCATGACAGTTGGGGGTCCATTAATGTGAGTACCAAAAAAAAGATTCCTGATTTGTAGGAAGGGGCAGTTGCCTCGGCCCACCAGTGGGATTTTTGCACTTGGCCAGCAATGTACAAAAATGCAGCTCAATGTGCCCTTTAAGCAACAGTCTGTGTTTATTGATCTGTGCAACGGATTTGCCCATTGGAACTTGGGTTATGAATTGTGCAATATATACGCTCTTAGGGAAGAAATGTGTTGTTGTGGCTTTGGGTTATGAATTTCTCAATATACATGTTTGTCCATGCACACTGCGAATGACCTCTTGTAGGAATACCGGTGACGTTCTTCTGCTGTGGTTATTTGCTTTACTCATTTATAATATCCTGGTTTGGGGACAGTTTTTCTGGAAAGCTAAGCACAAAACAAAAACTGTGGTACCGTGTTAGCCAGTAGCAGAAATAACAAATAAAAAAACAAAAACAAATACAAAAAGTATTGTAGAAGTGATACCTATATTGGCTAACAATAAAAATAGATTGCAAGCTTTCGGAACACCAAGGCCCCTTGGTCAGGCAAAATACAAATAAAAGCTAGAAAGGCACAGCATATATACTGTTAGATCAGTGAAAGGTATTCATGGGCAATAAAATAGGAACTTACAGATAGATAGGGATGGGCGAATTTTTTTTGCCTTGTTTTGCCATGGAAATGATGCCCAAAGACTTGTATGGCGTTGTGCGTCAAAAAAAATGACGCGCGTCCAAAAAAAATTGCTGCGCGTCTAAATTTTTCCAACGCTCATAGACTTTAATGGTCGTCGGTGACAAAACAAAACGGGTCAAATTTGCCGATCCCTGCAGATTGATAGAGATCATTTGTAGAGATAATACAATGAATTAGGGTAGGTTGTAAATAGTCCAGGAGTCTGGATTTAGTCAGGTCACATAGTGTCACATGAAACCTGACCCTAAATTAAGGCCCTGTCTTAATGTGTTAAATAACTCCATACATTTGAATTCATAAATCTTCTTTTCCCGTTCAGTTTTAAAGTTCCCTTTTAGAGGAAGACCAGCATGTCCTGAAGGCTGTGATTTTGAATGCAGAAATGTTGCCCCACTGGTGTATCACGTGATTTGGTGTTGATTTTATGTCTGTGATGGTTCATCCAGGAGCTCAAAGTTAGCAAGATTAATCACAATCAAAAAGCACATTATTATTTGCTAGAATTTCTTACTTGAGAATTAATGAATAAAGGTTTTCAAAGAAATCTCAATTTGCTTTATTACCATTAAAATATATGGGAACCTTGTAACATAGTAACATAGTAAGTTAGGTTGAAAAAAGAAACACGCCCATAAAGTTCAACCTTTTCACTTTTTTTTTACCTGTCTAATTTCCAGTTGATCCAGAGGAAGGCAAAAAACCCATCTGAAGCCTCTCCAATTTGCCTCAGAGGGGGGAAAATTCCTTCCTGAATGGCAATGGGTCCCTGGATCAACTTGTACTATGAGTAGGGATGGGAATTCTTTTCCCTTGTTTCGCCGGGGAAATGACGCCCATAGATTTGTATGGCGTCGTGCGACAAAAAAAAAAAAGACACGCATCAAAATAAAATCGTTTTTTTTTACATTTATCAACATTGAATCTCATTTGCCACGTAGCTGACCAGATTGCCAGTTTGTCAATATCGTGGACCCAATATCGAGCCCTGGGGGACCCCACTAAGAACCTTACTCCAAGTAGAGAATGTCCCATTAACAACCCCCCTCTGTACCCGATCCAGAAAACATTTCTTCAGCTGTTTTTATATTAAATAAATAACAAGCAACAAATAAAAAATACTGAGAACATTCCTAGACATTCATATTTATAACTTTTTTAAGTAAAGGATAAAACTGCTGTCAATAAAAAAAAATGAGCATTATATTTAGGCAAGACAATGTGAGCACAGTGGCTTTTGAATAAATGTATCAGTTTCAGCAGGAATGAAGAGTGCTGACATTTTGGACATTTCCTAGCAAAAAAAAAAAATGAGAAAAGCTCAGTGCAGCTCTCTTTGACTTCTATAGGACCTTGAAATCTTTTACCTGGCAAATTTTTATATTAGAGTTGTTTTTGTGTTTTTTACAGGAGCAGACTTATTATTGTTCGACTGGTAAATTGGAATTTGAATTTTCCCATTTTTTTGTGTCAAAACTCACAAATACGAATTTAAAAGCATCAACTTTATTGTAAATTCGAATGGGAGCTTTATCACCCCCTCGGCCATGGAAGTTCTAATTCGAATATTTGCCACTTAAAACATGCCGAGTTCATTTACAAGTCAATGGCAGAGGTCCATTTGAATGTTAATTGCCTTTCTGACATTTGAGTTTTTTTTTCCGAGGAAAACTCGATTCTAATTCAAGTAGAATTTTCAGGTCGGGACTATTCGTTCGAATATTAGACATTCAAGTTTTTTTTATGAGTAACCTCCCATTCAAGTTGTGAGTACATTTGAATCTATTAGAGTAAAAAAAAAAATTCTGATAAATTCAACCTTTGATAAATAAACCCTTCGTAAATCTTGAATTTTTTGAGTTTTACAGAAATATAGAAAAAACTAATTTCTAGATATTCATGGAAAAACATTGAAATTCGATAGTTTGTAAATAGGCCCCCCTAATTTAGTTTCCATTTCAACAATAAACATTGCACTCTTGCAGTGGAAAACTTTTTCAAGCATTCCCCAAAAATACATCAAATAGAATATGATAAAATATAGAATCATTTTGTTTTACCGTATATACTCGAGTATAAGCCGAGTTTTTCAGCCCCCAAAATATGCTGAAAAACTCTACCTCGGCTTATACTCGGGTCAAGTGCAAAAACGGTCGCCGGCGTCTAAGAATAGTCGCCGGCATCTAAGAATAGTCGCCGGCATCTAAGAATAGTCGCCGGCGTCTAAGAATAGTTGCCGGCGTCCAAGAATAGTCTCCAAGAATATTCGCCAGCGTCTAAGAATAGTTGCCGGTGTCCAAGAAAAGTCTCCAAGAATAGTCGCTGGTATCCAAGAATGGTCGCCGGCATCCAAAAACGAGACGCCGGCACCTCCAATGGGAGCAGAAACCCTCAATTTTTTGATTGAAACTTACCGGAAGCTGCTGCATTTCTCACCCTAGGCTTATATCCGAGTCAATAAGCTTTCCCAGTTTTTGGAGGTAAAATTAGGTACTTCGGCTTATACTCGAGACGGCTTATACTTGAGTATATACGGTACTTTTCATAAATAGGCCTCTGATTATTAGCAAGGGATTGCTATTTTCAAGTGAGGTTTTAGTATTTTAGAGCACCATGGTTTTTAAAGTGGTTGTTCACCTTCCAAACTCTTCTTTTTAGTTGTTTTTAGCAAAAAGATTTTATACACAACTATATGACTGACTAAAGCCAAACTTAAAGACAGAACATGCCCATGTTTATCAGCTCGAGGTAATAAAAATATTACACAGACAACTTCTTCATCATCAACAGGGACCTTAAACTTCTCATTAATACAAACTTCATGGAACATCTGACCACACACTACATGATTCATAGGTTCTCTTGAATAGATACTGCATCTTAAGGAAGTTGTAACCACACATATCATGGTTCTGATGAATAATCACATATGGGGCCTTATTTATAAAAAAATCCAAATTTTTCCGAGTATTTAAATAAAAAAAAGTCAGACCAAACTAGAATACACAATCAGACCTTATTTCTTATTAAAAAAAAAACTCAATTTGATCTGATTGGATAAAAACTTGATAAAATCTGAATTGTATGATTTTTTGGACCTTTTTCCCGAAACGATCAATTGTTTTTGGGCTAAAAGTTAGTTTTTTGGGATTTGTGCCCGAAATAGTCCGAATTTCCAGCTAATTCCAGTGCAGACCACAGAAACTTCCAAATAGGATAGGAATCTCTCCCATTGACTTATATACAACCTCGGAAGGTCTGGGATGAAGTAGTTTCAGACTTTTTCCATCTTTGGGGTATAATAAATCTCGGGAAAAAAAAATTTTCCACCAAAAATTTTGATTTTATTATTACAATTTTTTGGATAACTCCCAGGTGTGTCCTGAAAAAGTTTTTTAAATTGTGAATTTATTAGAAGTAGAAAAAAACTCCAAAACCTCATTAATTCCATTTTTGATAAATGAGTCTATTACTTTTAGAGACTTTTGACCATACAGGAAAGAATACTCCTAAGAAGAAAGAAAGTAATCTATAAATTAAATACCCCCAATACGGATATCTGTATATTGCACAGAAACATTTTTGACTTCTCTTTATGTTGTCATCTGTTGATGGTACAGTATCTTCACTTGGGGGCATATTTATCAAGGGTCGAATTTCGAATTGAAAAAACATCAAAGTTTGAATTCCAAAAGACCAACTGAAATTAAGTCAAACAATTTTTTGGGTCAAATAGGTCAATTTTCGATCAAACAGGTCCATATTCAGCCGAATTCGAATCCTCGAATCAAATTAATAGCGCATTTGATCGAATTCGATTAGAAGTTTTTTCCAAAAAAACCTTTGACAACCAATTGACTACAAATAGGTTCTAGGAGGTCCCCCATATGCTAAAACAGCAATTTGGCAGGTTTGAGATGGCGAATGGTCGAAGTTGAATTTTTAAAGAGACAGTAAATGATAAATTTCGATATTCAAATTTTTGCATTTTTTTCAAATTTAAATCGAATTTGGACTATAGTCGAAGTACGCAAAAAATAGCTCGAAATTCTAATTTTCCAACCTTTGATAAATCTGCCCCATAGTGTATTTAAGTTCCTCACAGTTGTCATTGTTTTTCCAATTAATATCACAGCAACTCTCATTAAACTGCACCTCATGTAATTTTTGGAGAAGGAACATTTTGAACTGGAACATCATCCCTGAGGTCAAATATTAAATAATTGCCAAAATCTTGGTAAAAACCTAGTCCTCTGTCAGCCCACATTTGTGTCCCTTCCAAGAAAACAAAGAGAATCTAAAAAAAAAGCCGGTGTACAAAAACAGTATACATCTCAAAAATAGTTTACATCTCCTTATGTGCAGAGGCTGAAATAGTGGTCCTATAGTGATCATTTGGCTCAATGCACATAAGCAGTTGTAACCGATTTGGTTTTTAGGAATCCGTGTGGTCAAACCAAGTGCTATATAAAAGTATCTGTGAACCAAAATGGACTTAATATTTTGACAATGTAATAGTTAAGTGGTATTTATAGCAGTATGAATATTTACAAGAACTTGTAATTCATTTTTCACCAAACGTAGGGGTAAATTTACTAAGTGGCAAAAATTCGCCAGCAATGGCTTTGCACCCATCGCAACACTTTGGCAGGCGAAAATTCACTGGGACAACGCTAAATTACTAAAAAGTTTCGTCCTGGCCAATGGATGCTGGTGAATTTTCGCTAGCGTTAGTAACTTCGGCAATGCGAGCAAATCAAAGTGTAAATGCGCTAGCGTTCAATTCTGCCTAGCGCAAATCTGTTGGAGGTCTTGCGCTCAGGCTAATTTGCGTCTTTATGTTACAAGTTGCATCAAATACATTACATTTACACTGATAAGTAGATATGTCCAGGGAACCTTAATAGAGTTGTTATAATGCCCTACACATGAGCCCAATGTAAAATAATGTTCCATACGTTAGAAAATGTATGGGGGAAACTGGTTACATAAAAATATTTTTTGCAGCTTATCACCCTGAAAAAAGTAAAAGATGCCAGAGTTTTTTGCACTTAGAAGTTTTTCCACTCAGAAAATATGATGTAATTAACTGAAGCAGGTCTGGACTGAGAATTAAAATAGGCCCTGGCATTTCAGGTACACAGAGGCCCAAACAGCCCCCCACCAGCCCACTAAATAGTGACTTTCTATGGCAACTTATAGCAGCCCCTCTGGCATTTGCCAGAACTCACAGATTGCCAGTCCGGGCCTGAACTGAAGATTGAGGAAGATCTATGAACTCCATTGCACTTCTGGTCTGAGCTGGCGAAGGCAAGTCTGGTGAAAGAGGTAACGTTCAATAAATTTTAATGAATAGGCGGAGTAACGCCTATTTGCCAGAGCGAAAGTTTGCCTGGCGATAGAGTGTGAATCACCGCTAGCGTCTGTCTGTTTCACTAGCAAAGTGAGGCCTGCACCCGTTAGTAATTCGGCGTAGTCCCTGCGAATTGTCGCCAGTGTTTGCCACTTCACCCTTTAGTAAATCTTTGGCATTAAGAAGGGCAGCTGGCAGTTTCCGCTACAAGATCTATGAGTTTCCAAAAAACTAGTTGCAGGTATGGGACCTGTTATCCAGAATGCTTGGGACCTCAGTAGGGATGGGCAAATTTTTTTCGCCTTGTTCAAACAAAAAAAAAGACGCACGTCAAAAAAAAATTTCGCTGCGTGACAAAATGGTTTCGAAGCCCATAGACTGGGCGGCAGCGACATTTTGGCGAAACAAAACAGGTTGACCTCAGGTTTTCCAGATAAAGGATCTTTCCATAATTTGGATCTTCATACCTTAAGTCTACTAGAAAATCATGGAAACATTAAATAAACCCAATAGGCTGGTTTTGCTTCCAATAAGGATTAATTATATCTTAGTTCGGATCAAGTACAAGCTACTGTTTTATTATTACAGAGAAAAAGGAAATTGTTTTTAAAAATTTGGATGAAATGGAGTCTATAGGAAATGGCATCCGGAGCTTTCTGGATAACGGGTTTCCGGATAACGGATCCCATACCTGTACGGTAATTGCTTTTGTGTTAGTAGAGGGTTTTCTCCACTAAATCATCTGCTACGGGCGTCTTTTTCTTCTGAAACTGCTGTTTTTCTTTCTGTTCTGACAATCTTGATCAGAATTGAATTGCCCCAACATATATTTAATCAGCATTTAAATCTACCAAATCTGAGATCAGGGGAGGAAGTAGAAATGATTTAGGAATTCAACGGAATAATTGTAGGCTGCCTGATTGCTTTGAACCTCAAACTGTAGGATTCGGTTTGCAAATGTTGTTATTGTTGGTTCCACCCAAACATACAGTTGCAGGAAAATATTTGTAATGACTCGATCTGACTAAGACACCAGTTGTCTCCTCCCAGAAGCCTCGTTAAGTATAAAAGGAAGTCTCTGAACTGGAATCATCTCACCCTCTAAAAGTGTATTTTGTGGACGGTCAACAATGACTCCCATGGTGGGATTTCTGTGCGTGCTCTCAGCTCTTGTATCTACAGGTAAGAATGTAGGGTAGGATTGATCCAGCCATAAGATGTATTTCATTTAGAGACTATTGGTAGCATTTACAAAATGTGCACACTGTAACTTATACATGGATGCATGCATGGAGCATCAGCTCTAAGAAGGTTTCAAGCTCTTACCCAACTGGAAACACTTATAAGGTGATTATATCTTTGTCTTTATTTTCCTCACTGCATCTTGATTTGGTTTTGTGCTCATCAATGCAGTGCTGTCTCTTTCCAGAATATGTAGGTGTATCTGCTTGTCTAATTCGGTCATTGGGGTAGATTCACTAACGGGCGAATTTTCACCAGCGTCAGTTTCGCACAGCTCGCCAGGCGCAAATGTGCTATGACTACGTCAATTTACTAATATGCAAAGTTTTGGCCTGGACACCAAATGCTGGTGAGTTTTTATTAGTGTTACTTCGGCAGTGAGAGCATTTCTTAGCAAAGATGCGTTGGCGTTCATTTGTGCCTAGCGAAAATTCACTAGTGATCTTGCGCTTAGGTCAATTTGCATAGGGCGAGTCATTTAAAGTTGTATGGACGTCTTTATTATAAATGTTGGTGCAAATGCTTGAAGTTACCACTTTTTATTACAAATGTCCAGGGAACCTTAATAAAGACAAGACAGTTAATATAATGCCCTACACATGAGCCCACTGTAAAATGAATGTTCCACATGTTAAGAAATGTCTGGAGAAAACCGGTATGTTAGGACTTTTGCAGGCAATTCAAAAAAGGAAAAGTCGCCAGCGTTTTTGGAACTTTAATGCATTTTCAACTCACAGGATATGATGTAAGTGACAGAAGACTGAGGAAGATCTGGATGCTTTTTAGAACTTCGTCTGGTCTGAGGTGGCAAAGTCAACTCTGGCGAAAGAGGTAACGTTCAGTAAAATCCGCAATTTACTGAATTTGCAGAGTAACGACCTTTCGCCAGAGTGAAAAGTTGCCTGGCGATAGAAAGCGAACAGTAGCGATGTCTCTTTCGCTAATTTGTTTGCGCCTGTTAATGAATTGGTGATGTCCCTGAAGGTACATAGAAGCATGCTTGACAAAGGGACGTGCCCGAATCGTTGCACTGCTAACTGAATTCCTGTGTGCCGGTGATTCTTCTACGTACCTTGCTCGGGAGGTTGCCGATTCCAGGACACGCTGCTTGGGTTTTGTGAGGTGTGCGGTTTCTCCAATTGTCTTGGATGTCCCTGAAGGTGGCAACGCTGGCAAATTATCCTTAGTATTAACCATTTCATCCTTTAGTGAATCTACCCCATTGACTTTGCGCTTTAATCTATAGCTACAGTACAACTACCTGACCACTTATAAGGTGATCCTGTCTTTGTCCTCATGTTGTACATCTTTCTCAAATGCATCTTGATTTGGTTTTGTGCTCATCAAAGCAGTGGTGTCTCTAGAATATGTAGGTGTATCTCCTTGTTTAATTTGGTCATTGACTTTTCTATTTAATCCATAGCTACAATTGCTTGACCATCTCTCTCTCTTCAGCCTGTAAATATGTTGGGAGTGATGGGAATTGGAAGCATTAAAGCCTGGCAGCCCCCTGTAGTGAAATGAGTTGTTTAAAAGGGGCTGTTAAGGTGGCCATAGACGCACAGATATTATCGTACGAAACGATTGGCAGAAGACTTGGATATCGGTCAGGTGGTCGATCGGGCTGGATGGAAAATTTTGATCGGGTGCATTTGAAGGCACCCAAACATCGGCCATTGTTAGTGTGAATCTGACCATTCAGCTCTACAAGTGTATTGAAAAGAAACTATCTTTCTTGGAAACATTTTTTCCAAATATAGATCGTAAGTGTTACGTCTATGGCCACCTTTAGAAGAACTTGCTGAATATATATTCCCAGGACTACCTTGATTACTGATTGCACAAATCTCTAAATGGCAATGGCTGCATTACTTGGAAACCATGATCACTACCCAAATTCTGGACAACAGGAAAGCAGCTTGCAGGATTGTTTCTGTCTGAGGTTAGCTTTAGCGAGAAGCAACCCCGTGTGCCACTGTCCCGCCATCCAGAACTCGGAACAGCACCAGTCGTTACACTGTAGTCCAGTCAGTGGCCACCTAATGATTTGTGTGATCAGTTGTTTTAGTTTGCATATTGGATTGTAACCTTACAGATTAAATAACCCTTTTTAATGTTATTAAATAACATCCTAGTGGCCCCAGTCTGAAGTAGTCCTCTAGTCTATTTGTGGTTGACTGAAATGTCCTGTTAGTAAAATGGTTCAACTGTCTCACCACTGCTGGAATTCAATAGAATATCTTATCTGAAGCAAGCAGCATGGTAGTTACTGTATAAATTCATCTCATCTACTGTCTTTTATTTTACAGGCTATTCTTTTTCCTGTGTACCATGTGATGGTAAAAATTATAGGTATTGCAAAGAAAAACCCATTCAGTGTCCTGAAGGAAGGGTCTGTGGTTCTGTATTCCTACGATCCAATGGTATGTTGACATGTGTATGTTTTAGCTGGGAGGTTGCTATATCATGTCATTTCCATGCTAGTAATAGTCTTCCAGGATCATGTATCCATTTAAAAATAATTAATTCACAACTTTATGAATACTGAACCCTGTTTATATTTAGCAACAGTGACTGATAACTGTTTCAGTACGTTTAGTGGTTATGGTACCACGAGTGTGCCTTCTGATTAACTGGATTGGTTTAGATTTCATGTTTAATAAGGAGACGACAAACTAGAAATCCATGAAAAAAGTCACATAAAACGTAAGGTTGGTTAGTGATTTGCCTTGAGGCAGATTTGTCTTATTGGGTTTGAATAAGGGTGACCCCAGAGTGCTGCTTATGTTGACGACAATACTGATTAACCATTCTAGTAGTTATATGCGGGCCGGCCAGATACCCTGCGGGTTGGGTGGGTTCGGGATGACCTCGCAATTGATAGCAGGAGAACATGGTAAAAAATGGGGAATTATGGGGCAAAATGGGGATTGTAGAATTAGATGATCATAGAAGAGCAAGATGGTGACAGTAACATAGCCACCCAACTTGTGACCCCCTCAATTACAACTCATTAAAGTAAAAGTATGCTATTGGTAGCACGGGCTAATGGAGTCCCACACAATTTTCTTGGCCCCACGCCTTAAAATTACAAAAGACTTTCCTGGTGTGGGGATCTTAACTGATCTAAACTGAGGAGTTTTTGCTTGATGGAACCTTCAAGAAGTTTTTGCTTGATGGAACCTTCAAGGAGTTTTTGCTTGATGGAACCTTCAAGGAGTTTTTGCTTGATGGAACCTTCAAGGAGTTTTTGCTTGATGGAACCTTCAAGGAGTTTTTGCTTGATGGAACCTTCAAGGAGTTTTTGCTTGATGGAACCTTCAAGGAGTTTTTGGAACCAAAAAAAAAACCAAATTCACAAGCAGTTTCCAAAACCAAGTATATCATGGATTTAAAGGGGTTCTTGCTAAAGTAGACAGACTAGCACAAAGACACAAAGTATTACTTTTTTTTAATTATAAAGATGCCAGGTTACAAAATTCTCCTTCTGTTTGTCTCTTGCAGGGGAATTACCCAATGATGTTATAAGATCCTGTTTTCAAAAAAGTGACTGTAACAAATCAGCAACATTTACATCTGGTGGAGTTAAAACCTCACAGATCATCTCCTGTTGTCACAATGACAAGTGCACTCCACAAACACCCGCATGTAAGTGCTACACTAATACTCACTTGGGGGCTCATTTATTAAAGGGGTCAATTACCTTTCAGTTAACTTTTTGTATGTTATAGAATTCTAAGCAACCTTTCAATTGGCCTTAATTTTTTTATTGTCTATAGTTTCTGTATTGTTTGGCCTTTTCTTCTGACTCTTTCCAGCTTTCAAATGGGGGTCACTGACCCCATCTAAAACAAATGCTCTGTAAGGCTACAAATGTATTGTTATTGTTACTTTTTATTAACTCTGTAACTTTTTATTTACTCATATTTCTTTTCACGCCTCTCCTATTTAAATTCCAGTCTCTTATTCAAACGAGTGAATGTTGCTAGGGTAAATTTTACCCTAACTAGATTGCTTAAACTGCAAACTGTAGAGCTGCTGAATTAAAAGTTAAAGGGGAACTATCGCGAAAAAATTTAAATTTAATATAAGCTTCATCATACTGAAATAAGAAATTCTGCATCGTTTCTGAAATAATCAAGTTTATCTTCACTATCCCTCTCTCAGCATCTGTTTCTCCTCATTCTGTCTTCATTCAGGAGTTGGGTGTCAGATGAATGATCCAATATATCTTATAGGGGGAGGGGGGCTCCCTTTGCCCTAGAAGATGTGTTAGAGCTCACTCTATTAAAATCACCAGACATCATGTCTCTCTACATGCAGAATTTGTGCAAAAGGCAGTTATTTTGTTAAGTTTTGTTTGTACTGGAATCAGTTATTTGAGTGAGCTCTAATACATCTGCTAGGAAAGGAGCCCCCCTATAAGATATATTGGATCTAACTGTCAATAAATATCTGACACCCAACTCCTGAATGAAGACAGAATGAAGAGAAACAGATGCTGAGGAATAGTGAACATAAACTTGATTATTTCAGAAACATTGCAGAATTTTTAATAATTTGTATTTAGAAAGTTTTTTTGTTTCAGGATGCATCAACCAGATGCTTCTTGGCTATTGAGGATGATGTTAACACCGGGATATTTGAGAAGAACTAGAAACCCATAGATGAACCACACAAAAAATATTAAGTGAACGAATGTAGGCAATATTTAGCATCACCCCAAACACATCATCTTCTTTAATTCTAGGCAGTTGCTCTACCTCCAGGCCAATCACTCTAGATTTAGCTCCAAACTAGGGATGCACCTAGTAGCATACAAGAGTTTAAAAGACTATGGCTGTATGGTGGTGGTGCTCTATCCAGAAAACTTGCTGCTTGACTTGGTTCCCTTATTCCATATAGTGAAGAAGTAGGATGGCACACACTGTTGCAATTGTGCTAAAACATAAGTGCTTTATTTGGATCTCAAACACAACGTTTCCGAGGTACAACCTCCTTTATCAAGTGTTCTCAAACATGTAATTTAATCTACAGGTATATAAGGTACAAAGGTGAAGTGCTCCGCCTTACTAATTACGTGACATCACAATGTGCATTTGCATATTAACCTCTGCAAGGTGGTGAATAGTATTACTTCATATTATATCATTACAATTACAATACCTGAATAGTGACAAACCGCGCATGTAAATGTCTCTGTGTGATATAGGTATAGGATCCCTTATCCGGAAACCCGATATCCAGAAAGCTCCGAATTAAGGAATGGCTGTTTCCCATAGGCTCCATTTTATCCAAATAATCCAAATTTTTTACAATTATTTCCTTTTTCTGTGTAATAATAAAACAGTGGCTTGTACTTGATCCTAACTAAGATATAATTAATCCTTATTGGAAGCAAAACCAGCCTGTTGGGTTTATTTAATGTTTAAATTAATTTCTATTAGACTTAAGGCATGAAGACCCAAATTACAGAAAGATCTGTTATCCGGAAAACCCCAGGTCCCGAGGATTCTGGATAATAGGTCCCATTCCTGTATCTGTAAAGTTCCATATTAGTGTCCGTGTATTCCCATGATTAGTGATGGGCGAATTTGCGTCGTTTCGCTTCGCCGGAAATTTGCAAAACGGCACCGGCGTCTCGTTTTGGACGCCGGCGCCCGTTTTTTTTACGCCGGCACCCGTTTTTGATGCCGGTGTCTGGCGAATTTTTGATGCGAATTTTCACAGGCGTTTTGCGAATTTATTCGCTGGCGGCGAATCGTGCAAATTTGGCGCAAATTCGCGCCTGCCGTATAAATTCGCCCATCACTACCCATGATTTTCTTTATAACTGTGAAATAAACATAATAAAAATAAATACAGTATCTCAACTTCAGAACACTTGTTAAAGGAGGTTGTACCTCGGAAACGTTGTGTTTGAGATCCAAATAAAGCACTTATGTTTTAGCAACAGTGTGTGCCATCCTACTTCTTCACTATATGGAATTAGGGATGTACCTAATCCAGGATTGTGGCAAATTCTCTATTTAATATTCTGGGAAATTGAATCCCAACCAACTTTGTGACTCTGGGTAAGTGGTGGACAACTGATGGCAGGATTTTATTTTCCAGATGATTTTGGGAGGGTTATGCTCTAATTTGAATATGCTAATAGTGGTTCAGTCTTCAAGGGTGGGTATCATGACAGATTCAGAACTGACGGATTTGCTACCTCATTTCTCTCTTCTTCCTTTCTGTTTCATTTGAGCTGATGGTTGTCCTTATAATGGCATGCATCTCCGTGGGCTCTATTCCAACTCCCAATACCCCCTTTTACCCACCCTCCTTGCAGCCAGCTAGATAGCCAACGAGACATATCACCACCTGCTGGAAGCTCCAGTAATGGTTGGACGGCTAATAACGTACTTGGAGATCAGTCAAGGGAGTAAAACACGGTGTCCAGTAGTGTGTTCATTTTTAAATGTTCATTATTTTTATTTCTTATTTTATGGGCAAAAACAAAATGTGAACTGTATGTTCTTTTGGACCCCAGTAAATTTGCCAGCAGATAACAAGACGGTTAATGGATTGGTCTGCCCAACCTGTGAATCAAAAAAGGATCCTTCGTGCTCCTCTTTGAAAGAAATGGAATGCACTGGCGACGAAAGCTTCTGTTTTTCGCAGTCCATTTCAGGTAAGAAGTTATTAGTATTTACTTGTAGATTTGTATTTATACCTGTGGGCGAGGACTGCCTCAATATTTCCCTTAGACAGTAAGTGCAGAAGAACAGTTGCCCATAACAACCAATCGGCAATCAGTTTTGGAAGTTCTACAGTTTAGAGAATTGGTTTCTATGGGCAGTTGCACTTGTTCAGCTATGATGTTCACAAATTATACATTCTCTTTATATATTATTTGATATATGGCTTAGGCAAAAGGACTAGTGATGGGCGAATTTGCGACGTTTCGCCGAAAAATGTGCGAATTTTGCACGAAATTCGCGAAACGGCGCGGGCGTCTCGTTTTTTACGCCGGTGCCCGTTTTTGATGCCGGCAAATTTTTGCCGGGGAATTTTCTCGGGCGCTTTGCGAATTTATTCGCTGGCGGCGATATGCGCAAATTTGACGCGAATTTGCGCCTGGCGAATAAATATGCCCATCACTAAAAAGGACTTCAAGCAACTTTTTAATATTTCCTTTTCTGCCCTACTACATTCATTTTGACGTTCCATGGCTTGTAAATAAGCCCCTCTGATTCTGTAACTAGTTTTCAAGGGGAAGTACACCTACAACCATAAAATAAGGCACTGATTTCTCAGAATTGTGTATGGGTTCTTACTCAATGTGGGCAGATAGGGTTCAGCTTTTAACATCACAATAGGGATTGCCATACGCTATCTCAAAGCTGCAGGCTACATGCTACAATGGTGACCCCTAGTTCCGAAGCCTTGGGATTCATTCTGACTACAGTACAAATGACATACAGTCATTTCATAAATAAATCATTTCCATTCAAAAAAAAAAATGCTAATTATTATTTGGAGATGAAATGACTCTGGTTTGTTCTTTAGGTGGCAAATCGTACACGATGGCATTACGTGGTTGTGCTTCAGAAAGTCTCTGTCAAGTCGGAAATCTCTCTGTGAACTTGGAGTGGAGAAAAAACCTTATGTTCTACTGCACCAAGGCAAAAATCAGTAGCTCTAGAACCACTACCAGAATGCCAACAGTCAACTTTGCCATCATGCCCAGAATAGCCAATAGAGATGCGGAAAATAGCACCATTTCTGGAAATAGCACCATTTCTGGAAATAGCACCATTTCTGGAAATAGCACCGGGAACACTGGAACTCAGAGTGCAGGCTCTGGTCTTCACTGTATGTTGTTATTGGAGGCAGTTGTTTTTCTTATGTTGATAAACCCTTTGACCTTAAATGGATAATATTTCCCATTTCTATGTATTGCCCGCCTTCTGCTTTTAACTTAAAATATTAGGTCAAAGGGCACAGCTTGAATTTCTTCCTTGAATCCTTGCAGTTACATATATGGATGGGATCTGATGTCATGGGGGTGTGCTGAGCCATAATAAGCCATACAGGGGTTTAATTTATAGCTGGATCTTCAAATATTCCTTATTTTAAGCAGAATTTAAAAAGGAAAAGTCTTCCAAGTACAGAAGAACCCCAATTTTACATCCCCTGATTTTAAGTTTTCCCTCATTTTACATTGTTGTTTTGTGGTCCCACCTATATATTATGCATAGTACATTTCCCTGATTTTACATTTTCCTGGATTTTACATAATTTTTTTCTGGTCCCCTGAAAAACTTAAAATGGGGGTTCTACTGTTTGTCTATTACTTGTACAGAAAAGGTGACGGTGAATAGGCAGTTTGTACTATAAACAATTTAAAGGAGTGGTTCCCCTTTAATTAAATTTTTAGTATGTTCCAGAATTGCCAATTTTAACCAACTTTTCAATTGGTTTTCATTATTTATAGTTTTTATTTATTTACTTTTTTCTTCTGACTCTTTCCAGCTTTCAAATAGGGGGTCACTGACCCCATCAACAAAACAAATGGCCTACAAAGGTATTGTTATTGCTACTTTTTATTACTCAAATTTATTACTATTCAGGTCTCTCCTATTTATATTCCAGTCTCTTATTCAAATCAGTGTATGGTTGCTAGGGGAATTTGGATCCTAGCAACCAGATTGCTGAAACTGGAGAGCTGCTGAATAACTTAAAAACCAACAAATAATAAAAAATAAAAGCCAAGTGCAAATTGTCTCAGAATATCACTCTCTACATCATACTAAAAGGGCCATTTATTAAAGGTCGAATTTCAAATTCATGTGAGTTTTTGTTAACTCTAATAAATTTGATTATACTCGAAATTCGATTGGGAGGTTATTTAAGATTAAAACCGGATATCTAAAACTTGCACGAATTTTACCGACTCAAAAACTCGGATAGAATTCTACTAAACTCGATTTGAGTTTTTTATCCGAAGGAAGACAGATATGGGTCACTGGACCTCTGCCATTGACTTATACATGAACTCGGCAGGTTTTAGGTGGCAAATAGTCGAATTCAAAATATTCCCAGGGTAAAGGTTTGATAAATCTCAAAATTCTAATTTGAATCGAGTTGGATTATTCCCAATTTGAAGTGGTGAGTCTTGACCAAATAAACCATTCGAAAATTCAAATTTCCAATTTCGACCCTTAATAAATCTGCCCCTAAAAGTTACAATCCCTTTAACACAGATTTACATTTTTTCCCAGAAACAGTCTTACATATCCCTAGGGAGGTTCATCACTACCAACCTGATCTGTGTTGCACATATTTGTATATTTATATTCACAACCGCATTGTAATCATTGTATTTGATTAGACACAATCATCTTAGACCCACCAGATCACTACAATTTTCCAGCTGTCTCTGCCTCATGATGTACTTTTTTGTAGATCGTTACTTCTACAATTTAATTTCTGAATTCATGTATATCCATTATCCTTTCACTCTCCAGCCTCAGTAACATTATCGTAGTTGGCCTTATATGATTATGTTACAGTCAGCCAACTATTTATATGTTGAGATTTAATGCAGGGACTTTTTTCCTCTTGTGTCTTAATACATATTAATAATAATTAATAATAAAGCTTTTACCCAAGTGTGCCCTTTATCACCATTTTGGGTTTATAACCCAATTAATTACATGAGAAAACATTATATCAGATGAAAACCTATGGGTGACATTCAATTTGAGGAGAAAAAAGTTTTCTCCTAAATCAGTTCCATTTTTTCCTGTAGACCAGTGATCCCCAACCAGTAGCTTGTGAGTAACATGTTGCTCTCCAACCCCTTGAATGTTGCTCCCAGTGGCCACAAAGCAGGAGCTTACTTTTGAATTCTACACTTGGAGGCAAGTTTTGGTTGTATAAAAACCAGGTGCACTGCCAAACAGAGTCTCCTGTAGGCTACCAGTCTACATAGGGGCTACCAGTAGCCAATTACAGCCCCTATTTGGCTGAATGTTGCTCAAGGGTGAAAAAGGTTGGGGACTCCTGCTGTAGACTATAATAGAGTTTTGATGGTAGTGAGATGTTTTTCTCATTGAATTGCATCTGGGAAAATCCAGAATTGAAACAACGGGGCTCGGAATTATTGAAAAGGAAGGGCTATGACTGTGTTCTAAAGGGTAAACAGGAATGGGAAAGGTGGGACAGTGCAGGGTTAATTGTTAAGGCAGCAGGAGAGGAAGGTGATGCAAAAGATTAGTAGGATGGGGACAGTTAGATATAGTGAAAGCTGGAAAAGGAAATACCTGACTTTTCTGGTGGTGAGCAGGAGACAAGCAACATCCAACCCACCCACCCTATTTATCTGGATAAGTGTCGGGGGGTAGTTCAGTAAGGGGTTGTTTTATTTTGTCCCAGCTGTAACGGAAATCTTTCAAGGGGTGGGGGCTATGCCCCAGTTTTAAGCACAAGTGTGCCAAGGTTGATGATGGCCTCCTCAGACAAGGGTTCCAGGACGATGGTACTCTGGTTGCCTACTCCCATTTGCCCACATCTCTCCCACTGCACGGAGCCCAGTTTGTGGTGTTTTCCATGTGGGCAGGCATTCTGTGAGGACTGTATAGTGTTTCTATATGTTATATATATTTATTAGTATACTAATATTAAATTTGTATTAAAATTTTAAGTTTAATAGTAATTTTGTCAATAAAGCTGTGGCCTGTTATATCCCAACTTGGTTGTCCTCAATGTCCTTGAATGTTGGTGAGAATTGGGAAACGTTGGACTGGGGAGCCCAGGGCCCATCGGGCACTCCATCCCCGGGGGCCCCCAGCAATAAAGTTCTCTCTGCCGCCAACACACACCTCCACACGCGTGTACTTACCTTTTACAGCACGTCAGTGTGACCGGGGTCAGGGAGGGAGGCAGGGCTGGACTGAGAGTCAAAATAGGCCCTGGCATTTCAGGTACAAAGAGGCCCAATCAGCCTACACAGAGGCCCAAACAGCCCCCACCAGCCCACTAAATACTGACTTTCTATGGCACCTTATAGCAGCCCCTCTGGCATTTGCCAGAACCCACAGATTGCCAGTCCTGGCCTGGAGGGAGGGGGAGCAAAAGAGCTGGGGCCCACTGGGTTTTTTCACGGTGTCCCATCGGCCCAATCAGGCCCTGGAATTGGGTATGGGTTTAAAGGGTCAGCCAACCAGTTTGATCCTGAGCAGCCATGTTATTTTAGTTTAAATTACAGATTTTTACCTGTTCAGCACTACAATCTTTTTAAAACTATCCATATTGCATAACTCACTGATTAATATATTATGCACTGAAAACGTCTAATTGATGTAATTAATGTAAAATACATTTTTCAAACTTACAAAGGTATTTAAAAATTCATCCACACCACATTTTCTTTCTTTGTACCAAAAAAAGGTTTATAGAATGTAATAAAAGTTCTGAAAAAAATTGGAAAAGGCACTATTTAAAGCAAAAAAGCTTCATTTTTTAATTAAAAAAATGATTGTGCACAATTACTGTTTGCACTTTCACTTAATTCACGGAAAATATGTATTTTTTGCCCTACGATTTTCTTTTCAAATTCAGTTATGACCAGTAGATGTTGCTCTTGTTCCTGCTTTTTATCTTTGCCAACAACTGTATAGTGGAAGACTAACAAGACTGACAATGCTTGGCTTCCACGGCTGGCTTTTAGGGATAGGCATTACAGGTCATTTGTTATAAGTTCCCTTGGGAAACATGAACAATGACAATTTAAAGGTTAATTAGTCAGGCCATGTATTGAATACTTTAAACGTGAGATTAAGGGGCAGATTTATCAAGGGTCGAATTGAAAAATCTAATTTTCAAAAAAAAATTATGGTCAAAATTGTCAAATTCAACTAGGGAGTTATCCAAACTCGATTCCAGTTTTTTAAAAATTCGAATCACATTTTAGAGATTTATCATATGCTGGCCCTTTAAGAATTCGACTATTCGCCACCTACAGTTTAAGGGGCACATTTACTAAGGGTCGAATATCGAGGGTTAATTAACCCATCGATATTCGACCATCGAAGTAAAATCCTTCGATTTTGAATATCGAAGTCAAAGGATTTACCGCAAATACTTAGATCGAACGATTAGAGACGATTAAATCCTTTGAATCGAACGATTCGAAGGATTTTAATCCATCGATGAAAGGATTTTCCTTAGATCAAAAAAAGCTTAGAAAACCTATGGGGAAGGTCCCAATAGGCTAACATTGATGCTCGGGAGGTTTTAAGCGGCGAAGTAGGTAGTCAAAGTTTTTTTTAAAGAGACAGTACTTCGACTATCGAATGGTTGAATAGTCGAACAATTTTTAGTTCGAATCGTTCGATTCAAAGTCGTAGTCGAAGGTCGAAGTAGCCTATTCGATGGTTGAAGTACCCAAAAAAAACGTCGAAATTCAAAGTTTTTTTACTTCGAATCCTATACTCAAGCTAAGTAAATGTGCCCCCAAGTCTATGGGAGAACTGCAGGGATCAATTTGGAGATGTTTGCAGCCTTCCTGACATTCAAGTTTTTTTTTTAGAAAATACTCGAATCGAGTTTGATCGAATTTGGATTCGAGTTTTTGGGTCATTTAAATTCGCCCGAGTATTAAAAATGTGGTTTTATTAATACATTTCGATGGGAGTTTTAAAAGAGTATTTATCAATGGGTGAAAGTGAAAGTTCACCCTCTGATCAGTACGTCTTTCAAAATCCCATAGAAATGAACGGAGAGTGGGGGAATTTCACTTTAGCAGACTATGGCGATGTTCAACTTCACTCTTTGATAAAATACCCCTAGGAGTTCTTAAAATATGATTCATTATTTAGCATACCATGCACCTTCCATCAAATGGACCTCCAAAATACAGTATTCGTTTGTTCTGAAGGCTTGCTCAACCAATCCAAATGTAATGCTCAAATATTTACATAAATTAAATAATTTGGAAATTTCTGGATAACAGGTCCCATACCTGTATATTATAGATGAATATAACAAGAATTCAAATTCTATGTGTTGCAAGGATATCAAGGCACAGAGTTACAAATTAGAGGCATGGCTGTAATGATTCCTTAAGGGGACAAAATACCCCTTTTTCAACATTAGGGGGCTGATTCACTATGGGTCGAATATCGAGGGTTAATTAACCCTCGATATTCGACTAGGAATTGAAATCCTTCGACTTCGAACGATTCGAAAGATTTTAATCCAACGATCGAAGGAATATCCTTCGATCAAAAAAACTTAGGCAAGCCTATGGGGACCTTCCCCATAGGCTAACATTGACTTCGGTAGCTTTTATCTGCCGAACTAGGGGGTCAAAGTTTTTTTTAAAGAGACAGTACTTCGACTATCGAATCATCGAATAGTCAAACGATTTTTAGTTTGAATCCTTCGATTCGAAGTCGTAGTCGTAGTCGAAGGTCGAAGTAGCCCATTCGATGGTCGAAGTAGCCCAAAAAAACCTTCGAAATTCGAAGTTTTTTTACTTCGAATCCTTCACTCGAATTTAGTGAATCAGCCCCTAGCTTTTTTTCTGGTTGAATAGGTCTGTTTTCTATCAAATAGGTCCGTATTCAGCTAATGCGAATAGTTCGAATCGAATTAATAGCGCAATCGATGGAATTCGACCAATGGGTTCTAGGAGGTTCCCCATAGGCTAAAACAGCAATTCGGCAGGTTTTAGAAGACGATTGGTCAAAGTCGAATTTTTAATGAGACAGTAAGGGGCCCATTCACTAAGCTCGAGTGAAGGCTACTTCGACCATCGAATTGGCTACTTCGACTACAACCTTCGAATCGAACGTTTCGAACTAAAAATCGTTCGACTATTCGACCATTCTATAATCGAAGTACTGTCTCTTTAAAAAAAAAGGTTTTTCATTCGATTCGAAGGATTTAATCGTTCGATCGGACGATTATTCCTTCGATCGTTCGATTGAAGGAATTTCGCAAAATCCTTCGACTTCGATATTCGAAGTCGAAGGATTTTAATTTGGCAGTCGATATGGATGGTTAATTAGCCCTCGATATTCAACCCTAGGTAAATGTGCCCCTAAATGATAAATTTCGATATTCGGATTTTCAAATACTTTTCAAATTCAAATAGAATTTGGACTCTTCCCTAGTCGTAGTACACAAAAAATAGCTTTCAAAAATTCACCTCAATCTGCCCCGTAGACTACAAACCTGAGCTCAATAGGGATGATTTATCAGAAATCAAGTCAAGAAAAATGCAGAGAAAAGCACGGACTCAAATAAAAGCATGAGTATTTTCTGAAACTTATAATCAAGATTTGTTAATGGGCTTTGCAAAAAGTCGCCAGAAAAAACTCAGCAAGTAAGTCGGTCAGGTTGTGTAGAAGTCAATGGGATTATTCTCCAACATCTTTATTCATTTATTTTTTTCCCCAGTTTATTAAAACATTCAAGTGTTTTAGCCCTACAAAAAAAACACACACCCGAGAATATTCTCTCAAGTTTTTTTTATTAGATAAGTTACTGCTCGAGGAAAAAAGAATTTTAATATATTCAAGATTCAAGCTTTTTTTTGATGCAATTAATACAAATTCGAGTTTACAAAATGTATATTAATATTCAAGTGCACAAAACTGAATAAGAAAATACAGCATCTAAATGCTGCCGTGTTAACTGACGAATTCTCTTTGCATTTGTAATAATATTTCTGGTCATTTTCTTAAATAACTAAGGGTTTTTTTTAGACCCCTTTTGATTTACAGTTGTAGCACTATAATAAACTGACTGTACTTTGGTCAGTTTAAGCTACTATCAGTGTGTGGTTATACCACATATGAGGCCCTCTCTCTCAGGGGTAAGCCCTCGCAGCGGGGTGGAGGCAGGGTGTAGTGCAACTGTAACCAGGTGCAATAGCACAAATGATGGGCACCAGTAGTTCTTTAACTCTTAAACAATGAACTGTCTTTATTTAACATAGCACATAGCACATATCAGATATCCACAGTTGAGTTTAGAACAATCAGACAGCATAAAGGATGCATATACTCACAGAAGCAGTATAGGCTGAATCCCTGCAGGCCAGGGAATATACAGCAGAGAGTGTTGCAGCTTGTGAGGGGTATTGCCCAGTTTTCAGGATCTCTGTCAGTGGCAGTCTAGGGGAATTCCTATCATCCCTAGTCTCAACACTTTAGTCCCTACTCCAGGTCAGTAATACCCTGGAATCTTAATCCCTCTAATATCTTTGGTGGAGCCTTGAGCTGCTCAACTAAATAACCTCTCTATCACTCCTAGAGTGATCTATAAAAGAGTATAGCTATCTAATTACTAGGGCCAATGCGCCTAGGGTCGACATGTACCCATTCCCTTCCAGCCTGCTTGGTTGGGCTAAAGCAATGGACCCAGACCTCATGGTTCCTAAACCTTTTATACTCTGGCACAGTGCCATCTGGTGTACACTGTGAGAACTGCAGGGGTTACATAAGCACAAGGTCCCCATAAGGACCCACTTAGGCGTCCATATTACTAGGGATGTGCCTGTCAGTAATGTGTAAGGGTGTCTAAATTTTCACATCCCTACACAGTAATTTGTGCTTATATATTTTTTAATGTACTCCAATTTACTATTCTTCAGTCCAATCGAGTCTGCACAAGAGTGGATCTTGTTCTACTATATCCCATCTATGCAGTAAGATAATTTGTTCTCTATAAAATCCAAGGAACGTGCCATTTTTAATTAGTACTAGAACATATGGCTTAAAGGGGTGAACTCCAATACTTGGGGGTTCTGGCTATACCTCCAAAGAGGAAGCATTAGAAAGAACCAAGGGGCCTGGGGAGCATGAAACAAAGAGACAGAGTGCTATGGACCTGTAACTGTAGAAGGGCAGTTTTTTGGAAAGTGCAGCTGTAAAGCTGACTCAGAAGTATCCCCTGTGTCCTGGAGAAAGAAGCGATCTCTGAACTGTGAGCAACAGGGAGATAACCTTGTAGAGGTCCAGAGTCTAGGGGGCAGATTCACTAAAGGGTGAAGTGGCTAACGCTAGCGGCATTTTGCCAGAAATCCAATCCACAGGGATATCGCCAATTTACTTACAGGTGTAGACGACAATTCGCTAGCAAACTGAATTGTCACTGGCGTTCGTTGACACTCTATCACCAGGCGACTTTTTGCTCTGTGAACAGTCATTACTGTTTACATCCTCCTTAATCTTTCTTCAGTTCCATCATATCCTGTCTGCCGGAAATGCATTAAAGTTGTAAAAACGCTGGTAACTTGTCCTTTTTTCAAGCTGAATTGCTTGCAAAAGTCCTAACTATTATTCTTTTTTGGGTTAACATTTTTCCCAGACATTTGAGGGGAATGGAACATTCGTTTTAGGGTGGGCTCATGTGAAGGGCATTAGAGGATCTCTTTTGTCGCTATTCAGGTTCCTTGGAAATTTGCAATAAAATGTGGCCACTTCAAGCATTTGCACCAACATCTCTAATAAAGACATCCATACTCCGATACCCGCGGGTTTGGGCCGACCTTGCACTCCTCTTCGCGGGTCGCCTTCAAATGCCTGCTTCCGGGTTTATAGCCACACGAAAAGTCGTCAGTGTCCGGATCCCAGGACGCAACTTTGTATCTTAGTGAATTAGCCTACTGGTAACGAATTTTCACCTGGTGAAGTGGCACAAAGTCTGGCGAAGCGTTCACTGGCGACAATTCGCCCGTTTGTGAATCTGCCCCTAGGAGAGGCCCTGGGGTTGTCAGGAAGCTGTGAGAGGGACGGTTCTATATTTTGGATGGCATATGAAGAAATGCACCCTGTTGGTGTGTTTTTGAGTGAGTGTGTTTTTCTGTATTTTTGTGCTCTGTATCTACTCTGCATGACAAGAATCTCTATAGAATGTTATACATAAATATTCTTTGATACAGGTAGTGGCAGGCATACAGATGAAGCAACAGTTATTCCACAAGGAAATCAAGTTATCTTTCATCATCTCTCTCTAATCACAGCTTAGAAATGGCTGCAGAGACAATAATCTGGGTTCTACATCTGTGGAGGTGGTTACATTCCAGTATATTGATATCCTGATTGACCTTCATAGCTGAATTGGTTTCTTCCAGCATAAAGTGCGCCCTATTAAATTAGTCATGCCGATGGAAAAGGTTAATTATGACTTGATTTACAAGTTACAAGCACCTGTTATACTACTGTTTCTAGGGAAGCCTATAAAACTCGTTTACCAACACTGGACTCAAGGTCCCATCAGCACAACATACACATAGCACAGTGGAAGCTGCTCAGCAGTGGTAGATCCTACAAATTGAGGTGGGAGGTTCTGTTTTGAGATTTCTAGCCTGCTTGCTGAAACAGTGTTGTAGCACAATAATTCACCCATATGGATCTCCAACTTCTAGTGCCTCCTTAAGGCCTGCTCAAACCAAACGTCATGCTAAAATATCCACATATAGTATTGTTCCATGGCCACAGTAGAATGCAACAAGCTCAGTCCATTGAGAAGTCTGTGTATAATGAGCTGCTCTTTATCTGCGAGTCAAATAAAAGCTGCAGTTTGGGCAAGGGAAGGGGTTGTTTATACAGAGGCCTTCTCAGTGGAGGAGTGATTTGTTTTGATTGTGAAGCATGACTTTACTTTTAATTTCAGATTTTACCCTGTTTAATCCAAAAAACACTATATTGTCACCAGTTGCCCATGGTCTACGCATCTGGACGAGGTCAGCCTTTCTTTTTATCTGCTGCACTTAAATATCCAGTATATTTATGTAAACTAGATGTAACGCAGGGTATCCAAAACCCAGGACAAACCAAAGGTTCCGGTCTCGGCCCACTTTTCAGTCTTTAGCAGTCGCCTTTGGCTTCAGGTGGAGCCCTCCGCTACACAGAGGCAGACAGGTCTTATTGTGGGAGAACCTAGGAGACAGTACTAAGCGAACAAGGGAACTGAGCGTAGTGTTGTGGAATGGGAAACAAGGAACATAGTCAGTAACAAACAGTCAATACAGAACAGATGAAGGAGACGTAGGGATGGTCAGGGTCACAGGCCAGGTCAAACACACTAGAATCGCAGTACAAAATCAGTATCCAAAAGAGTTGTCAAAAACCGGGCAATAATCTGGACGGGCAGCAGACAGGACAAGAACCAGGGGCAGGCAGGATCAGTAATAATAGAATCACACCGCTAAAACACACCCAGGAACTTTAAAAAAAGACCTTTTACGTTGGGCAATAAAACTACACTAAAAGCCTTTTAAATATTAAAATAGCCGAGCTCACAACCTGGAAGAATTCAGAAGGACGACGTGGGAGAAATCGGACACAGGAGAAATCGGACAAGGTGCGATTCCCCGTCGAACCCCCACTAGACTGACAGGGTGAGTTATCACACTATAGAATTAGATCTTTCTATAAGACTGCATTGATTTATTACATTTCCAATTGTCAGAATGTTGTAAATGTTTTATATTTATTTCACCTATTTTGCATTGGCTGTAATTACTTTTTCAATAAAAAAACAGTGATACACTTTTTTGTTTTTCAAACAGTTAATATTATTTTTTTCAATGTTCCTCATGCTAAAAATTTATTTTTAAACCTATTGTTTTTCTAGGGTTAGAGCGAAACTTGGGTTTTTACACTGACCACTGGCTTCTTATCCCCATTCTAATGAAACACCTATTGTATATAGAAACCAAAAGAGTTATGAAATTAAGTTTGGTGGAAAAAAATGCAAAAATACAATGATACTGCATTAATACTGCATTCTGATGATAATTTACAATTCAAAATGTTTTGCAGAAAAGCAGAACAAAAAATACCTTAAAGGAGAAGGAATCGATTCGTACACTTGGGGGTGCCAAATGTTAGGCACCCCCAAGTGATTGTATTGATTGTATTGTATTTACTTACCTAAAACCCCGGGCCGGTGCTCCAGAAAACTGCACCGGCCCGGGGTCATACTAGTGAGCACCACGGAGCGATACCCTTCCTCTTTCTTCATGCGGCTGCGCATGTGCAGTAGAACGAAAAGCCGAACTTTAACTAAATAGTCGGCTATTTCGTTCAACTGCGCATGCGTTTGCCCCGGGAAATTTGAAGACAGAAGACGGAAGTGGATCATCATTTGGGGGTGCCTAACATTTGGCACCCCCCAAGTGCAAGATGACTTTCCTTCTCCTTTAAGTAAAAATAATAGTTGTCATCTTTGAGTTGCAATTCATTTTGACGTTGAATGGCATTAGCTAGTGAAACCTTATCTTGGCTTAAAAAAGTCCAGCTAGTGATTTTGGAACATGGTTCACACCACACTCTTACCCAGATGAGTCCTCTCTATAAGAGATGGAAGAAGGGATGTTGTCAATGACACCTCTCTAGGTTCTTGCAAACAAACACTACAGGGTTTATTTCTGATCAGTTGAGGTTAAATATCCACATATATTCAAGGCAGAGCAGAGACTTGTGACACCTTAGTGGAGATTGGCATGGTAAGTTTAAGATAAGCCTTAAGGTTTCTAGCATAGTGGTCCTGATCCCCTACAGCAGAAATGGTTCAGGGAGTAAATATAACCCGAATCCCTCTTCAGTACTGTGGGCCCTTCACTTTGGGCTAGCATTGGCCAAGGGAGAGACACCTTCTGATATCAATCCTTGCTGGAGCACACGCTGCTTGTACTAGCCTTCTTTTGCTGCTTTTGTCAAGCAACTTGGGGATTAACACTTGTAAGGGATTTAAAGCCATAGGGACTGGTAATTGTACACACATTAGCAGGTGCAGCAATTCATGTATTTTTAAAACATCTTAGCTCCACACAAGAGTGGCCCTTGTTTTATATCCAGTCTAGCAGCACAATCATTTGTTTTTGTCTATGAAATCTCATGAATGTGCCTAGTTTTTTATAACTTATCAGCCATGAATGTGGCTTTTTAATCTACTATTAGTACATATTTGGCTAACACCCAGGCAGTTGCCTTTATTTTCTTTTAAAATTCTTTTTATTGAATTTTCAATAAAATACATTGACTTGACAAAATAATATTTATATAATGTTTCAAAGAAAAAATAAAATTTCATAGGAATAATGGTCAGAAATGGTTTCATATAAACAATAAACATAACATATTAAAACATATTAAGACCTGTTATTTTCTTCCAAAGTAAAGCGTGGCAAAGCAAGTACACCTGTGTGAATGACTTAGACTTGATAAGGTTACCTAATTGTTCATTTTCAACCATCTTGCCCCATAAGTTTTATATTTCATCTAAAGATGAAATATAAAGGGACCACCTACATTTAATTTTATTTCTTTGAAGTAGATCAAGCAGTTGCCTTTAATTATAGGTGTGTCCTTCTATACAGCTTTTTACATGTCTATGCTCTGATACAAGTAGTGGCATACACATGAAGAAACAGTTATCCAACAAGGAAATCAGGTTCTCTTGCACCATCTCACTCTAATCACAGCTTAGCAAATAACCACAAACACCACAATCTGGTAAAGCCTGAGATATAACATTGCAGTCCCTTGGTTCCGCATATGTGGAACAGATCCCATTGCAATATTTATATATCTTGGTTGACTCACAATGGTAGCTGGATTGGTTTCTCCTTACATAAACTGCCATATCAAGAGAACTGGTAATAACTGCCTTCTTTACAAGATAAATCAAACAGCCAAGTTACTATTGTAAGGGTTGTTATAACAACCAAAATAACGACAAGGCCCATTTTCCAATGCAGGGCTCAAGCTTCCACCAATACACAATACACATACCCGTTTATCAGAATTCTCATTTTTGTGGTTTTAGAAACCATGAATACAATTTTTTTTCCAAAATCACAAATGCCGTGTAATTTATAGATCCGAATACAGGTATGGGACCGGTTATCCAGAATGCTCGGGACCTGGGGCTTTCTGGATATTTGCAATTTGGATCTTCATACCTTAAGTCTACTAGAAAATCATGTAAACATTAAATAAACCCAATAGGCTGGTTCTGTTTCCAATAAGGATTAATTATATCTTGGTTTGGATCAAAAAAAGTCTGAATTGATAAAAAAGCTTGTATTAAAGTTTGTGTTGTGGTTTTACAATTCATACATTTTAAGAGGAATAAATAAAACAAATTTTTAAAGAAAACACATGGTTCATTAATAAAATATAAATCCTCATGTTAGTAATTAGGCCCTATAGGGACAGATTCGATTTGATAATTCAAGCTCTCCTAATTCAGATTTTCCCATGACTTGAGAAAAAAAATAGAAAAAAAAATAGAAAAAAAAAACGTATCTCATTGTTTATTACAGGACAATGTCATGGAAATGAATTTGGCTCATAGTACTTATGGCTGGTGATTGTCCATGTTGTAGCTCCCACCCTTCCCAGCTATAGTCAGGTGATCCCACTGGTGTCTAATAAAAGGGCAGCCAAGTTTGGGAGTTTTACTTTGAAAGCAGCAAGTTAAGTTGCAGGTATTATTATTATTATTATTATTATTAACATGTATTTATATAGCGCCAACATATTGCGTAGCACTGTAAAGTACTTGTGATTGTACAACTAAATCACATGAATTACATACATAGAATATATGGAGTAACAAACATCACAATCAATACAGGTACAAAGAGGTGAGGAAGGCCCTATGCATAGGCATACAGTCTAAAGGGAAGGGAGTAATACACAAGGTGTGGGAGTGGGCAAGATCGAAGTAAGTGGGTGAGAAATGTGGTGTTGTATGTGGTGTTGCGTTTGGTAGTTAAGCAGAGTGAGGGTAGGCTTCTCGAAAGAAGTGCGTTTTCAGAGATTTTTTGAAAGCAGAAAGGTTGGGAGAAAGTCGGACAGATCGTGGGAGAGCGTTCCAGAGGAGGGGTGCAGCCCTTCCAAAGTCTTGAATGCGAGCATGTGAGGAGGTAATGAGAGAAGAGTTGAGTAGCAGGCCAGTAGAGGAGCGAAGTAAGCGAGTGGGTGAGTATATAGAGATGAGTTCAGAGATGTAGGGTGGAGCAGAGTTGTGAAGTGCTTTGAAAGTCAGTGTCATTAATTTGAATTTGATTCTGAAAGGTAACGGAAGCCAGTGCAGGGATTGACAGAATGGCGAGGCAGAGGATGAGCGGTTGCTGAGGTGTATGAGCCTCGCAGCAGTGTTCATTATGGACTGGAGAGGTGACAGTCTCTGGAGGGGGAGGCCAATTAAAAGAGAGTTACAGTAGTCTAGACGCGATATGATGAGAGCGTGAATAAGAATTTTGGCAGCGTCTTGGGTGATAAATGATCGTATTTTGGATATGTTCCTTAGGTGGAAGTGACATGATTTAATAAGTGACTGGATATGAGGAGTGAATGACAGGGCAGAATCTAGGATAACCCCAAGGCACCGGGCCTGGGGAGAGGGGGTGATAGTGGAATTGTTAACTATGATGGATACTTCGGGGATGCTACTGGTGTTTCTTGGAGGAAAGAGAACCATTTCAGTTTTAGAGAGGTTTAATTTAAGGTAGCGTTGTGACATCCAGGTAGAGATAGCGGAAAGGCAGGAGGAGACGCGAGTTAGGAGTTCTGGGTTGAGATCAGGAGATGAGAGATAGATCTGAGTATCGTCAGCATAGGGGTGGTAGTGGAAACCATACGAATTTATTAATTTGCCAAGGGAGGAAGTATAGAGGGAGAATAGTAATGGTCCCAGGACAGAGCCTTGAGGAACTCCAACAGAAAGAGGTAGGGGAGAAGATGATACTCCATTGTAGGAGACACTGAAGGAACGATTGGTGATGTAAGAAGAGAACCAGGACAGGGCTGTGTCACGAAGGCCAAGCGACTGGAGGGACTGGAGGAGGAGAGGGTGATCTACAGTGTCAAATGCGGCTGAGAGGTCAAGCAGTATTAGTAGTGAGAAATGATTGTTGGCTTTAGCGGTTAAAAGGTCATTAGTTAGTCGAGTCAGGGCAGTTTCCGTGGAGTGTTGTGGCTTAAAACCAGATTGTAGGGGGTCCAGCAGGTTATTGTCAGAGAGGAATGAGGTAAGTCGGTTGTAGACTAGGCGCTCAAGTAGTTTAGAGATGAAAGGTAGCAGAGAGATAGGTCGGAGGTTGTCAAGATTGGAGGGATCAAGAGAGGGTTTTTTCAGAATGGGGGTGACAAGAGCATGTTTTAGTTGAGAAGGAAACAGTCCAGTTGAGAGCGAAAGATTAAATAGGTGAGTTAAGGCTTTGATTAGACAAGGATTGGTATTGCGGAGAAGTTTCGAGGGAATTGGATCAAGCGGCAGGTGGTAAGGTGAGAAGAGGCCAGAAGCTTTGAGACTTCCTCATCAGTGACAGGGGTGAAGGAGCACAGGAGAGACTGGGCAGTGTGGAGGGAGGGTGGTGGAAGTCTAGGGGGGTTGAGTAGTGTAATGTCCCTTCTGATAGTGTCAATTTTGTTTTTGAAGTGCTCAGCAATATCTTGAGCAGAGACAGATGTGCATGGAGGGGGTGGAGAAGGGGAAAGGAGAGTGTTAAAGGTGGAGAAAAGTTGTGCTGGTTTTTTAGAAAGGGAGTTAATGAGTGAAGTAAAGTATGTTTGTTTGGCTTGGAAGAGGCTGGTGTTAAAGGAGCGCAGGGCGGATTTGTAGCTCCAAAAGTCTGATTCTGAACGGGATTTGCGCCAGCGACGCTCAAGTGCAAGTGAGTGTCTTTGGAGCGCTTTTGTATGAGCAGTATGCCAAGGTTGAAGTGGTTTGGGTCTAGCACATTTAGTTTTTATAGGAGCAAGCTCATTAAGGGCAGTGGTGAGAGTACTATAGTAGACAGAGGTAGCCACATTAGGACATGAGATGGCTGAGATATTAGAGTGAAGAGAGTCAAAGGAAGAAGAGAGATGTGACACGTCTACAGCTTGCAAGTCACGGTAAGTACGTGTTTGGGGAATAGCAGGGGGTGAGGAGGGAGTTAGTGAGAGTTGAAATGTGAGCATATTGTGATCAGAGAGGGGAAATGGGGAGTTAGTAAAATTGGAGGTTGAACAGAGTCTGGTAAATATGAGATCCAGAGCATTACCATTGGAGTGAGAGGGGGAGTCTGAGCACAAAGATAAGCCTAGGGAGGAGGTTAGTGAAAGAAGTTTAGAGACAGAAGAGTTGTTGATGTTGTTAACGGGTATATTAAAGTCACCTAATATGATGGATGGGATGTTAGATGAAAGAAAGTTAGGAAGCCAGGCAGCAAAGTTGTCCAGAAATTGTGCAGTTGGTCCTGGTGGTCGATATATAACTGCAATGCAGAGTGAAACAGGAGAAAAGAGCCTAATGCAGTGAGCCTCAAATGAGGAGAATGATAGAGAGGGAACAGGTGGAAGAACTTTAAAAGTACAGCGGGGAGAGAGAAGCAAACCTACCCCACCTCCAGGTCTGTTACCAGGTCTGGGAGTATGAGTAAGGTGTAGCACCCATAGGACAGGGCAGCAGGTGAGGCGGTGTCAGTAGGAGAGAGACAGGTTTCAGTAAGTGCGAGTAGGTTAAAGGAATTTGCAATGAAATGGTCGTGTATAGCGGTGAGTTTGTTGCAAACAGATCTGACATTCCAGAGAGCACATGAAAGATTAACTGGGTTTTTGGGTAAAGGAGTAAGTGTTCTGTACTGATTGAATTTGCTCCGGAGAGAAGGAGCTCGTGGTCGTGATATAACTGGGATGGGGTAAGGGCCGGGGTTTGGGGAAATGTCCCCAGCTGCCAGTAATAGAAAGGAAAGAAAGACTAAGTGAGTGTGGGATTTATAAGTCCTTCGTTTGTATGAAAAAGAGGAGTTTTGTGGAATAGCTAAACAGAGCACTTTATAAACTTCATGTGTGGAGAGGGAAGGAGAGGAGAGAGGCTGAGATTTGTATAGAACTGGGATTTGATGGAGGAGGTAGTGAAAAATGTTTTATGAAGCATGAGAGTGAAAGGAGGAGAAATGCAGGATAAAGCATGTTTGGAGTAAGAAGTTACAAACTGGCAGGTACAAGCAAATCTGTTTTCTTCTTATCCCAGGTAAAACCAAGTCCTTGTCTAAAATGTATAATGAAGCAATAGAATTCTTAATGAATCAGATAAAATTGAGTGTAGGACTGGCCAGATATGGGATGACTGTGACGTAGTTGTTCAGCTTAAATATATTGCAATATATGGACAAACAATCCCTGTTTTGTTTAAAGGGTAAGGCATTTTTAGTAGCAGTATGCACAAAATGTCGCTGTCTTAAATATATTGATAATGGGTTGAGTGCAGAGGACTCTTGTATTTGTCTATAGTGATTGTATAGAACACCTACACTCTGCACCCTTGAGCCATCTTTAAAGGAGCAATCACTAGACACATGTACCTTTTATATAAAAGTAGTAATTAAACTGGCATTAAAATGTATTCTTAAGTCTTATATTTATATTACAAAACAGTAATAAATAATTGATCTGCTTTTGTCTATACTGTATGTATTTTGTGGTCACAGCCTCATTGCACCCCCGACCTAATGATTTTAAAAAATAGTGGTGAGTACAACTTTCCCTTGTTTGTTATAGTTATACAGGAGCAGTGACCAGCTCCATGTTGTAGCTCCCACCCTTCCCAGCTATAGTCAGGTGATCCCACTGGTGTCTAATAAAAGGGCAGCCAAGTTTGGGAGGTTTACTTTGAAAGCAGTAAGTAAGTTGCAGGTAAAACCAAGTCCCTTTGTAAAATGTATAATGAAGCAATAGAATTCTTAATGAATCAGATAAAATTGAGCATAGGACTGGCCAGATATGGGATGACTGTGACGTAGTTGTTCAACTTAAATATATTGTAATATATGGACAGACAGTCCCTGTTTTGTTTAAAGGGTAAGGCATTTTTTAGTAGCAGTAGCACAAAATGTCTCTGTCTTAAAAATATTGATAATGGGTTGAGTGCAGAGGACTCTTGTATTTGTCTATAGTGATTGTATAGAACACCTACACTCTGCACCCTTGAGCCATCTTTAAAGGAGCAATCACTAGACACATGTACCTTTTATATAAAAGTAGTAATTAAACTGGCATTAAAATGTATTCTTAAGTCTTATATTTATATTACAAAACAGTAATAAATAATTGATCTGCTTTAACAAGTAATATGGAAGACAAAAGCCAGTATTCAGTAGGTATAAACAGGAAAATAATGACCTAGTTCTAGATTTTCCAGTGCTTCCAGTGTTCCATCTTCTTTCCAAAGTTTATAATGAGCAGAGATAATAACAGTGATCAATCCACTTACTTGTCCTATACACCCACTCTTTCTGTGTGTGTACCAGGAAACCTAACTAGATAAGTGCGTCATTCAAATGCCTACAATGCAGCTGCTAAAAAATGTTAGCCCTGCCACCACCCAATGGAAACTAGACATTAATTATGTTACAGGAACTGCTTGACTGACTATTATGGTGTTGCCTACAGGTGCAGACCCAAGAAGATGAAGGAACCTGCAGTGCCCCTAGAACTTCCATAAAGGGTCCACCCATCAGTAATGACTACCTACTGCAAACTAGTTGCGCTTCTACTGCTTCCTACAATTTAAGTCGTGAACCACCAGCTTTCTATCCAGCAGACTATACGTCAACTTTAAGGGGGGTGGGTGTTGAAGATTAATAAGAGCTGGATCAATACAGAGATTTATTATAGAATATCTCATCTTATTCCTATAAATTGTATCTTTCTAAGAAAAAGTTTAGACTTCACTATCCTGTAATAACAGTTAGGGGGTTATTTACTAAAATCCTAATTTATCTCATTATTTAAATAAAAAAACCATGACCAAACTCCCATACCTGAATTTACCTTATTTATTATTAAAAAAATCTCGATTTAATCAGTTCGGGTAAAAATTCAGTACATGAATGTACTAATTTTTCAGGGTCCCCCCCCCCGAATCGTTTTTTTTCGGGCTTTTTCCCAAAAAGCCTGAATTTTTCAGATTTTCCCCGAAAAGTTAGAATTTTCTCGCTAATTCCAGTGCAGACCACAGAAACTTCCAAATAGGATAGGGATCTGTGCCGTTGAGTTATACATAACCTTGGCAGGTCTTAGTTGGAGGTTTTTTGATTTAATTGGTTCTGGTAAAAATTCAGTACCTAAATTGTACTAATTTTTCAGAGTTTTTTCTCTCTAATCGTTTATTTTGGGCTTTTTCCCCAAAAGCCTGATTTTTCCAGTTTTTTGCCCGAAAAGGTCGGATTTTTGGGCTAATTCCAGCGCAGCCCACAAAAGCTTCCAAAAAAAATAGGGACCTCTCACACTGACTTATACACACCCTCTGCAGATCTGAGATAGAGGATTTTCGAATTCGGGCTTTTGTCAGCATTGGGTTTTTTAAAAAAACTCAAAAAAGTCAAAAAATTCAACATAAAAAGTACAACCAGATACATTCAGAGTTTAGTAAATAATCTCCCTACTTTGTCCAACATTAAAGGGATCCTGTCATCGGAAAACATGTTTTTTTCAAAACGCATCAGTTAATAGTGCTACTCCAGCAGAATTCTGCTTTGAAATCCATTTCTCAAAAGAGCAAACAGACACAGATTTTTTTATATTCAATTTTGAAACCTGACATGGGGCTAGACATTTTGTCAGTTTCCCAGCTGCCCCCAGTCATGTGACGTGTGCCTGCACTTTAGGAGAGAAATGCTTTCTGGCAGGCTGCTGTTTTTGCTTCTCAATGTAACTGAATGTGTCTCAGTGGGACCTGGATTTTACTATTGAGTGCTGTTCTTAGATCTACCAGGCAGCTGTTATCTTGTGTTAGGGAGCTGCTATCTGGTTACCTTCCCATTGTTCTTTTGTTTAGCTGCTGGGGGGGGGGGAAGGGAGAGGGTGATACCACTCCAACTTGCAGTACAGCAGTAAAGAGTGATAGAAGTTTATCAGAGCACAAGTCATATGACTTGGGGCAGCTGGGAAATTGACAATATGTCTAGCCCCATGTCAGATTTCAAAATTGAATATAAAAAAAAATCTGTTTGCTCTTTTGAGAAATGGATTTCAGTGCAGAATTCTGCTGGAACAGCACTATTAACTGATTCATTTTGAAAAACATTTTTTTTCCCATGACAGTATCCCTTTAACATTTCATTATCTGCTGATGACTTTTGGAGAGTGGATGGTGCAGGGCCTGGTACAAGAAAAAGTGAAAAGAGCCACAGTCAGCCCAAATAAACATTAGTATCTGGCCATCATTATACAGTAGATGGAAAATATATCACTGTACTGTATATGCATTATATGTCTGAAACTGGGCCGACCATTTGCATATCATACTATGACGTTTGGCAGAGTATGGTAACCTTCTAAATACAGTACAACAGCAACTGTTTCACAAACAGGGTGTGCCTGTAATTCATGCTTGATTCATCACCGACAATAGGGATACCATTCTAGGTGACTTCCTAAATTTGGCTCCCTTCTTTAAAAAAAATTACCATAATTCTCAGGAAATATTATCCTTGTAGAACAACTTCAGCTCCATTTTATTGCCAATTCCTATAGGGGAGAGTGCATCATTTCTAATATCTAGCCATTGTCCACGCACCTACTGTATATCATATGTACAGGTTATCCAGAATGCTTAATGCATCAAGGATTTTTCCTTAATTTGGATTATCATACCTTAAATTTACTAGTAAATCACTGAGACATTAAATAACCCCAATAGGCTAGTTTTGCCTCCAATAAGGATTATTTATATCTTAGTTGGGATCAAGTACAAGCGACTGTTTTATTATTACACAGAAAAGGGAAATCATTTTCAAAAATCTGGATTTTTTTTGGGATAAAATTGAGTCTATGGGGGACCATAGAGCTTTATGGATAACAGGTTTCCATATAATGGATCCCATAACTGTATTTGAGTGAGGAATATTTCCTTCCTCTGTTTGCATCTAAGGTGATTTCGGGGCTGCACCTGGGCAAACATGCACTTTTATACATGACGGCCTACTATATCCACACTATACACACAATTTGTTTTTATAAATGAAGTTCCTATTAAGGAGCACCAATGTTAGATCCTACTCAAAGCTGGAATAAAAATGACATTTTTGGATGTTAAAACTTGTACTTTGTGACTGTATAGAATACAACCTTGGATACACCACTAGTGATGGGCGAATTTATTCACCAGGCGAAAATTTGCAACAAATTTCCGTGTTTCGTCGCCATAGAATAAATTCGCAAAATTGCAGCGGAACTTCGCCACGTCAAAATTGTAACCAGCACCAATTATGACGCCCGCAAATTGACACAGGCATCAAAATTCTTGTTTTGCAAATTTTTTGCCGTTTCAGCAAAGCGGAACAAATTCACCCATCACAATACACAACTCCATTTATAGATTGAAACAGTGGCGTAACTAAAGGTGGCCATACACTATAAGATCCACTCGTTTTTCAAGGTTGACAAACAAGCAGATCTTGACCTGATATGCCCACTAACGGCTGGCCCATATCGGATGAATCCGAACGTTCGGCCCTGGATGATTATTACGATACTACGAATGGGCTTCGATGGGTCGCAGTCCTGTATCGTACAAAAAAAAAACAACAAACTTGACCGATCTATATCTGGCCGATTTTTGGCCTGATATCGATTGGTTGGACCCGTCGGGATCCCCCACACATGGGCAGATAAGATGCAGAATCGGTCTAAAGGGCTGATATTGGCAGCTTTAATCTGCCCGTGTATGGCCACCTTAAGTGTTATTGGGCCCAACAGCAAATTATTTTTGAGGCCCCCAAAATGTTTAGCAGTTGACTTGTTATACCAATATTTATTAAGACTTTATATGAAGTAGGGCCTCATGGGGCCCCAATACCTCCTGGGGCCCTCTGCTTCCTCTGTAGTTACTCCACTGGATTGAAACACTGCCATATTTGTTTGGCTCAGGCATTCAGAAGTGCACAAAACGTGTGATTAAAGCCGATTTTCTACATGAGATATGAAATTTGGTGAAAAGTTAGTGGTCTAGTTAATTGCTTTGGAAACACAACAAAACCTGCATAATCCCACTGGAAATCCCTGGCTTCCATACTAATACTTCCAATGAAACTTAGATTGGTTTGTACCCAAGGTAAATGCATCTATTATTTGTGTGGTTATTATTTATGGTACAGCCCAAAAATTACTCAAAAGGAAGTCTATTAGTAATATTATAATGTCTATTATCTTCTTTGAATACATTTTTCTGACCTTGCCCAACCTCTTATACCTACAGTATGATATAAAAGTAGGACTCTGCCTGTACTACATCACTTCTCTCCTGTACACGATGCTCACAATGAGATCAGCTCTGGGAGTCCTGTGTGTCCTCCTATCTCTTCTTTCTACTGGTAAGAACTAACTTTATGGGGGTTATTTATCAAAGTCCAAATTAATCTCAATATTTTCTGCTACAAACTCCGATCAAATCCGCTCAGGGTTTTTTGCACAATATATTTCACAATATATTTTTCATCCGATTTTCAAGATTTTTTGGGATTTTTCACCTGAATACTCAGATTTTTGCCCGAAAACTTGCACAAAACCCAGTGCACATCAAAAAATCATGGGGACTTCTCCCATTGACTTATATGCAACTTCAACAGGTCTGAGATGCTGGATTTTCTGATTCGGACTTTTCAATCTTCAGGGTTTAATAAATTCAAAAAAATTCGTGATTTTTTAAAAGTCAGATTTTATTAAAAAAAACTATTTTTTTTCGTGATTTTTACATTCGGAGTTTAGTAAATAACCCCCTATGTGTCTGATGAAATCAAGATCAAGCAATATTGAATAGTTGTAGAATTGATTAGGTTACACATTGTTGTATTTGTTATTTAGCTCCAGAAATCGTTTTTCCAAATTTATGGAGGAAAAGTAACTTGCTTAGTCAAGGAAGTAGCAATCATGATTCCTTTCTCTCAGACACTGTACTGAGCAGTCAAGTTGTAGAACATGTGCTGAGCTAGAGAGGTCCAGGGTGTCAAATATTCCTTCAGAAGTTCTTTGGGTCCATCTTATAGAAGGTTGTATCTGTTTATTAGAGAAGAGAAGCTAGACTATGGGCCGGGAATAAGAACACTGAGGGTCTGCTGTATGGTCCTCATTAGGGATGTGCAGGTCGGGTTTTTCCTGACCCTAACCCGCCATCCCGACTTCCGGGTTTCTTTTATAGACCCGCCCCGCCAATGATGTCACAAAAGGGGTGGGGCGAGCAGGCACGTCATCTATAAAAGAAGAACCTGGAAGTTGGAAGCCGGCACTGCAACATAGCGGGCGGGGAGAGCAGGAGAAGAGCTCAACCCACACCCGCCACCCGCGAAGAGGAGTGCGAGGTCGGCCTGCACATCACTAGTCCTCATGGTTTACCAATTCACTGTCTAGCACCTCTGGAGTTACAAAGTGTTGTTGCCCATGTGTTGTGGCTCTAATTCTAAAATATTACATCAAGGGGCAAATAATTGAAAATTTTAAGATCGCATTTTCTACTGCAATTCGAGGCGAAAGATTTGAGTTTTACAAATTAGAATTTTCAAGCTTTATTCATCAAAATAATTTGTAGTCGGTGAGAGTTGCATTTTTGACATTCAAGATTTTTTAAACAAATTGTAAAATAAATGAACAATGCCTTTTATATTGCAATTTTGTTACAAAAAAAGGTTTTTCTATTGTAGTTTTATATATGCAAGTAATTGAGAAAAAAGTTGCGATTGTAAAAACTTGGGATTAATTTGAAGTTTTGTTTTTTAAATGCACAAAATTAAAAAATTAGCAAATCTTTTTCCTTCACTCTGGGGGAACTGAGAACAAGCACAGTGGGTTAAATAATGTAGTTAAACTTCAGCATCATTTCATCTTTAGATTGCATTGCCCTAGTAATGTAATGTATGCAATGAAATACAAAATGATAGCATCGACCAATAAATTCTAGTAGCGCCCTCTCTGGTGAAATAGGGGATTGAAGGAACAGCAAAAACCTGATTTATAACTGCTCACATTGCAAGTGAAATTATCTTTATACAGATCCAAATATATATATTTATTTTTAAGTTTTTCTGCATTACCAGTCATCTGTTCTTATCTCAGCCTCTTCTATACGATACAATAGGCTCATTGACATGGCACATCTGGTTGGACAGTGGTGTTAATCATATATATAGACAATTTCTGAGCCCCTTAGTCCTTTTGCAGCCAGGGTTGCAGTCAGAGTTCCATGGTGTTTCTGAGACATAAGTAGGGTTATTTATTAAAATAATTAAAATTAATTAAAATTCAAATGTATCTTATTGTTTTATTTAAACAAGCTCGACCAAACTCCTGATCATGATTTTTACCTTAATTATCAATAAAATAACTTTAAAAAGTCAGATCGGGAAAAGACTCGGATTTGACACCTGAATCACTAAATTTTTTCGGGTTATCGCCCGAAAACCTGAATTTTTTGGATTATGGGGGGAAACCAAGTGCAGATCACAATATCTTACAATATCATATTATAAAAGGGACATCTGCCATTGACTTCTACATGACCTCTGCAGGTTTGAGATGGTGGATTTTCAAATTATGACTTTTAGAAGCTTCAGGGTATAATAAATCTCTAAAAATGTGAGTTTTTTTCCATGAAAAAACCTCGACCAGAAAAAATTGAGGTTTAGTAAACAACCCTCTAAGTGAACATTCATAACATGATATTGTGATTTATTCCACAGCTTCTTCTCTCTCCTGTGTGCATTGCACTCAGACCGGCGCCAGAACATGCAGAGGACAGAGTATACCATGTGCCCAAAGACAATTTTGCGGATCTTTATTAACACTCTCCACAAATCCAGGTATGTGTGTGTGTCTGCCACTTGCTTTATTTCTGTTTGAAATTCCAGATATTTTAGTCTCTGTTTTGTTTCAGTGCTGGAGCGGGCCCATCAGAAAACCTTAGACCTGAGTTTGCCTTGCAAATTCTTCCTTGTCCTCTCAATTTGTTGTATATCTCTTCTCCTATTTGTTGTGTCTGCTGTACTGGAGGTAAAATAAAAATGCTCTTCCTTGTCATCCTTTAGAGGGAACCACCGTGGCCATCACAAGAGCATGCTTTGATAGAAACCAGTGTATCCTGCAAAATGCAAGTTATAACGTTCTGGATACAAAAACCAAGATGGCCATCTCCTGTTGTTTAGGTGACGACTGCTCTCCAAGTAGACCCAACTGTAAGTGTTTCTATCCTGCCACCTGAATATTCCAAAGGCTCCATATTTCATCAATAAGAGTGGAGTACCTTATGCATATGTTTACTCTTTTACACGAACACAGTCACTTACCTACAAGGAGTGCAATATACTGTATGCTACTGTGTATATAGATACTTATACCTTCTAATTGACAAGTTGCCCAAATAGCAGACTGCTACCTTGCAGTCACACAGGGTGCTCCAGTTACATTGCTAGTCAGAGTAGCCTTGTGAGAGGGTATGAGTCTGTTGATCCATTGCAACGGCTGAACCTATGTTAGCTTATCCAGTGGAAGGCACGGCTCTCTGGAGCCCAAGTCAGTCCTGCACTTATGAATGAGGTACAGAGCTCCTATTTAACCTCACAGGTGCTCCTTATAATGCATGTGGAATGGCATTAGTAAGTAGCATGTAGGTCAGTGATCTCCAACCAGTGGCTCATGAGCAACGTGCTGCTCAACAACTTCTTGGATGTTGCTCTCTTTGGTCTCAAGGTAGGTGATTATTTTTTAATTCCTGTTTTGGAGGCTCACGAGTAAAAAAGGTTCGGAACCCCCAATGTAGGTGGATGGCCGTGTGCCACCCATAGAGTAAGATGGCCAATGAGACAGACAGAGGGGCACACCTACACCTGCTACATGCCAATATATATATATAATACACAAAAGCCATGAATATCCTGTAAATTATATCCTTATAAACGGTGAGTTCTGATGTCATCAGTTATAAACGGTGAGTTCTGATGTCATTTCTGTCACATGACTCATTGAAATTTGTGTATTATAATAAATAAAGTACCCCCAGTTGTAAAATATGAGGATATTAGAAGTTACCTCGGAGTTCCATGACCTGTATAAAAACACTCAGCCTTCGGCCTCGTGTTTTTATATGGTCATGAAACTCCTCGGTAACTTATAATATCCCTATATTTTACAAAAGGGGGTACTTTATTCACTATATATATATAAACATATCATAACTTTCAAACATTTTGTCAGCAGGAATCTCTTGCCATTCCATTGCCCTAATACTACAGTGACGGCCCTCCTATAACCTGTGACTTAACTAAAGAGAAACAGGAGGCTACTTATAGCATTACAGTGATGTAAAGATAGAAAGCTTTATTTGTTATGGCCAATTTATAAAATAAAGCACATCTCTTTTCTTTCTCAAAGTGCCAGAAGATAACAACCGACTGAATGGACTCACTTGCCCAACCTGTTTGTCTACGGCCTACAAAACATGTTCTGGCCCAGAGACTCTGGGGTGCACTGGGAAAGAGACAAGCTGCTTTACACAGTCCGTGAAAATGTCAGGTAAATCTAATCATACGCTACTACTCTCTGAACTCACTGCATCTTGCACCCATGTCTAAATCATATCTGCTGAATTTTGTTTGGTATATCTAAGGATATAGTTTTCTAGAAGACAGGTTAGTCAACCAACGTCTTGATCCATGTATGGGCACGGAAAAGATTTGGATGCATCAAGTAATGTTTTTAATAAAGAACTGCTCTGAAGTTATATTTGTTCTCTACAGGAATCCACACAAGCACCGTGGTGTATCATGGTTGTTCTACCGAATCCTTCTGCAAAATGGGCAACCGCACCATGAACTCTAACATTCTAAATGTGGACACTACAATTTCCTGTACTAATGGTGTCAAAGGCAGTACTGGCCCCACCACAGGAAATAGTTGGACCACCACCAGAAGCACTGGGACCACCACAGGAAATCCTGCAACCAGCAGCATCAATGCAACTACTAGAGGAAGTCCTTCCAGCACAAGGGGAAATTTTACCACCACTATGGGAAATTCTTCTCGCACCAGTGGAAATGGTGTAACTTCTAGAGGATTTCCTTCCAGCACCAGAGGCAATATTACCACCAATATGGGAAATTCCTCAGGCACCAGAGGAACTCCTGTAAATACCAGTAGAAGCGGTGCAACTACTATGGGAAACCCTTCCAACACAAGGGGAAATCTTACCACCAAAATCGGAAATTCTTACAGCACCAGAGGAACTCCTGTTATCACCAGTATAAATGGCACAACTACTAGAGGAAGCACTTCCAGCACCAGAGGAAGCTCTACCATGACTAAGGGGAACACTGCAACAACCAAAATAAATTCTACAAGCACCAGTGGATATACTGCAACTACTAAAGTCAATAGTTCAAGCACCAGAGGAAGTTATTCCACAACTAAGGGGAACACTGCAACAACCAAAATAAATTCTACAAGCACCAGTGGATATACTGCAACTACTAAAGGCAATAGTTCCAGCACCAGAGGAAGTTCTACCACAACTAAGGGGAACACTGCAACCACCAAAATGAATCCTACAAACACCAGTGGAAATGTTGCAACTACTAAAGTCAATAGTTCCAGCACCAGAGGAATCTCTACCACAACTAAGGGGAACACTGCAACCACCAAAATGAATCCTACAAACACCAGTGGAAATGTTGCAACTACTAAAGTCAATAGTTCAAGCACCAGAGGAAGTTCTACCACGACTAAGGGGAACACTGCAACCACCAAAATGAATCCTACAAGCACCAGTGGTACTGTTGCAACTACTAAAGTCAATAGTTCAAGCACCAGAGGAAGTTCTTCCACGACTAGGGAGAACACTGCAACCACCAAACTAAATCCTACAAGCACTAGTGGGAATGCTGCAACAACTAGAAGAAGAAGAAGGAGGACTACTCTCAGCACTACCACCAGACGAATGGTGTAAGGCACCAGTGCCACTGCCTGTTGGAGCAAAAAGCAAGATATATTTAGAATACCAGTAAATATATAAGTGATATGAATAATAAAACTAGATAATACAAAACACAGTGATTTGCACAGTTTTACTTATAATGATTAACTAGTTTTTTAGTAAATTAAAGGGGACCTGTCACTAAGAAATAATTACAAATCCTTTTTTAATCATGTTTATTGAGTGAAACACACTTCATTAACTCCACATACATTATTTAACTCGTTTTCTTCAGTCTGGTAACTCGTAATCACAGCAAGCAGGCAGGCGCCACTTTGTGGACACTGTTAATAAAGGAAAGTTTTGTCACCCCAAAATCTTATATATGAGCCAGAATAAGGGACCTAAAGCCCACGCCTATGCACAGGCTAAACAATTATAGAGCACAGTGACTTCTGGGAAGTACTGAATGAATACTAATTGACTGCTGAGACAGACGCAGAGCTGGCAATATATAATTAATAGTTCAGCTTTTTAAATACATTTATAACAGTTTTTGATATTTTAATAGAGAAGGAAACCCCCAAGTGATTGTATTGACTTACCTGAAACCCAGGGCTGGTGCTCCTATCAGCAGAAAACTGCACCGGCACAGGGTTATACCAGTGAGCACCACAGAGCAATTCTCTTCCAGCTTCAAATTTCCCGGGGCAGACGCATGCAAGTAGAATGAAAAAGCCGACTTTTTTAGTTAGATTTCGGCTTTTCACTCTAATGCGCATGTGGACCCATGAGAAGAAAGAAGAAGCCAGAAGAGAAGCAATCTGTGGTGCTCGCTGGATTAACCCCGGGCCGGTGCAGTTTTCTGCTGATTGGAGCACCGGCTCGGGGTTTTAGGTAAATAAATACATTCGCTTGGGGGTGTCTAACATTTGGCACCCCCAAGTGATAATCGACTTTCCTTCTCTTTTGATATTTTTGTGCCCCCTAAGAATCCATATCACGGATATATGGATTAATTTGCAGTCACTACTATGTTAGTAGACATAGACACACACAAAAATACAAAGAATCCTTCACAGGAGGTTCCTAACACATTCTGGGGGGTATTCCCCCCCAGTGTATGACACTTCATATATACTCGAGTATAAGCCGACCCGAATATAAACTGAGGTACCTAATTTTACCTACGAAAACTGGAAAAACTTATTGACTCGAGTATAAGCCTAGACACAACTACAGCCCTGTCTCCCAGCAGCGCAGATTCCGCCAAAGCGACCCCCCCAGCAATCAACCAGACTTCTTTGCAAAGTTGATGGGTGACAGAGAATTGCCAAATGGATTACTGTGTGCATTGTCCCACTGTCCCACTACCATGTGCAGAGGGTGCTGTGTGATATTGCCATCACTGTTAATCTTTCGTATAACCAACAGAGGGTGCTGTGTGATATTGCCATCATTGTTAATCCTTCATATAACCAACCAACCAACCAACAGAGTGTGATATTGCAGTCACTGTTATTCTTTCATATAACCAACAGAGGGCGCTGTGTGATATTGCCATCACTGTTAATCCTTCATATAACCAACAGAGGGCACTGTGTGATATTGCAGTCACTGTTATTCTTTCATATAACCAACAGATGGCGCTGTGTGATATTGCAGTCACTGTTATTCTTTCATATAACCAACAGAGGGGGCACTGTTATTCTTTCATATAACCAACAGAGGGCGCTGTGTGATATTGCAGTCACTGTTATTCTTTCATATAACCAACAGAGGGCGCTGTGTGATATTGCAGTCTCTCCCCAAGCGAACTGTTGGTATATGAATGATTAAAAGTGACTGCAATCTCAGCTACTGCCCGCTGACCCGAGTATAAGCCGAGGTAGACTTTTTCAGCACATTTTGGATATTGAAAAACTCAGCTTATACTCAGAGTATATATGGTAGTACATTTTTCTCTGTACAGGTATGGGACAAATGCTCGGCACCTAGGGGTTCCTGTAATTTGCATCTTCATACCTTAAGTCTACTAGAAAATTATGTAAAAATTAATTGCTTCCAATAAGGATTAATTATATCTTAGTTGGGATCAAGTGAAAGGTACGGTTTTATTATTACAGAGTAAAAGGAAATCATTTTTAAAAAATCTGGATAACAGAGCCTAAGGGATGACGTAATTCAGAGCTCTCTGGATTTCTGGATCCCATACCTGTAATAATAAAACAGTCGCTTCTAATTGATCTTGAATCTTGAATAAGATATAATTAATCCTTATTGGAAGAAAAAACTGTCTATTGGGTTAATGTGGGGGGGTTATTTATTAAGGTCCGAATGAAAAAAAAATTGTAACATTTGTGATTTATTAGTCCTTGATGCTGCAAAAAGCCAGAATCCGAAAATTCGGCATCTCAGATCTGTCAAGGTCCTGTACAAGTCAATGGAAGAGGCACCTATCTCAAATGTAAGTTATCGGGGTATTCAGGGGTTTTGCCCAAAAAAACGGGGGTTTTCGGGAAAAAAGGCCAAAAAATTTGAGTGATTCTGGTTTTTCTGTGCTTCGATTAAATCGAGTTAATTGATTAATAAATTATGGAAAATCAGGCATGGGAGTTTGGTCGCGGTTTCTATTAATGAAATATGAAATAAATTCAGTAAATAACCCCTTTAGTGTTTAAAGGAGAACTAAAGCCTAAATAAAGAAGTAGGTAGATATGTTGTACATGATGTTTTGTGCTTCTGTACCAGCCCAAGGCAACCACAGCCCTTTAGCAGTAAAGATCTGTGTCTCCAAAGATGCCCCAGTAGCTCCCCATCTTCTTTTCTGTTGATTCACTGCACATGCTCTGTGCTGCTGTCACTTACTGAGCTTAGGGAGCCACTCACAATATACAGTACACATAGAATAGAAATGTCACAATATAAGGCTGATTAGTAATTAATACACATAATTACTACATGGCAGCACAGAAACCAGTGCAATTAGCATCAGAATTTAATAATCAGCAAACCTGTAGCATCAGCTTATATTACAGCCAGGGAAGCTCATTTTCTGCTGGATAATTAGTGACGAGCCCTAAGCTTAGCTTCTCAACAGCCAATCAGAGCCCACTGAGCATGTGAGTGTCACAGACCCTTTCCAAGATGGTGACCCCCTGTGACAAGTTTGAAGTCCTGGATCATTGCTGCTATTGACAAACTCAAACTTTAGCCTCGTGCAATGAGTTCACTATATAAAATATGCCATTTTTAGCCCTATTCGTTGTTAGGGTTTAGTTCTCCTTTAAATGATTATTTAGCAGACTTAAGGTATGGAGATCTAAATTACTGAAATTCTGGATAACAGGTCCCACACTAAGCTGTACTTCCTGATTGCTTTTTGTCTGTTTAGCAGTGGTGAGTCATTATCAGTCCTGGAGTATCTTCACCCTGGGTAGTAACCCATATCCACCAATCAGCAGGGAGAATTTTTTTTTTCTTTAATGAAAGAGAGAAGTGCTGGAAGAACGGCTTTACTTATTGAGAGGTGCACGTGTGAGATCCCTTAGAGGACTCCATACCAAAACCATGGAGAGGTTCTCTGACAAGTCTGTGGAGGTGGGGGAAGTGTGGCCAGTGGGGTTTTAGGAGGTAATTTATCAACGTTCCAATGCCAAAAACTCGAAAAAAATCACGTTTTTTTCCTATAAAATCTGAATTTTTAGTGGAAAAAAAACTAAACTTTTTCAAAATTTACTAAACCCCAGAGGGTGTTAAAAGTCTGAATAAGGAAGTAGTCCAACTGAGACCTGCTGAGTTCATGTAGAAGTCAATGGGAGATGTCATGAAGATATTATGATCAGCGATGGGTTTCGAGCAATAATCCCAAAATTTTGTGGTTTTCTGGGCAAAAATCTGTACGATTCGAATTTTTCACAAATTTATTGAGTTATTTTCCCGCACAACAAATTTTCGGAAAAAAATGATTTGGAATGAAAAAAAGATTTGGTCGGACTATTTTACTGAAAATGATCAGAAATGTTTGGACTTAAATAAATAATAAATATAGTACAGTTATAGGATCCCTTATCCGGAAACCCGATATCCAGAAAGCTCCGAATTACGGAATGGCTGTCTCTTATAGACTCCATTTTATCCAAATAATCCAAATTTTTAAAAATGATTTCCTTTTTTTTTGTAATAGTAAAACAGTTGCTTGTACTTGATCCCAACTAAGACATAATTAATCTTTATTGGAAGCAAAACCAGCCTATTGGGTTTATTTAATGTTTAAATGAATTTCTAGTAGCCTTTAGGCATGAAGACCCAACTTACGGAAAGATCCGTTATCCAGAAAACCCCAGGTCCTGATCATTCTGGATAACAGGTTCCATAGCTGTATGATATAGTATATTCCACTTATTGTAAAAATCATGCTACTCTTGAGCATTCTCATAAGCAACCGGTGGCTCAGACACGAGCTCTATAAAGCAAAGCAAAACAAGTATATCATAGGAGGTTACAACAAATCCCCTTGTGAAATCATTCTGGGCAAGTTCTAACACATCGAAATCAAGGTGTGATTAATTGTTTATAGCTCAAAAGACTTCAGCGCTACTCTCCATTGCATAATGAAGTGTAAGCTTGCATTTCCAGTCTTGCTCATTTCAAATTCTGTAACTCCGGTGTATAACTCATATGGCGTTGCTTTAATTGACTGTCGCTGCTGTTATTATTCTTTCTATGAAGTAGACGTTAAGCAAATATAATAATATTGTATATGCTATATTATATGAGTGAGTGTTGAAAACTAGTAATAGGTAGTAAATGGTTTAAACCCCCTTCCCACTGTAACATCAACAAGGTGGATATAGAAGATATAAACCTTGGGCTCCCAGGTGTCAGGAGAGCACCAGAGCGCCCACTCCCACAGCGAATTCAAGATGGGTTTGCCCAATCCTCTGAAGACACCTTGTGTAGTGACGTGTCGATGTGAGAATTCATTATGCCAAGTTTTGTTGAATAATTTTGAAATAAAGACACCGGAGACCAGGGTTCAATGCCCAAATATAGGTCCTTTTCCAGAGAGTTCCTGGGTGCTCTATAACTGTTATATGACTCATTCCGATCACTGCCTGCCCCTGACTTCTTGCCTGGAAATCAACTTCTGCTAAACCCCTTGTCTACTGCAAATTGGACTATTTTCTGTCAAGTTCCAACTCCAACTCCCTCATCGGTCCTGACTCTAAGCTATTGACATGTAGAGTTCAATGGTAGACTGGCACAAAGACTGGACTTCCCTCCAAAAATAGATGCAAATTAAAAAAAGTTTGATTTATACAAAAAGGAACATCTCAGAGGGAGGCCTTACGCGTTTCGTGCCTTCTGGGCACTTAGTCATAGGCTAGGGATACTCTGTGCAACCAGTGATATTTAAATGAAAATACACCAATCAGAGAAGTGATCTGGTTAACCAATCAGAATGCACATAGCATTAGTGACAGGTTTATCCAGAAGAAATAAGCACAAGTACAAATAGAAAAATACAAGTAAAAATAGATAAAATGACATGTTATACAAAGCAGACAAATGTATTTATAACATGAGAAAATACTTTTTGTAATAAAAAAAGTTGTTTCATTATAAGTAATATATAATTCAGTATTGTAGCTAAGGTGACAATTCAGTTTCTATTATTAGGACAGAGAGGATGTATATTAACATCTAGGGGGCAGATTTATCAAGGGTCGAAGTGAATTTGAGGGAATTTTCAAAGTTAAAAAATTCGATGTAATTTTTTGAATACTTCGACCATCGAATAGGATACTACGACTTCGAATTTACTTCGACTTGGATTTGAAGTAAAAATCTTTCGTCTATTCCACCATTCAACTATTACAAGTGGTAAGAGAATCCTGACCTTTTACAATGATAGTAAAATACCGGTCTTCTATTTTACATGAGAAATTGCTGAGGTTGAATGACCCATCTGATATTTCTTCAGTAAGAAATTGTATCCTTAACTCTGCCCTTTTTTCAGATCTGCAGGAAAAAGCAAGAGAATGCAGAATCTTCTTGCAGTGGGACTTGTGATATTATTCGGTAAATTTTCATTGTTATTTTATTATTAAAAGTATGCTATCAAAGTATGCTAGCTTAGTTATTTGATCAGAACTTTGCTTCTATTAACATCGTATACCGAGCAGTTAAAGTGGAAGTTGTATTTAGGGGGCAGATTTATCAAGGGTCAAAGTGAATTCGAGGGAATTTTCGAAGTAAAAAAATTCGAAATTCGAAGTAATTTTTTGGATACTACGACTTCGATTCGAAGTAAAATAGTTTAAATATTCGAAGTACTGTCTCTTTAAAAAAACTTCGACTTCAATTCTTCGCCAACTTAAACCTGCCAAAGTGCTATGTTAGCCTATGGGGACCTTCCAGAATATGAAATTTTTTATATTTGAAGGAAAATCGTACGATCTTACCATAAAATCGTTCGAATCGTACGATTCAAAGTATGATCGGAGTACGATCATACGATGAATAAAATCCTCCTACTTCGAATTCGAATGTCGGAGGATTCTATTCGATGATCGAATTTCAAAGTATTTTCCACTTCGAAATTCGACCGTTGATAAATCTGCCCCCACTGCGATTTACTCAAAAGTATATTACTAGAGACAATTTTTCATTTTTAGGGACAAATTTCCTCAAATGTGAAGGGAAGTTATGAAGAGAAAAGTTTCAAGCAAAACAGGATACATTGTATTGAGTTCCTGTGAATTGTATTACAATGTTGTGGTTAAAGAGACATTTACGAATTTCAGTATTTGGACAGAAAAAAAAGATATATATATATATATATATATATATCTATATATATATATATATATATATATATGCTAATATATATATATATATATATATATATATATGCTTAGCATCTATGGTTTCTCGAAAATATTTTTTGAGCCAACAAAATGTAATGGCAGATAGAAGTCTACTGACTATGGGTTGGAGTTTTCTGAGCCAACAAAGTGTCCTGGCAGATAGAAGTCTACTGACTATGGGTTGGAGTTTTCTGAACCAACAAAGTGTCCTGGCCTATAGAAGTCTACTGACTATGGGTTGGAGTTTTCTAGGCCAACAAAGTGTCCTGGCAGATAGAAGTCTACTGACTATGGGTTGGAGTTTTCTGAGCCAACAAAGTGTCCTGGCAGATAGAAGTCTACTGACTATGGGTTTGAGTTTTCTGAGCCAACAAAGTGCCCTGGCAGATGGAAGTCTACTGACTATGGGTTGGAGTTTTCTGAGCCAACAAAGTGTCCTGGCAGATAGAAGTCTACTGACTATGGGTTGGAGTTTTCTGAGCCAACAAAGTGTCCTGGCCTATAGAAGTCTACTGACTATGGGTTGGAGTTTTCTAGGCCAACAAAGTGTCCTGGCAGATAGAAGTCTACTGAGTATGTTGGTTCTAACTAACCCTACCATAAAGTAAGTAATGTACAGAAAAGTAAAAACACCACATGAAGGCCCAGTGTGATGATTGTAGAAAAAAATAAGGTTGCCTCTTCCCCTAATAACTTTCTGTTCCAGGCACATGGCCAATTTTGGCTTCTCACAACTGGGACTGGGGTCTGCACCATCTTTAAGTCCTCTCCTAATTGTTTAAAATTAGCACTTACAAGGCCATAGCATATTATCTCTGTACAGCAAACCAGCACATCATACCATGTGGCACCTACTCAGTGATCTAATGATAACCTTAGTCACATGTAACATCAGTTTATCTGTATGCATCTGAAGGTTGGAGATTATGGAGAAACCCAGAATTAAATTAAAACCAGAAATGCTCTGGCTTGTTTATGACTAATATTCCCTCCCCAGCTACACCTACAACTGGAATCATCAATTAAACCTCTCTTTCAAGCTGAATCCTCTCACTTGGCATCACTGTCAGTATCACTATTGTTGTGGAACCTGCTAATAATGATATTCGTATTGGGGCTCCTGCTCTCGGTTGTTGTGTCAACAGGTAAGAAATCACATTTTCAAACTATTTATACAGGGGTTATCTATTGAGTGGTCATAGTTATACTTTGATATACTTTTTTGTCCAGGAACCCCCATATTTTCCCAGCAGACCCATTTTTTTAAGGTCTAAAATTGAGAAGGATGAAATGGTCTCCCTGCTGTGGGTCACAATATCAGTTTGGATAAACTGGTAAACTGTAAGTTTACATGTAAAGATGTTGTTGCTGAGCTGAAAAAACCCCAGAGAAAGAAAAATGATATTTCCCCTTTTCTTGTGTTCCTGTTCCTACCTTAGGGGCAACACTATATGTTTTTGCACATTAAAGGGCAAGACTTATGCAAAAAAGAAATTAGCTTCTTGACTTGTTCTTCTTGACTGTTGCCTTGACCAGTGATGTGCTGGGCAGTACTTGGGAGAGAAACAGTAAAGGAATGAACACAAATGTTTATGTATATATTTGTGTGGTGCAAAATGAATAGTTGAATTCTGGCCTTTGAAGAGGCTACAGTAACATAAGCACGTGGAGAAAAGGGCAGACTTTGGAGTTCACATTAAACAAATTGCTGCAATTTGCTTTCACAAAAAACAAACTCCTTTCATTATTCATGTGCAACTCCCATTGATCAATTGATCTCACTTTCTCCAACTACTAGGTTTGGAATCTTGGTTACCTGATCTCTAAATACTTTTTTCCTAGTGTGCTACAATAATAAGACATTGCATACCTTGCATACATTAGATGCTTTTACTGTTGGATTATCTTACTCCTAGCTACAGTAGGATTTGGATTTTTCTCCCTGCCTTGTCCATATCTATCACCTGATATTTCCAGAATCTATGATCACATTTCTTCCTTCACTTGTTTCTGCATTGCTGGTTGCACCAACAGCAGAAACATCAACAACCAAACTGTCAAAAACAATGAAATTATCATTGTAGACTGTCATAGTTGGCATTGTTTGTTTCTCTGGAGAAAAGGCACTTGTAAGGGGAGATGATTACTCTTAGAGGATAGTCTACAACATAGAAGCTTTTCTCCCATAGAAAATAACAAAGAACCAGAGGCCACTCCTTTAGACTTCAGGAGCTCAACTTACATTTGAAGCCACATAGGTGGTACTTCACAGTGGGGACAGTGATGTTGGGATAACTGATTCTATTAATGCTTGGAAGATTTCCTTAAAAAGCATAATATCCAAGGCTAATATGGTCTCAACTTCTACAGTTTAATTTAGATACTGTATGTGTGTATAGATCTTATATTCCGAATGCTGCCGCCAGGCTCATTCATCCATCTCACCGCTCAACATCAGCTGCTCCCATATGTATGTCCCTTCACTGGTTTCCAATCTCTTCTAGAATCAAATTCAAATTACTAACACTCACATTCAAGGCCCTTAACAATGAAGCCCCTCCCTATATATCATCTCTAATCTCCAAATACACTCCTTCACACAACCTTCGATCTGCTTCTGACCTTCGCCTCACTTCTCCTCTCATCACTTCTGCCCATTCTCATCTACAAGACTTCTCTCTGGCTTCTGCTTTTCTCTGGAACTCTCTGCCTCGAGCTGTCAGACTTTCTCCTTCTCTCCAAACTTTCAAACACTCCTTAAAGACCCACCTGTTTAAAGAAGCTTATTCATTGTATCAAAAATCACAAAATTGTATCCTAACTTTTAGTTTGTAAACTCTCATGTGTAGGGTACAAAAGAACTACCAGAAGAGTTATATTGTGTCGCGCCATCCATAATGGATGGTAGTTCTTTTGTAAAATTTTTTGGAGTTGTCTGCACATCCATTTTCCTTCAATTTCAATAATGATATGTTAGAAGGTGCAGAGTAAAAAAGATCAACAGTTTTTGATTTAATTCTTATGTGTAAGACCCTCTAATCCTATCGTACTCTATAAAGCCTTGTTTGTTATTTACCATTTATTCCCTGTTTGTTATAACTACTGTAAAGCACTGCGTAACTTGTTGACGCTATATGAATAGATGATGATGATATATGTATGTATATATGCACTGGGGGCTTATTTGTAGGGGTTGATCTTGATGGCATTTTTACTTTATTTTAACCCAAACTAACTATAGAAAAAAAATTAGAAATGTTGTTTTTGTTGTAGGCAATATACAGATCTTTTACAACAGTCAAACCATGAAATAAAAAAAGAAGGTGTCATTGTTGTGCATGGATGTGAGAAAAGGTTCTCCTTAGGGCCATGGTAGAGCTGGTGCATTATAGCCATCTATAAAACTACAAAAAATGGCTCCTCAACATTCTGCTTAAACTAAATGCAAGAAAAACCTGGCCAAACCAAGCCAAATGCAATGGATTTGCTCATGACATTAGGACCTGCCTTATACAGTATTTCCATCCAAAAGCTCATAAGAATATACAATGTAAATAAAGCAGTTATGATGAAAAACAAATTAAAAATGTAATAAAAAACTTTATCAGAATAATTATGTTCCTGTTATTCAATTTAAAGAGGTCCTTTATTGTTAAAATGCATGGTTTTTCAATATTTACTAAATACACCTCGTGCAGGGTACAATTTATGTTTTGTTGACATTCCTGCTAACTTTTATTTAATATTGTTTCTATATTTTATCCAATCATTCAGCGACTTGTCACATTTTGATATAAACTGCCCTGTGTTTATTTATTTACAGCTTCTTCTCTTTCCTGCATAACTTGCTCTCAGAACAATGCCACGTCTTGCCAAGGATCTAGCATGCTATGTCCCATTGAAACAATTTGTGGCTCATTATCGTTATCCATGACTAAAGGTAATTTGATTTTTTTTTAAAAATTATTTCACTTTATCAGTTGGAAATTTGGAAGTCGAAAAGAAAATATCTTTGGCTTTTGGCCATTGACGGGATGCTGAAAGTTGCCATAAGAGCTAGACATCCCTGGAATAATCAGCATATCTAACATGTGTTACAACCTGTCCATTATACTGTTATGGAATGGTTCTTCTCTAATTCTGGGGCCTAGGGTAAGTGCTGCCTCCACCTCAGCCTAAATCTGGCCCTGCCTAAACCTCCTCCTTCTTTGTTGTTCTTAGATGGACAAACTCAAAGGAATATTGCTAGAGGATGTTTCCAGGAGAAGCAGTGTAATCAAACTATGATATTCCGAATTACTAATGCTACAGGCAAGAACATCATCTCCTGTTGTTCCTCAGACGATTGCACTCCACCTGTTCTCCAATGTAAGTGTCTCTGTGCTCTTTAAAGACAAGTTCTGATGGGTTACCAAAAAGCTGCAGGAGCTAAAGAGTGGAGGAAAATGAAGTTATGTGTTGGTGTGGTACAGTCAGTTAGCAACAAGTGCACTTAATGGGCAATTAATGATATAGGTACCATGGCCCAATGCTGTCCATGCTGTGGGTGTCAGTAGTGCATTGTTGGGTGGAAACAAGTTAAGTTCAAGTGACATCTGTCAGTGACTAACAGCATGAGTGTTTGCAGCCAGAGAAAACGTTAGGTTGAGAAACTTAAAAATTGATTACATTAGCTGTATCAACAACAGTAGGAATAATATAACTATATCTCCCAACAAGGGAAATCAGTGCAGGGCTTCCTACAGGAGCAGGAGAGGGCCACATCTATAGAGGTATTGCCCCAAACCCCCCAAACCCCAAAATGCTCATTCCATTCACTTTTACAATCTAGTTGACAAACATAAGCTTCTTTCAGCTTATTGAATTACATTTCAGGTGCTAGTATAGAGATGGCGTGCTATTTTCGAAGGAAACCGATAAGGTTCTTAGGAGAATTGCTGCTCTCACCTTATGGGAATGAAAAGCCAGGTTGCTCTTGGATTGCAGCCCGGATTGAAACCGAGCATGGAAAGCTGGCCCTCAGCCCGTTTATTTAATGACAAGAAAACCTGATGTATGGCTGCTCCTGTGGGAAAGTGCACTCAGTAACTTCATTAATATTTATTAAATGTTTCATCACCTTTTTCAGGTGTTGGACATGTGGGTGTGGTGCCATGGAAGACTTTTCTTGTACTGTGTTATCTTTGAAACAACCCTCAACAACAATAGGCGTTAGACTTATGAAATAGATTGTTTCCAGCATTTGGCAGCACTATATTCATGAAAGGTGGGTAGGAGAGGCACATAATCATCCCCCTACTAGCCCCAAACTTGTGCACATGTCTATGGGGCAAATTTACTTGGCTACGCCGCACTTCACCAGGCATCAATTCGCCAGGGCTGCGCAAATTCACGAAGGTCCGAAGTTGCGCACAAGTTACCGTTCATTTGCGAAGTTGCGCTAGCGATGTTACGATCAACGGTTCGAAGTTACGCTAGCGAAGGCAAATTTGCATACGGCGTGCAGTTAAAGTACAATGGACGTATATGCAGCAGCAAATACATGACACTATACAAGGCCAGGGAACCTTAATAAATGTGTTCTAATGCCCTACACATGTGTCCACAGTATAGTTTAGGTGCCATGTGTTATCAAATGTAGGGGGGAAGGAGGGTACCCTAAATACCCTAAGTACCCTATAATAAGTAAAAGACACCAGTGTTTTTTTTTTAGACTTTTTTTGTACCATCCCTATCTACTCTATTGCACTTCGCCTCGTCTGGCGCAAGAGGTAACGTTCACAAAAATCCACAACTTAGTGAACTAGTGTAGTTATGTTCCTTCACCAGAGAGCAACTTCGCCTGGCGTAAGGGTGCAAAGTAGTATTAGAGTAGGTCCACTTCGCTAGCGAATTTAAGCCAGCACCTGTTAGTAAATCAGTGAAGTGGCAAAATGACGTCATGCTGGCGAATTTTCACAAGCGTTAGCCACTTCGCCCTTTAGTAAATTTGCCCCATGCCTCTATGGGTGCTGATAAACACAGGGTTGCCTTGTGCCACCCCACTCTTCATTCTACACCTAGGACCGGATTCAAAATTACAACAAGACCAGACCCTGGAAAAAAAGTGTGTGTTTGAACCACCAGGGCACATGATTTTTCATCCCTTAGTTTTCTGCATCTGTGGTCAAAGTAAATTACCGCTAATTTGATATTTATTGTTGGTCAGCCTGGGCACAGTGCAGATCATATAGTAAGGTCTTGCCCTTTTGGTTTTTTTATTCACTAATTGACCTTTCCAGGAGACATAAGAATATCCCTTGGGATACAGGTTTAATCTGCAAGACAACGATACATATGATGATTCTAGGCATTTAGTTGACCAGGCAATAAACCTGTGGGAGGGTAACTGCTGCAAATTTCTCCTCCTTGAGTTGAACATCAATAGCTTGAGGCATATGCTTTGCATTCCTTTTTGGCAAATGAGAAAATACAAAGCCATTGGCATTAATACTCCAAGTACAATGATGGTCCAAGGGCTGGACCAATTACCTTTTTTTGGAGACAAAAATTAGTTTCAGTCTCCTGAAGAAACATTGGAAACAGTTTTCATGGTCTACGTAGGAATTATTGAGATAATATTTGAACTTTATGAACGAGTGTCTTTTTTCCAAAATTTAGCTACCACATAGACCTTTAATTTACACTAACAAGCCAGAAACAACTTCAGGACATGTCTTAGGTCTACTATTAGTATCATAAGCCTCTCCCTTTTTACCCCAAAATACCCAGTTGGGTTTCAATGGATTTATTTAGCAAATCTCATAGGCTATGGTAATTATAGGCAAGATTCTGAACTGGATACCCAACAGTGCCCCCCTTGTTTGCTGGGTGTTTTACTTTTTACAAATCTAAGCAAAACTGTTGCTATGCACAAAGCCTGAGTTCTTTCCAACCGCTCCTTCCCTGTCAGTGACCTCTTTGATACCTGGAAAGAATTACTGTCGCCCTCCAGGTATTGTTGTATAATTTGTGCAAAAGGTAAAGGCATGATAACCACCAGGACTAGTACATATTCAAAGACCCCAAGACATATATGGGTGCAACTCTGGTGTGTACATCATCCAATAGTGTTACCAAGCAGCCTAATGACCTGCATTCATCTGCTTTCAGCTGCTATTGGCACTGTTCACTTAAACCCAAAAAGCACTGTACTGAGCTCCACTGTATCCGCACCAGTATAACCACTGCGCATTAGACTCCCAGCCATATATAAATTATCAAAGAGAATATAAAGTATTTATAACATTTAAAATCTAAACACCTAATGTTTAATTGTTAATCTTTCTTGCTTACAGTACCAGATGATAACAACCTGCCCAATGGCATGACTTGCCCAACTTGTTTCTCCGATCAATCTAACGATTGTATTGTCAGTGGGACAATAAACTGTGCCGGGACGGAGACCCAGTGCGCCTCTGTTAAACTGTCAGGTAAATACAAAAAAACTGCAGCCAACAGTAACATAGAAACATGACTTTATTGGTGTTTGTGTAGATCGTCTATTAACCACTTCTTATACGCCTGCTGGCCAGAAGATGATGCAGGCCCTTTGCTGGTGCCGGTGTGACATGGTTAAAGAGATAATTATCATTTTAAAGAGAAATTAAAAGGGATGCCCCTTTTACATTTTATATTTGTATTTAATTTATTCTGTTACTTAATATATCCAGATTTCATCAAATCGCATTACAACCGATGACAAGTTGTATCGTTTCCCTCTTAAGAGCTAAATATCCTGCAGTGATGTGGACAATAGGTTTTAAGTAGGACCTCTGGAAAATTCTGTCTTCATTTTAACAGAGAAGCCTCTTTATATTGAGCTGCTCTTAACCTATAAAAATAACCAGCTCTAGCGGGGGGGGGAGGGAGAGGTCTGTTTATACAGAGGCTTCTCATTGGGCTGCTGGCTTGATTCATTTTGATCCTTGGGATCATGGAGTAGAATGTGGATTTAGATTCATTAGTTATCAAAACCCATAGATATTCACAAATGAAAGAAATAGGCAAAACTATGTTCAACACAAGCCCTATTCATTGAACCAATGCATTGCTGAAAATATTCGACACAAATCCACAGAAATTGATTCAGAAAGGATGAACAGAGAAGGACTCTGAAACTTGCTTGGTCCAAATCACCTCTATTATACGTATAAAAAGAAAGCTCTAAATACTGTGTATACAGCTCTCCAAACACGGAGACATGGCAATCCAGAATCTGAGCCAGGCCAATAACTAGATTTATCTGTTTGAAGGCAACACAATAGGGCACATTTGCTACCCCCTGGCCAGAGTGTAAGAGCACTAATTGGTGCAAGACTGAATCCCTTGATCGAGTTGCATTAGAAGTTGGGGGGGGGTCACCAACTTGCCTCCCCCTATCTGTACTTTATGAGTGTTTGCAATTTAGATCAAAATCAGCCTTGGTTCTATTTGCATTAAAGGTCATATATTAATAATACTTTTCCTATGGTTTTTATTGTCAGGACCCTTAACAGGAACAGTCTCATTCCAAGGTTGCGCAAACGTCAATCTCTGTACATACGCCAATCACACTGTGAATGCCTCAACCAGCTCCAATTTCTGCTCCAATGCTACTAACATGAACACCACCACTGGAATCACAGAAAGCAATTCTACAACCACCATTGGAAATAATATAAATACAACTGGGTCTTCTAATACCAATAACACATTTGGCTATTCAACTTACATTCCTTTTACTATTACTAGTGATATTAAGGAAGATGCTGGAAATGGCTGCGGTGGACTTCAGGGGGACTTTTTATTGGCAGCCGCTCTTTTTTTTGTATTGATGAACCTATTATCTTAAAGGGATACTCTCGGGAAAATTTTTTTTTTCAAAATGAATCAGTTAATAGTGCTGCTCCAGCAGAATTCTGCACTGAAATCCATTTCTCAAAAGAGCAAACAGATTTTTTTATTTTCAATTTTGAAATCTGACATGGGGCTAGACATATTGTCAATTTCCCAGCTGCCCCAAGTCATGTGACTTGTGCTCTGATAAACTTCAATCACTCTTTACTTCTGTACTGCAAGTTGGAGTGATATCACCCCCCCTCCCTTTTCCCCACCAGCAGCCAAATAAAAGAACAATGGGAAGGTAACCAGATAACAGCTCCCTAACACAAGATAACAGCTGCCTGGTAGATCTAAGAACAACACTCAATAGTAAAAACCCATGTCTCACTGAGACACATTCAGTTACATTGAGAAGGAAAAACAGCAGCCTTCCAGAAAGCATTTGTCTCCTAAAGTGCAGGCACAAGTCACATGACCGGGGGCAGCTGGGAAATTGGCAATATGTCTAGCCCCATGTCAGATTTCAAAATTGAATATAAAAAATCTGTTTGCTCTTTTGAGAAATGGATTTCTGTGCAGAATTCTGCTGGAGTAGCACTATTCACTGGTGGGTTTTGAAAAAAACATGTTTTCCGATCCCTTTAAATACAATCAGGATTATGATGATGATGATATGTATTCAGGTGGGTCAGTAGCAACCAATAAAAAATATGATTTAATTAATGTCTTAGACCAGTTAAATCTACTTTAACTGCTAAATGGTTTCTATGGGTTGCTACACTGGGGTCACCTCTGTCTAATTTGCTACAAAATATCACGTTAAAACGACTGTTCTTTAGGGGCAAACACAAATGTTTTATAAGGTTATTCCACTTTCTGTCAAACCCTGTGACACTGTTACCTCAACATTGTATATTTGAGATGGATTAAAGGTGTTTATTATAATCATATGTGTCAGGGACTATACAAGGCTCCTTATACTGTGAAAATATTCTATGATTGGTCTAGTAACCCATAACAGCCAATCAGATGGTTGCTTCAAACATCAGCCCAGTGCCGTCTGACTTGGACACTTGGGGCTCAGCAGAAAGCGATGACAAGAGCCCCTGTTTTAATTGTGGTTCTATGAGTCTCTCAGAAGTAATTCAAACACACCAGCTACGTATAAGCAAAGGTTTATTACATACATAGAATGAAGAAGATATACATTACCTTGTGAGCAAAGTATGCAAGCCCCCCCTCTCTGTCTATATGACCCCTGAACAGTCCGCAGATTGAGGCTCAAACGGTCTCCAGAAGACCCTGCGCGGGCACGCGTTATCCCCACAGCCGAATCTCAACTGACCGAATGGAGACCCCCAGTTTATATAGGCTTAGCAAACAATGAGCTCATATAGTAATTTAGTAAGAAGATACAATGATTTGGTTAATAACAGATGTTGCTTCCCATGCGCTCATCAGGATCTGGCCAGACTCCCAACAAGCACATCCGAAGCAGAGATCTTATCTAAGCTAACTGGTAGCTGAATAGCATATTGTGCCCCTATCTATAATAAAGAAGAGTCTGATAAGGGCTTCAGAAATCATAAGCATATTAGATAATATTATAAGAATATCCAGAATAAAGAACAAGTATTAAGTCATCGAGTTAGTTAGTTCCCATGACTTCTCTTGCACAAAGCTTCATTATACAGAATTATAGATTATAAGGCCATACTATGATACAAAGCTTTGTTATACACAAGTATACGTTATAAAGCTGTCTTTTTACACTATGAGGCAAATTCACTAAGATGCAAAGTTGCGCCAGGCGCAACTTCGCCACACTTCGCCAGGCGTAGTTTCGCCAGCGGTTCGCAAATTCACTAAAATCCGAAGTTGCGCACAGGGGTAGCGTAAGGTTGCGGAGTTGCGCTAGCGTTGTTTCGCTATATAAAGCGAAGTTGCGCTCGCGAAGGCTAATTTGCATACGGCGCAAAAAGGAACACGTATCTGCACTACAAATGCCTAGAAAACCTTCAAATCTGCAAATAAAAATTTTATTTTGCCCTACACATGTGCCCACTGTCTAGGTAAGTTGCCATGAGTCAGGAAATGTAGGGGGGAGGAAGGGGAGCCCCAAAAAAATTTTCAATCTTTTTCAGCCTATCACCCGTCATGTAGAAAACAGGCCAGCGTTTTTTGGGAATTAGAAAAAATTTTGACTTTTTTTGAAACAATCCCTATCTACTCTATTGCGCTTCGCCTGGTCTGAGGTGGCGAAGGAAGTCTAGCGTAAAAGGTAGCGTTCGCTACACTGTGCAAGTTAGTGAATTTGCGTAGTTTCGTCGCTAGTGAAGATTCGCCTGGCGTAAGGTTGCGAAGTAACGCTAGCGAAACTACGCCAGCGTTCGTTAGTGAATTTGCGCAGTAGCGAAAATGGCCAATGCTAGCGAATTAACGCTAGCGTTCGGTGCTTCGCGCTTTAGTGAATTTGCCCCCAAATTGGGCTCAACATACGACATTGGGTTCAACAGTAGCACAGTTCTTTGTGTTATATTTTTATACAGTTCTTTATTAAAGTATTGCCATGAGCTATTGGGTTTAATCAGAGTATTACCATGAGCCATTATTGAAAAAATTCCTATTAATACAGCCCCCAAATAATTTCAATATTTTTTCTCGTTTAAATGCAGCAAAATATATCACGTATGCCAAGTAATGACCTTCATGCTTAAATTGGTTTATTCCATGGTGAACTTCAAGTAGATATTGGTTAATGGGCACATGGCTTAAAAGGGTGTGGAAAGAGCTAAGATCACTACAGGTAAAGCTGGATTCAGGATAAACATTATATGGTGCTACAGGGCCAAGGGACCTATAGGAATATTATATACTACACTGGCCAAGACTGTGAGAAGTGGAACTCAAAATCCTGCCAACATCATTATTCCACGCTCATTTAAAGGCATGGGGTGCTATTTGTCTGAGATGTACCAAGAAAGAGTATCTTACACTATGGGGCACATTTACTAAGGGTCAAATATCGAGGGTTAATAAACCCTCGAATTCGACCCTTGATGTAAAATCCTACGAATTCGAAATCAAATGATTTACCGCAAATCCTACGAATGAGTGATCAAAGGAAAAATCGTTCGATTGAACGATTCAAAGGATTTTAATCGATCGATCGAACGATTTTCCTTTGATCAAAAAAACCTTAGAAAAGTGATGGGGAAGGTCCCCATAGGCTAACATTGGACCTCGGTACGTTTAAACTGCTGAAGTATGTAGTCAAAGTTTTTTTTAAAGAGACAGAACTTCGACTATCGAATGGTTGAATAGTCAAACGATTTTTACTTCGAATCATTTGAATCGAAGTCGTAGTCGAAGGTCGTAGTAGCCTATTTGATGGTTGAAGTACCCAAAAAAATACTTCGAAATTCGAATCCTTCACTTGAGCTTAGTAAATGCGCCCCTTTGTGTGTACTTCGACTTTCGAATGGTCGAATAGTCTAACGATTTTTACTTAGAATCATTCGAATCGAGGTCGAAGTCGTAGTAGCCTATTCGATGGTCGAAGTACCCAAAAAAAATACTTTGAAATTCGAATCCTTCACTTGAGCTTAGTAAATGCGCCCCTTCGTGTGTATGAATAGAGTAGAAGAAGGTAGGTAGAAGGAAAACTGCATGAACTGCAGGGACGGTAGGTAGTAAAGAGTTGGACAGTCTTGGCAAACAATTAAGGATCTAAAATGCATGAATAATTGATAATGAGCACTGCATCCATGATCAGCTGGAGACTTAGCTGAACACATCCGAGCAAGTTCAGTTTAAGCCTGAGACAATGTCTATAGCTTTGCCACTCTGTGTAACTGTACAGTGAGTACATACACACAGTGAGTACATACATACAGTGAGTACATACATACAGTGAGTACATACATACAGTGAGTACATACATACAGTGAGTACATACATACAGTGAGTACATACACACAGTGAGTACATACACACAGTGAGTACATACACACAGTGAGTACATACACACAGTGAGTACATACACACAGTGAGTACATACACACAGTGAGTACATACATACAGTGAGTACATACATACAGTGAGTACATACACACAGTGAGTACATACATACAGTGAGTACATACATACAGTGAGTACATACACACAGTGAGTACATACATACAGTGAGTACATACATACAGTGAGTACATACATACAGTGAGTACATACATACAGTGAGTACATACACACAGTGAGTACATACATACAGTGAGTACATACACACAGTGAGTACATACATACAGTGAGTACATACATACAGTGAGTACATACATACAGTGAGTACATACATACAGTGAGTACATACACACAGTGAGTACATACATACAGTGAGTACATACATACAGTGAGTACATACATATAGTGAGTACATACATACAGTGAGTACATACACACAGTGAGTACATACATACAGTGAGTACATACATACAGTGAGTACATACACACAGTGAGTACATACATACAGTGAGTACATACATACAGTGAGTACATACATACAGTGAGTACATACATACAGTGAGTACATCCTCTGCTGCTCGATGTGCCTTCACCCTAATACATTGTCTCGGCTTGGGTCCAGACAACATTTCATACCAAAATCTGCCAGGAGCATCGAGCTGCAGTGGAGGAGCGGATTGTTGATCTGCATCATCTGGAACCAGCTTTTGTCCCCACATACCATTTCTATGCCCTACTGTTCTCAGTTCTACAGCTCTCTTCTATTCCATGTCCCTAATCTCATGAGCCATTATCTCTACAAATGTGTTTGTTAATCCCCATAGTGGAATGTGCTGCCGGACAGATGAAAGCACTTGGTGTGGATTGTCAAGCAATTTCAGCACTCTGTTCCATCAGAAAACAAACTGAAGATGTTCAATAGACCAGCCAAGCCTGCATGGGGCTAATTTCGGCATGGACATCATTTGCAAAATATTCACAAAATGGGAAAAGTTCCCCACTCATATTAGTCCAATCTTTGCACCCTATTTATTTTATAATCTCTGGAACACTCCAGTGTATTTCTACATTCACTTCTGTTTCCCAACGTCGAAATCACAACTCTTGTGCAAAAATGGGCAAGGATACGCATGTGAGCTTCTTATGGCTAATAAATCACCATTATGGCTTATTGAACTGCCAGAGCTGGGATAAATGCCAATGGGAAAATGGATAGAATTGATTTATTTACTTTTTTTAATTGGCTATTTGCTTCATTTTCTCTAATAGCTTCTAGTGGAGACTATGGGTGCAGAACCCTCTGTATTGTTAATGAAGGAAGAAACAGAACCAGCCGACAAAGAGAGAGGCTGATGCCATGTTCCATCATCCCTCAGCCTGGAGCCCATATTTGTCACCTTATAAGAGCTCAGCTTCTTTACGTCCCAAGGAAGCTTTGGACTAGTTCTTACAAGTGGTAAGAGAATCCTGACCTTTTCCAATGATAGTAAAATACCAGTCTTCTACATTACATGAGAAATTGCTGAGGTTGAATGACCCATCTGATATTTCTTCAAGTAAGAAATTGTATCCTTAACTCTGCCCTTTTTTCAGATCTGTCAGCAAAAGCAAGAGAATGCAGAATCTTCTTGCAGTGGGACTTGTGATATTATTCGGTAAATTTTCATTGTTATTTTATTACTAAAAGTATGCTATCAAAGTATGCTAGCTTAGTTATTTGATCAGAACTTTGCTTCTATTAACATCGTATACCGAGCAGTTAAAGTGGAAGTTGTATTTAGGGGGCAGATTTATCAAGGGTCGAAGTGAATTCGAGGGAATTTTCGAAGTAAAAAAAAAAAATCGAAATTCAAAGTAATTTTTTGGATATTTCGACCATTGAATAGTATACTACGATATCGACTTCGATCGAAGTAAAATAGTTTGATTATTCGACCATTCGATAATAAAACTTTGATTTCAATACTTCGCCAAATTACACCTGCCGAAGTGCTATGTTAGCCTATGGGGACCTTCTAGAGCATTTTTCTACGTTTTTGGAAGTCGAAGTAAAATCATACGATCGATCGCTGAAATCCTTCGAATCTTCGATTCAAAGGATTTAATCGTTCGATCGAACGATTTTACTTCTACCGCAGGATACCCAAATTCGATGAAAAAAAATTTGACTTCAATATTTGAAGTCGAAGTTTTCCAATTCAATGATCGAATTTCGAAGTATTTTTAACTTCGAAATTCGACCCTTGATAAATCTGCCCCTAGATGCTTTATTTACCAAAGTAGCTGGTGCCATTTGAAAGCCCGTGGTTACAGACTAACTTCCCTAAAATAGATTGGGAAATATGGAAATAGTTGCCAAATTGCTTGACTGGGTTGAATCACAGATCATAGAATAATCATGGCGTATACGCAGTTGGATGGATGCGGACTGTAAGAAAACAATTTCTTTACTCAATGAAAAGGAAAATATCAACTTCATCATACTGAAATAAGAAACTTTGTAAATATAATCAAACATTTGGTACCATTTCAGAAATAATTAATTTTATCTTCAATTTTATCTCTCAGCATCTGTTTCCATTTAGTCTTCTTCTTGCATGATTTGGGTGTCAGATTTTGATTGATTGAATAAATTAGATCCAATCTATCATTTGGGAAGGCTCTGTTTATTTAGCAGATAACTCTGATAACTGACTCCAGCATAAACAAAATCTTACAAAATAACTGACTCTGGCTCCTGCAAGTATTTCTGGTGATTTTAAAAGAATGAGCTCTAATAAATCTACTAGGCAAAATGAGCCCCCAAATGACCTAACTGTCATTCAAAATAATAATTTTATAATCCACAGAGCCCCATAAAACATATTATTCTTCTTCCAATAAGGGAACATTGTTTTCATATATCAAAACATGGCAGATGAGAGAGACGCAGAAAGGAAGAGAGATACCCAGACTAAGTCTAAATCAATTTGGGTTTCTACTGCAATTTGTGTTAAACCTAAAGGGTGGTATTTACTAAAATCCAAATTTTTGTCATGGTTTTAATAAAAACAAAATCGACCATCCACAAATTTCTCTTCTTTACTAATATTTGAAATTGAAAAAATTGGATTGAGAAAAAACGTGAAAAATTTGAATCAAGTGACAATCAGAAAAAATTGAGAAATTAGAATTGATGAACATCAATCCAATTTGTTTTATCCGAATGTATTGAGTTTGACACCCAAAATTCTTTGGATTATCATACAAAACCCAGTGTACACCATGTTATTTTCAAACTGGGATAGGGACATCTGCCATTGACTTCTACATGATCGCAGCAGGTTTCAGAGTATTTTCGAATTCTGACTTTTAGCAGCCTCACGGGATAATAAATCTTGAAAAATTAGAGTTACCCCCTCCAGAAATAACACAACTGGATCTTAAATAAATAACCCTTAAATCAAGTATAAAGTATCAAGTATAGCTAAAGAACTCAAACACTCAAATGTTAACCTTTGGCATCTAAAAGCTTGCAAGGTCATGAAGAAGTCAATGGGAGCTGTCCTAGTCCTATTTATTCTTATATTAATTTAATTTTTTTGAGGTCGTAAACTCACTCAAGGTATTCAAGTGTTTCCCACAATTTTATTTTTAAATAAGTTAATACTTACTTTTTTTTTTTTAAATGTGAGTTTATCCGAGTAGAAAAACCTCTAAAATTACACAAATTAAACTTTGATAAATAGGTCTCCAAGCACCCCTTGCGTTGGATTTTCCCCTCAATATTTAGGCTGACTGGTAATATGTATGTTTTTTTATCCTATGGTTACAGCTGCCCCCCTGATCCTTCTGAAGGGAGAAGAACTCAATGACACAAGTAATCATTTCCATAATATTATCATATTAAAAAAGTTTTTAAACATCTTTGCTCAAAATGCAAAGTCTCTCTTAGAAGCAGCTGACCAGTAGTAGATCAAGAATGTTTTTAGTGTTACTAATACAAGTTCCAGAGACAGATTTCCTTGATGTTTGGAAGCTTGGAAAATTTTTTGAGGCAAACTGGAGAGATAGGGAGGTTCTATAGGCTCAAGACAACAGTAGAAGAAATCCATGTTCCTTGTGCTGAGTCTTATTGGAGAGCACATGTATGATGCTTCAAGGGGACAATGTGTGCCCCTAAGCATTCAAGCACATGAATCGTAAATATATGTAGCAATCAGAGAGTTTATTTTTAGATGAGTTTCTCCTTTAAAGGGGGTCTAAATTGAACATGAATTTTCTATATTTTGTGATTTCTGAGATAGAAGCAGCACCCAAAAGTCATTAACATTTGTAATTTATTGTGCTTCCTTTTACAGAATGCCCCGACAACATGCATTATTCTACATGTGGCTCCACTTGTCCTTTGACCTGCGAGAACTTTCGTAGTGGCACAATATGCCGGAATGACTGCGCTGAGGGATGTTTCTGTAACAAAGGATACGTTCTTCATGCAGATATCCCCATGCTTTGTGTGGAAGAGAAGCAGTGCCCCTTATGTGCAGGTACAGGACTTGAGTAAAGGGATCTTTCTATATATTTTATACATATATCCTCCAGAACAGGTATGGGACCTGTTATCCAGAATGGCCGGGACCTGGGGCCTTTCCGGATAACGAATCTTTCTGTAATTCATCTTCATACCTTAAGTCTACTAGAAAATCATGTAAATATTAGGTGGCCGATTTATTAAGGGTCAAAATTCACACTTAATGGGGCAGATTTACTAAGCTCGAGTGAATAGTTTGAATCCAAAAATATTCGAATTTTGAAGTAATTTTTTGGGTACATCGACCATCGAATTGGTCAAATTCGATCGAATGGTTCGAACGATTCAAAGTAAAAATCGTTCGACCATTCGATAATTGAAGTACTGTCTCTTTAAAAAAATCCTTTGACTCAATACTTGGGACATTGTAGATAGGTTTGGGCACTTTTTATGATCGAATAAAAATATTCGATCGATGGCTTAAAATTGTTCGAAACGTTCTATTCAAACTATTTTATCGTTCGATCGAACTATTTTTATTCCATCGTTTGGTCGAACCTTTTGTGCTAAAATCCTTCGATTTTACTTCGAGGGTTTTTTAAGCCTCGAAATTCGACCCTTGATAAATCTGTCCCATAGTGATGGGCAAATTTTGATGCCCACGTCAATTTTGATGCCGGCGTTAAAGTAAGTAGAAATCTGAATAATGTTGACGAGTGACGGTTTTGACGCAAGCAACTTCTCAGACGCGCGTCCAAATTTTTTTTGCCGTTTGGGGATTTTCAGCGGTGAATTTTCGCGTTAGTTTCAGGAATTTATTCACCGGCGGTGAAACGCGCCTGCCAAATTTATTTGCCCATCACTATTCACACATTCTAATTTTAATCCCCCAATTTGAATGTATATTCGAATCTGAGCTTTATCACACGACCATGGAAAAAGTTCTTATTTTAATATTCGCAACCTAAAACCTGTTGAACAATTTGAAAATGTTAATTGCCTTCCTGACATTCGAGGTAACTGAATTTGATTACAATTTTCGGGTCGGGACTATTCGATCGAATATAAGTCATTCAAAATTTTTCTTAAATAACCTCCCAGTCGAATTGTGAGTATATTCGAATTTCTTCAAATGAATTCGAAATTCGACCTTTGAAAATGGGCCTCCAAATAAAGCCAATAGGCTGGTTTTGCTTCCAATAAGGATTTATTATATCTTAGTTGGGATCAAGTACAAGCGACTGTTTTATTATTACACTGAAAAGGTGAAATCATTTGTAAACATTTGGATTATTTGGATAAAATGGAGTCTATGGGAGACGGCCTTTCTGTAATTCTGAGCTTTCTGGATAACGGATCCCATACCTGTATTAATAAAAGATTCTGACGTTATTTAAAACTTTAACATTTCTTTAACATTTGTTGTGTGCTCGTGTGTTTATGTGACAGGAGGTAAGTGCATCTGTGAGCATGAAAAGCGACAGTTCAATAGCTGCGGCAGCCAATGTCCCTTCAACTGCCAAAACCTAAATTTCTTTACTCCCTGCGGAAGAAAATGCGTTGACGGCTGTTTCTGTCAGGAGGGGTATTTCTCTAACAGCCAAGGAGACTGCGTCCTAAAAGATGATTGCAACACTGAATGATTTGCTGCTTGAAAATGAAGGATTTTCTGTGAAAACGCAGCAAATAAAACCCACTCACAAATAAATGCAATATTGGCAGTTTTAACTTTTTATATTCTATTCATCTATTCTATCCTAATCAGAGGCAAAAGTCCCGGCTTCATTATTTGTATAAAATAGGACTGACAAAGTTCTAGAACATGTCACACAGGGTCTGCTGGAAGTCACCCCGTGTGCAGGGATCTACTTTAGAGGGGGGCATGGGAAGGATTGCCGACTTTGGATGCACCACTGGTTATCACATGTAGCACTGAATTATCAATGCCCAGTTCTTTGCAAAATACAAAAACCAGGAGAGTTTGCCAAATTTTCATTTGCATTTTCTACCATGCCAAAATGTTTGTAAGTAAGGCCTTCTGTTTTAGTGAACAACTTAAATTGTGGAAGGGTTCTGCAACCTTGGCTTTAACAGGTGGACATAGGCAAGTGCTCACTATTGGGTTTCTTTGCACATTGCTATAGTGAGTCTTTTTTGCATCTTTGAATATGATTTCTTTAGGCATTCTTTGTAGCAGGGCTGTCCAACTGGTGGCCCACAGCCACCCTTGTGTGGTCCCCCACATGAAAATCTGCCTGCTGTGATTGCTTGTCTTGTGTAAACTTTAAAAGGTATCATTAGTGAGAGATTAACTAACCCCTGCATTGTTTACACCTCAAATTCAGACTTTAAACTCTGGCATTGTTCACACCTGTAAAATACTCTGCCTGCCATATGCTCCCTGTGTGTGCCATACTCTGCCTGTCCTATGCTCTCTGTGTGTCTTACTCTGCCTGCCCTATGCTCCCTGTGTGTGCCATACTCTGCTTGCCCTATACTCCCTGTGTGTGCCATACTCTGCCTGTCCTGTGTGTGTGTCATACTCTGCCTGCCCTATGCTCCCTGTGTGTCATACTCTGCCCGCCCTATACTCCCTGTGTGTGCCATACTCTGCCTGTCCTGTGTGTGTCATACTCTGCCTGCCCTATGGTCCCTATGTGTGCCATACTCTGCTTGCCCTAGGCTCCCTGTGTGTCTCATACTCTGCCTGCCCTATGCTCCCTGTGTGTGCCATACTCTGCCTGCCCTGTGCTCCTTGTGTGCCATTCTCTGCCTGCCCTATGCTCCCCATGTGTGCCATACTCTGCTTGCCCTATACTCCATGTATGTGCCATACTATGCCTGCCCTGTGCTCCTTGTGCGCCATACTCTGCCTGCCCTATGCTCCCTGTGTGTGCCATACTCTGCTTGCCCTATACTCCATGTGTGTGCCATACTATGCCTGCCCTGTGCTCCTTGTGCGCCATTCTCTGCCTGCCATATGCTCCCTGTGTGTGCGCCATACTCTGCCTGCCCTAAGCTTTGTGTGTGCCATACTCTGCCTGCCCTACACTACCTGCGGGACGTGAGCCTGGTAGGGGTTTTTTAGCATTTGGAAATTGTTAGGGGCCCCTAAGGTATTTAATCATGTGATGGGGGTTGCTGTATTATCCACAGGGGAAGAGGAAGATTTAAGGGTACATTTTAATATTACTTAAATTTTTCACAAATAAGTGATATCCCTGCAGTGAGCACCAACCATTTGGTTTTTAATTGTGCTACCACCATTACTGTGGACATTGTTTTAAAAGTTGTTGTGGTAACATGGATGTGGTTTAAAAACAGGGAGCGGTCAATAGTGACTTCTGTTATCTGCCCTCCACCAAGTAGGCCAGAAAAATCCGGCTCTCAGTAGCACATAAGTTGGAGAGCAGTGCTTTATATCATTTTAGTGGTTGCACAATGATACCCATGGTTACACTGCTGAACTTCAGTGTCATAAAGTCTTTTATCCTCACTCTTCTCAAACAGAGAACAAATTGAAGACATCAGTACTAAGGTCAGGCACTTAAATTTATAGTTTATTTTTGAGTACAGAAGCAATTATGGCTAAGCATGAGGACCAAATATTGAAAAGCAAAGCATGTACTATAATATGTCAGAGGCTTAAAAAGGTGACACAATTATTTCGGCTGTACCAACAAACGCAGTTATTTTTTTTTTTTTGGCACACTCTGAATCCAGGTTCATAGGAGAAAACATGAAGTTGGCTCCTGGCTCCAGCCCAGACTGCAAGCTCAGATACAATTCTTTTCAAGGACGCAGATTCCCCTTCTGTTCCTGAGGTAGCCATGTTTACACTGACACCCCTCTTTCAGACACACTTGGATGCATGCAATTTGCTCATGCCTATTAGCACAGGTCAGTGGGCAATTGTTCATGCATGTACTATACTCCTCATTGCGCCCACAGACTTTAACTGGAAAAACAAGAAAGGTGACGTCAAAAGAATCTGAACTCACATGTTCCCCATAATATTAAAGTTATCTCTGGTCATTAGTATATGTGTCCCTGACTAAATCCCTACACACACAAGTAAAACCATATAAGGTGCTTATAAACAGATCCAAACTGGGTTTCAAAATAGGCCTTGGAATTTCTTACAGAAGCCACAGCCAGTTCTGTTTATATAAAGATGTAAATGTATTCCATATGCTCTACTGACAGTCGTGTTGTTTTCTGTAACATTATTTTGACTAGTATTATATACTAAATAGTTTTTATGAGGACCTTCTGCACTCACAGGCCTGATCCCTAAGCCTCCTGGCTCACATATGTAAACAGGTTCATCCAAACAGAAACCTGTAGGACAGGTCTGGTTTACTGGATTTATTCAACGAGTTTATGGCTAAAGGCTTCAACCAAACCAATAAACTCAGTTTCTGCCCCAAATTATTTTCTGCATGCAAGATCTTTCTAAAGAATGGGCAATTCATGGTGTAATAACTCTTTTTGACACAGCGTGGAGCAAATGGGCCAACAGAAATAAACATATACAGTATGCTTGGAAGAAAATTTAATTGATGTAGAATTGCAGATTACTAATTTTGCCTTAACTATTAGAAAGGGTTGTAGTACTAGGAAGGAAGAAGCAGGTGCAGTTAAAAAGCACAAGCTTGTTATTAGTGATAGTTGTGATCCATTGATGAGAAGATGGTTTATTTAATAACAGGAGGCACAGGAATATTCAGTGTTGGACTGGCCCACCAGGATACCAGGAAAAGTCCCAGTTGGGCCAAGGTGTCAGTGGGCCCTTATGCTGATAGAAATTAGGCCTATTTCATGGCCATTCCCTATTTCTATGAGAACAAAGTGGCTAAATAGATGGAATAATAGATTATATTATGTAAAGAAAAGAGACTAGGAGAATAGAGGTTGAGTGAGGAGAGGATGAATAATAGTACTAAGAGTGGGCCCCTGGTCTAAGATTAATTGGTGGGCCCCTAGTCAAAGGTTTTTTGGTGGGCCCCTGGTGTCCCAGTCCGACACTGGGAATATTCCTGCATACCTGTGGTTGTTTGTCTTTTTTAAGAACAGTTTCCCCTTAAAAGGTCCAACCTTTCGTCAAGGGTTTTACTGACCTGGTTTTTTTACATCATCGTTTTTCTGTGCTTCGACCATCAGCATCACCATTAGGCCTACAGCTAAAAACAAAAAGTTCCATTGTAATGTAATGATAATTCCAGTATCTTATCCTACAGGTCATTGGTTATCTCAACCAAAAGTAGGACATAACCTAAAAGGGCAACTTGTGGTAGTCATCATCATCATTTATTTATATAGCGCCGTCACGATACGCAGTAGCCACATAATTACTGCTTGTTGAAAGTGTCTCTATTTTGTAATTAAGAAAATCCACATGTATTTGTTCGTTATTACATCAGTAGTGGACAATTGATTCTTCTTACACTTATATTCAGTAAATGCCTGAGTTAAAACAGAAACTATAATGAGTTCTCAGGGCCTTATTTCCCATTGCCCAGCGTACAATTGATATAGAGCACAAGAAAATGATCTGCTACGCTCTTTTTTAAATTGAGAGGAGCCCTGTACTTAATAAATGCATAGTTAAATGCTAGTGACTAAATAAAGATTGGCTTGATGAAATAAAAGTGAAAGCAGTTACAGCCTTACTTTTCTGCACAATTTACTACACAAAATAAGTGAGTGTTTCTGGAACAAATATAAAGTGGGTTATTTATTAAAGGCCGGATTGTGAAATCTTGAAAAATCTTTATTTTTTTTCACTAGAAAAACTACTACTACTTTACTAGAGGGAAAAAAAAAACGAGATTTTTGGGTGCTGGGTTTCGTACAATAATCCAAAGATTTCCACCGATTTTTAAAGTTTATATTGTCAACCCAAATTTTCCAAGTATTTTAAATGATAAAAAAGGCAAAATCATGGATTTATTTTTAATTAAAATTGGTAGAAAAATTTGGATTTTGTTAAATAACCCCATACGTTTATATTTGGGAGAACGCACTCAGCTTTTGACCAAATGATATTATAAACAGATAAATCATTTAAGCCGACTTTCAGATTTCTATAAGAAAGCTTTATTGCAATCTTATTGACTGCAGTGGGTAACTAGACCTGATTCAAACTTTGTTACTTTTATTACTGAACCCCACTGTTTGTAAAACACATTACTATATCCTCCATCACAGCTACAATAACACATAAAAATATATTTTATTTTCTGCTCATTTTAGATGAAATTCCTCCTTTTGTATGAAAAAACCCCCCAAATCTCCCTCTCTATAAATATATCCTTACCTAAGGTCATAAGGAAGATTTTTGCGAGTGTCTTCATTTTTGGCAGTCTAGATCATAAAAAAAAAAAACAAGTTAAGAGGAGGTTGGACATTCAGTATTAAATAACAAGCTGTGTAACTGTAGGCAGTATCACACTGTTGCTACTAAAGTAGTAAAGTTTTGCATAAAAAAGGGCATTAACTCAAGGGATAAAAACATAATTTTTAGGTCCCTTGTGAGGCCTCATCTGGAGTATGGGGGCAGTTTTGGACTCCAGTCCTTAAGAGGGATATAAATGAGCTGGAGAGAGTGCAGAGACTAAGTGCAACTAAATTGGTTAGAGGGAGGGAAGAGTTAAATTATGAGGGGAGACTGACAAGGTTGGGGATGTTTTCTCTGGAGGAAAGTAACTTACAAGGAAACATAATTACTATTTACAACTACATTAGAAGACATTACAAACAGACCTCAGGGATCTCGTTCATGAGTTTTCACGTGATAAACCACGAGAACTGAATCTGCCCGTTTATCTCATGAAAACTCAGTAGATGTCTAGGTGACATTTGTAATTGAATAAGAAAATGTGATTTTCTCATAAGATTGAATCTGGTCGAAATGATTCAATTATAGGTTTTTACCTGACTTTAATTAAATTAGAACTTCAGTTTCAACCATACAGAGAACTGGGGGCTAATGCTCTAATACCTCTTAAGCAAAGTAACGCTGGAATGAAGGATGTTGTATCTATTTCCTTTGTCGATAATTTGTGAAATGGAAAAATAATACGAAATATTTTAGTTATTCAGTTAAAGGTGCCTGATTAGTTTGAATGGAAATAACTTACCTTTCTTTGTCCAACAGGGCAAACGTTCTCTATTCTCTAACCCTTATGTATTATATACTGTATGTAGGGTGTGTTGGTCTATTATTAGCTAATGCAGGCGGTGGTTATGACTTTCCCAATGTATGCTGTAACGCGACCTATAAAATATTTGATTTCTCAAGATGATTGTTTTGTCTACACTGGTTTATTAGGTTTCTTGCATAAATGGGTCTTTCATAAATTACGCAAGAAACAGGACCTGCTGGTAAATCTGACGCAATGAGGCACACACTATTATTTACTGTTTTATAGAAGGAGGCAGTTTTGTATAAAACTCTGTCAGGGTCACAATATCCTTTTCGGATTAAATGGGAACTATAAGTAACTTTTAAGTAAGTTTATTGAAGATTGAGTTGCACATTATAGATTTATTATAGTCGTTATAGTCGGGATGTAGCGAACGTCGGAAAAAATGTTCGCGAACATGTTCGCGAACGTCCGGACAAAAATGCGAACGGTTCGCGAACGTTGCGAACCCCATAGACTTCAATGGGAAGGCGAATTTTAAAAGCTAGAAAAGACATTTCTGGCCAGAAAAATGATTTTAAAGTTGTTTAAAGGGTGCAACGACCTGGACAGTGGCATGCCAGAGGGGGATCAAGGGCAAAAATGTATCTGAAAAATACATTGTTGACACAGCGCTGCGTTTTGTGCTGTAAAGGGCAGAAATCACACTACGTCACTCAGGTGGTGTTTCTGGACATGGAATGTGAAAAAGCTCACACAGCTAGGTGGCACTTGGTTAAAGACTGGGCAAACAATGCCTGCAAGGGCAACGTATACAGTAGTGGATACGGAATATATTATTGCTGCTGTAAAAACATCACTCAGGTGGTGTTTACGGACACGGAATTATTATTGTTATTATTTAGACAGAATGTGAACAAGCTCACACAGCTAGGTGGCATTACTAGCCAGCAAAGCTACCTAACCTAAAATGTCCCTCAAATCCCTGCAGAGTTCTGTCCCTACAATACAGAGCAGTATCAAGTAGATTACTAGCCAGCAAAGTTACTATCAACTGTCCCTCAAATCACTAACAGCTCTCTCCCTACACTAGCTCTTCCAAGCACACACAGGCAGAATGAAAAAACGCTGCAGGGCTTCAGTTTATATATGGAAGGGGAGTGGTCCAGGGGGTGTGGGGGTGGTCCAGGAGGGAGAGCTTCCTGATTGGCTGCCATGTATCTGCTGGTCTGGGGGAGAAATGGCAAAAAAAAGCGCCAGCTAAGGCGAACCCAAATTGGCGAACGTTGCGCAACGTTCGCGAACATTCGGCGGACGCGAACGGTCGATGTTCACGCAAATTAGTTCGCGGGCGAACAGTCCGCGACATCCCTAATAGTCGTCTGTATAACGTTAAAGGGGATGTTCATCTTTAAATTACGTTTTAGCATGATGTAGAGAGTGATATTCTGAAACAATTTGCAATTGGTTTTCATTCTTTACTATTGGTGCGTTTTCGGCTTTTTATTCAACAGCTCTCCAGCTTGAAATTCCAGCAATTTGAAAAAGCTGGAAACAGAAGAACACAAATAATTGAAAAAAACTATACAAAATAAATAATGAAGATCAATTGAAAAAAAATGCTTAGCATTGGCCATTCTATAACATACTAAAAGTTAATGATAATGTGAACCACCCTTTAATAGCACAGTGACAATGGTGGAAATGTGATTTTTTTTTTATGTCAAGGCTTTCATCTTGAAATCTCACAAAAAATATGACAGAACAAAAAAACTAGAGAACTGGAAGTAATTAAAGATCCAAAAATGCTGCATCCTTAAAACTTTCCTTGTACAGGTATGGGATCTGTTATCCAAAATGCTTGGAGAGTGCACAAGGGAAACCTCCCATAGTATATCAGCAATGGTAAAATTATAAGGTTTAAAAATCCTGTGACCAACTAGCAAGTAATGTGAGTAAAATGCATGAGGTAAGGGTCCACTACAGTGCTCACCCTCTGTGATAAAAACTACTCACCCTGGTAGTCTAGTGGGGGGACGGCAGGGACGCCCGCCGGTTCCTTTCGCCGCGCATGGTGCGCCTCCTTGGGATTTAAAGGCGCAGGCGTGCTGGCGTGATGATGTCAGTGCGCAATAGCGTGAAATTTAAAAGGTATTTAAAGATACATTTTCTTTTTACACGCTGCCCGTGATAGGAGTTTGTTAGTGGTGCTTTCTAAGCGTTTGCTAGCCTGGTTTGAACCTGTTTGATTCCTTGTGTGACCCCTGCCTGGCTTTTGACTATTCTGACCTCTGGATCCTGACCCTTGTCTGTATACCGACTACCTCTTCTGATTAACCCTCTGATTGACTTCCTGGTTTGACCCTTGCCTGTCTGACTACGATTATTCTCTGCCTGCCCCGACCCGGCCTGATCTGACTACTCTATTGCCTGACGCCTTGTACTACGATCTTCTGTCCAAAGACTCTCGCTAACAGTCGTGCCCCTCTGCCGAGGGCTCCTCTCGAGGCCAAAGGCAATCACACTACAGGTGAAGCACAAGCCGAGACCAAGGTGCTTGGCATTTGTTCTGGTGTTGGGTGCTGACCGTGACACCCTCCCACCGATTTACAGGTATGGGCCTGTTGTCCTGAATGTCTGGGACCTGGGGTTTTCTGGATAACAGATCCAAAATAATTTCTAAAATTTGGATCTTCATACCTTAAGTCTACTAGAAAATCATATAAACATGAAATAAACCCAATAGGCTGGTTTTGCCTCCAATAAGGATTAATTATATCTTAGTTGGGATCAAGTACAAATTACTGTTTTATTATTACACAGAAAAAGGGAATCATTTTTAAAAATTTGGATTATTTAGATAAAATGGAGTCTATGGGGCAAATTCACTAAGATGCGAAGTTGCGCCAGGCGCAACTTCGCCGCACTTCGCCAGGCGTAGTTTCGCCAGCGCTTCGCAAATTCACTAAAATCCAAAGTTGCGCACAGGGGTAGCGTAAGGTTGCGGAGTTGCGCTAGCGTTGATTCGCTATGTAAAGCGAAGTTACGCTAGTGAAGGCTAATTTGCATACGGCGCGAAATTCAAATTTCAATGGAGGAACACGTATCTGCACTACAAATGCCTAGAAAACCTTCAAATCTGCAAATAAAAATGTTATTTTGCCCTACACATGTGCCCACTGTCTAGGTAAGTTGCCATGAGTCAGGAAATGTAGGGGGGAGGAAGGGGAGCCCCAAAAATTTTTTGATCTTTTTCAGCCTATCACCCATCATGTAGAAAACACGCCAGCGTTTTTTGGGACTTAGAAAAAAAATTGACTTTTTTTGAAACAATCCCTATCTACTCTATTGCGCTTCGCCAGGTCTGAGGTGGCGAAGGAAGTCTAGCGTAAAAAGGTAGCGTTCAGTACACTGCGCAAGTTAGTGAATTTGCACAGTTTTGTCGCTAGCGAAGATTCGCCTGGCGTAAGGTTGCGAAGTAACACTAGCGAAACTACGCCAGCGTTCGTTAGTGAATTTGCGCAGTAGCGAAAATGCCAAACGCTAGCGAATTAACGCTAGTGTTTGGCGCTTCGCGCCTTAGTGAATTTGCCCCAATGGGAGATGTCCTTCCCGTAATATAGAGCTTTCTGGATAACGTATCTCAAACCGTTATTGCATTTTCCTCCATTGTGTTTGTCACAATCGACAGCTGCAACAGCTCAGAGAATTAAGAAATCCGGTAATTCAATGCAATATCTTTGCATCCTGATTTTTCTCAGCTGCTCCAGAAGAGAATGAGATTGTTTGAGGGTGTTTGGTGCAGGCTTAGAAATAGACGGGTTGCATATATACTGTGCAACTCTCCTGTTGCTAAGCTAAAAAGTCAACACCAAGATGCATATATCTTTCCAAGATATATTGACATTGTTCATGCCTAAAGTAGAATCAGTGTGATGTTCATACCCATACTGATCTAGTCTAAAGACTTCTGTTAAGACGTATTGTTAGTAAAATAAAACCTCAGACTATTATCTCTCAATCTCGCTTTATGGCCAAGTCTGCATCTTCTGATGGCCAGCTCTTCAGATCTCTCATAGTGGGTGACCCCATTACTTACTAAGAACATTCACAAGGTGTCATATAGGGCTTATGACTTGTGATGGGTGAATTTATTCGGCCGCAAAAATTCACCGGCGTCAAAAAATGTTTTTGCCGTTTCGCGGATTTCACTGGAAATTTGGGAATTTTTCAGCGAAGAGAAATGCACCAAATTCACCCATCACTACTTATGACTGCATTTTAAGGACTTGTTTGGCTGTGGTCTAATTTATTGAGACTGCCTTTGTCTAGGGTCTACCAACAGGGTGGATGAGGAGCTGGCCACCTAATCAATTTGATAAATACGTTTTTTTTATTATAAAGTACTATACATTTATTTTAATAGCTACTGAGGATTAATCAATTATTTTAGTATAAAGTAATATACTTAACTTTCAATAGCTGTTGAGAATTAATCAATTATTTTAGTATAAAGTACTATTCATTTATTTTAATAGATACTGAGGATTAATCAATTATTTTAGTATAAACAACAATACTTTTCTTTCAATAGCTGTTGAGAATGAATCGATTATTTTATTATAAAGTAGTATACACAGTGATGGGCCAGGTGCGAATTCGCGGCGAATTTGCGCGATTCGCCGCCAGCGAATAAATTCGCGAAATGCCCGTGAAAATTCACCCGAAAAAATTCGCCAGCATCAAAAAACGGGCGCCGGCGTCAAAAACGAGATGCCGGCGCCGTTTCGCGCATCACTAAGTATACATTTATTTTAATAGATACTGAGGATTAATCAATTATTTAAGTATAAACAACAATACTTTTCTTTCAATAGCTGTTGAGAATGAATCTATTATTTTAGTATAAAGTACTATACTTTTACTTTCAATAGCTATTGTTTTTTTAAAACGTTATTTTAGCTGCTTTTGATGCAAGACATGTTTTTAACCAAAAACAGCTGGATATCTGGTAGTCTGGTGCTTTAGGCTTTTGATTTCAAAGTTGAAGTGGGGGGGGGGTTATAGTTTGTTTTTTTAAACAAATTGTAATCTTTTCTCTACTTAATATAAAATATTTTATGATACATTCCAGTTTATGTCACAGCAGCTGAGAAATAAAATAATACAGTTTGCCCTAGCATTTAAAGGGATAGTTTACCTTTTAGTATGTTATAGAATGGCCAGTACTAAGAAACGTTTCAATTGACCTTCATTATTTAGTTTTTGAAGTATTTGTGTTTTTCTTCTGACTCTTTCCATCTTTCAAATGGGGGGTCACTGACCCATCTAAAAACATATACTCTGTAAGGCTACAAATGTATTGTTATTGCTACTTTGTATTACTCCTCTTTCTATTCAGGCCTCTCCTATTTATATTCCAGTCTCTTATTCAAATTAATGTATGGTTGCTAGGGGAATTTGGACCCTAGCTACCAGATGGCCGAAATCAGAAATGGCTGAATAAAAAGCTAAATAATTCAAAAACCACAAATAAATGAAAACCATTTGCAAATTGTCTCCAAATATCACTTTATACATCAAAAAAGGTGAACAGCCCCTTTAATGACCCAGTTGCTGGAGCTTTTCATAGTTGTCTCTAGCCTAAATAGCTCTAAGTAACTCTGTTGATTCATTTAGGGGAATCATTTTTTCTACAGATATTTTGAACTGTTGGGATCAAACACATTTCCTTCCTGAGTAGAGTCCATAGAGGTAGAAGGATACGCAGGGATTGTAGGACTGTATGTACTGTACTCGCTAGTGTGTTAGTAATTAAGTTCCATATTACAATTTGAATTTTGATAAATTATTTTCTTTTCTTATGACATTTAAGCACGACCAGCCCATATGCTTTTTATGACTAAACTTTAAAGAGAGGAGGGAGTGCCCTTTCTCAAGAGAGTTCAGCTATGTAGTGATGGGCGAATTTATTTATGCGTTTTTTTGGACGCCGGCGTCCTTTTTTTTTGGACGCCGCCACATTTTCGCAAGCGAATTTGTGCCGGCATCAAAAAAACATACGCCGGCGTCCAAGAAACAGACACCGGCATCAAAAATAAGACGCTGGGGCTCTTTTGCGAATTTTTCGATATTTCACAAATTTCCCGGGAAATTCGCAAATTTTCCGGGTAAACGCGACAAATTCAGATCACTGCTGCTATGTGATAATGTTCCTTTTTATGAAAACAGCATTGCAAAGGGACGTAATCCATCGCATAATAATAAAAACAGTGCGAGTTCTGGCTGGAACTTGACATCAAGCAACTATGGAGTAGTGATAGAATTCAGGATATTTCATCAAGTGATTCATTTTATTTTTCCATAAAATGTGTTTTTATTCTTATATTGATGTACTAATATGTATGGAGACATTTGCGTTAAAAAGTTCTCACCTCCAAAAGTCCTTAACTTTGGGGCGGGGGTTTGCTAAAACTCGAATTAATCAAAATTTTTCCTGAAAACAAATCCGACCAAACTTCCTTTCACAATTTTAACTCATTTATCAATAAATAAAAATCGGAGTGACAAAACGTCACTACAAAATCACGTGTCAATTCAGATCGTTTGATTGATGTTTAGAAAACTCGATGTTAACACCTTACCTGGAGTTGAACCAGGGACCTGGTGTTTCTGTGCTGTTTGATTTGCCTCTGCTCTATGTGAGCAGACAGGTAAGGCCCTGGTTCACTCCTATGGCTATGCTTTGTAATTACAAGTAAAGGTGGCCATAGACGCAAAGATCCTATCGTACAAATCGAGGATTCGTACGATTTTCGGATCGTGTGAGGAGAGCCCCGATATTTTTCGTTCAGCGGAGATCGGCCGCTTGGCTGATCGGACAGGTTTGATTTTGTCCCGACCATCCCGCTGGAGCCCATTGCGCTCTCATGGTAATCTGATCGTTCGGCCATAGGGCCGAACGTTCAGATTACCCCCGATATAGCTGTGCCCGTTAGTGGCATATCGAGGAAAGATTCGCCCGTTTGGTGATGTCGCCAAACAAGATGATCTTTGCGTCTATGGCCACCTTAAGGCTTGTTTCATCTGTTGCCAATCTGGCCACAGGTGATCTGTGTAAAGGTGGCCATTGACATAACTATTACGATCTTTCTTGGAAAGGATCTTTCCAAGAAAGATCGTTGGTTTCAATAGACACGTGTAGAGCCGAATCGTCAGATATACATATAGAAACAATAGAATTCTACCTGTATCTGACGATTCAGCACTAACAATGGCCGATGTTTGGGTTCCTTCAGAGGCACCCGATCAAAAGTTTCTGTCCAGCCTGATCGACGAGCCGACCGATATCCAAGTCTTCTGCCGATATCGGTCGGCTCTTTTTCAACCATACACGCAACGAATATCGTATGAAAATTAGTTTTGTGCGATATTATCTGTGCGTCTATGGCCATCTTTATCCATTAGTCTGGCGATATAATATAATATGACTTTATAGGGGCACTATTAACACCCTCCATCAAACACCCATAGGTCAGTCTTTCCGTATTAGCAAGGAAATTTGGAGGTGCCATTATCATTTTATATTATTTTATTAGTCCCTTTATACAGACTATTACAGTTCTCCTTGTTATTTACTATTATTTACTATTATTTCATCTAGCGAAAGGCGGTTGTTAGAGGAAGAAGTGAGAGCTGAGACCGGTACCTTGGGGATTGTTGGATTCAGATTTTTAGCAGCTTTGGGGTATGATAAATCTCTAAAACGGTTTTTTCCAGAAAAAAATTTGAGTTTTCCCCCTAAAAACCTTGACCAGAAAAAAAGTTAGGTTGAATAAATGGGTCCTTGTAAGTAAAGAAAATATAATTCTATAAGCAACTCTACCATATACATTTGCATCTACTTTATCTCAGCATATTGGATGGATGTTTAATTTACAAGGATCTGGTGACCTACCACTCTGTAGAACAGGATTCTTTCTGCCGGTGGGCCCTTACTGTAGCTTTGAAGAGAAAGTATTAGTATTAGGCACTCAATAGCAAATGTCTAGGGCAGCGGTCCCCAACCAGTGGCTCGGGAGCAACATGTTGCTCTCCAAACCCTTGGATGTTGCTCCCAGTAGCCTCAAAGCAGGTGCTTATTTTTTAATTCTTTCCTTAAATACAAGGTTTTGTTGCATAAAAACCATGTCTACCGCCAAACAGAGTCTCCTGTATGCTGCAAGTCCACATAGGAGCTGCCACTACCCAATCACAGCACTTATTTGTTTTGTTTTTTTGTTTTGCATGCTTAAGTTGTTCTCCAACATTATTTTACACTTGAATGTGGCTCACGGGTTAAAAAGGTTGGGGCCCCCTGGTCTAGGGTCTCAAGGTGGTGCTCTTCATGGGAATTCTCTATCTCTGCTCTTATCTGCTTTAATACTAACACTGGGGATAGTTTTTTATTTCTTCCTATTAAATGTTGGGTACAGACCAAATTTTTGTTGACATCACTAGTAAGTAGAGTTTTGTAGGAAAGTTATGTTGATGAAATAGGGTTAGCCATAGATACTAATACATAGAACAGTTAAATATACAGTACAATACAGCTGGGCGTAGGCTTTACAGCCCCTTTTGTGTGGTTGTTTGCTATTTACACAGCTACCGGAATTACACATACTTAATTTTTAAATATTACTCCCTGTGGTCTGAGCCAATATCATTTCTATCCTGTCTGAATCAGTTTATTTAAAGGAATAAGAGGCTGGTGATTGATGTGACATATTGACTGGTTTTACAGGACAAGACATGAACAAATCACTCCCTTTGTATTGCGTGAGAGATGTTTACTTACACCAATGTTCTGACCTATATGTGTAAATTATTGAATACTCATGTAATTTAATTAGAGCAGATGCAATGGAACCTCCTGCTATAACAACTTTTCTATATAGATATAGAGATCTATCTATCTACCTATTTCTATCTATCTATCTATCTATCTATCTATCTATCTGTCTATCTATCTATCTATCTATCTATCATCTATCTGTCTGTCTATCTATCTATATCTATCTATCTATCTATTATCTATCTATCTATTATTTATTGATCTACTTATTATCTGTTTATTTACCTATTAGCTATCTATCTATTAACTATTTATCTATCTATTATCTATTTATATACCTACTTATTATCTATCTCTCTATCTACCCATTATCTATCTATCATCATCTACCTATTTAATTATTATTTATCGATCTACCTATTATCTATCTATTTACCTATTAGCTATCTATCTATGTCTATCTCTCTATTATCTATTTATCTATCTATAATGTATATCTATCTACTTACTTATTATCTATTTATCCCTTTATCATCTCTCTCTGTCTGTCTCTTTCTCTCTCTCTCTCTCTCTCTCTCTCTGTCTCTCTGTCTCTCTCTCTATCTCTCTGTCTGTCTGTCTGTCTGTGTCTCTCTCTCTCTCTCTCTATCTATCATCAATCTATTTGAGATTCTCATTTGCATAAAAAAATATACAGTCATTTTAAAAAGAAAACCCTTAATTTCCACAAAAAGTATATGAAAATATTTTTTTACTGCTTGATTATTCTTTTGGAGGGAAAATCAAAATACACAGGGGCGTAACTACCGGGGGCGCAGGGGGTGCAAATGGGCCAGGGCCCGCACCCCCGCAGGGCCCGCACCCCGCAGGGCCCCCCTCGGAAGATCGTGTGCGCTGCAGCCGTCTGGAGTCGGCTGCAGGCGCAGTGATACATCGCGCACACGAGGGTGGGGGCGGGCCCATCTGCACGGCCCGCACCAGGGCCCGCCCCCACCAAGTTACGTTACTGAAAATACACCATATACAATATATACAATAAAGGGGTGCTTCACCTTTAAAGCGATACTGAAACATTCCTATAAAAATCATAGGAACGTGTCAGCATCAAGTATGTGCTGCACCCACAATAGTTCCCCGCGAACCTGCATTAACCCGACCGTCAGACCCTGGGCTGGGGGCAGTGCGATCCTTCCATAGGCTAATTACAAATCAAAACAGCACTTCAGCCTACGGAAAGATGGCTCCACCCCCAGCCCAGCGTTACTGAAACAATACGGAAGATCAGTTATGTCAGTAAGTCACTGACCCCGTCTAAAAAAACAAATGCTCTGCAAGGCTACACATGTATTGTTATTGCTACTTTTTATTACTCCTCTTTCTATTCAGGCCTCTCCTATTCATATTCCAGTCTCTTATTCAAATCAATGCATGGTTGCTAGGGGAATTTGGACCCTAGTAACCAGATTACTGAAATTGTAAACTGAAGAGTTGTTGAATAAAATGCTAAATAACTCAAAAAACACATATAATAAATATAAAAAGAATATCACTCATGATACTAAACATTTACTAAAAGATGAACAACCCCATTAAAGTGTACGGCTGCAAAGGCAAAAAAAAATGTATCCCCCCGTCTGAATCATGATAAAAAGTCCAAGATCTTTCCCAAAAGGGTTAATGAGAAAACTTCTGTCTGCTCATTATAAAATGTAAGCTGCTTTATTCAAGATGGATTAAAAAAAGGCACATATACTGAGAAAGACTTGCCATTGATTTTGACTAATGCCTTTGGAACACCTTTCTTATGTAATTCCTTTCTAAATCAAATTACATCCCAAATGCCGTCAGGCATTTAATTAGTAGAATATTATTACTGTATAATAAATTGTTATAGGTCATAAACTCAATTCCAAAAAGTCATCTTTTATATTTACTTGGCCTTGACATATAATGTGCCCTGAAACCATCTTGATTTAAATGTATTATAAGCTAACTGCTTTAGAAAACATACAAATGCATGGGCTGTGCCTTCCTTTTATACCTAAATGAAAGATTAATACAAGGCATTTTCTACTAGGAATGTTTAGAAATATTCATTGACTCCCATCATGATGAAACCCAAAAGAAGTGTCTAAAGTCTAAGTCTAAAACTTACTAAGGGGCAGATTTATCAAGGGTCGAATTTCGGGGTGATGGGAGCTTTTCTTAAACTCCCATCAATTCGAAATTCGAATAAAAGGAGACCAACCGAAATTTATTTAAAAAAAAAAAATAGAATTTTTTAACTTCGATCATTCGAATTGAATTCAGATCGCATTCAACCTAATTTGATTAGAAGTATTTAAAAAAAAAAAAAAACATTGATTTTTCAAAGTCCACCAAATGACGAGGTCGAATAGTCGAGTCGAATTTTTAAAGAGACAGTACATGATAAATTTCGATATTCTAATTTTTGACTTTAAATTCGAATCGAATTTAGACTATTCCCTAGTCACTAAAATTAGCTTGAATTTCGAATTGAAAAATTTGATTTTTCAATTCGACCCTTGATTAATCTGCCCCTTAATGTCATGTACGGACCAAAATATATACAGAAAGGCCGTCTCCTATAGACTCCATTTTATCCAAATAATCCACATTTTTAAACATGATTTCCTTTTTCTGTGTAATAATAAAACTGTCGCTTGTACTTGATCCCAACTAAGATATAATTAATCCTTATTGGAAGCAAAACCAGCCTATTGGGTTTATTTAATGTTTACATGATTTTCTAGTAGACTTAAGGTATGAAGATCCAAATTACGGATGGATCAGTTATCGGGAAATCCCCAGGTCCCGAGCATTCTGTATAATACTGAATATATAATTATATATGATCTATAATTACTGAACATCTTACTTCTAATGATCATGAGATAAAGAGTTGGATGAAAGGAGTTCTCCTATTAAAACTACATGAAAATATCCAGTAGGAACAATGAGATCTTTTGGGATATTTGGTGCATTCTCTGAAGGGCCCCTCCTGTCATGCTGCAGTGTTCTTATGGGTTAGGGATGGTTTTAAGGAATAAAATATTTGCAAATATCTTATGTAGCCAGAAGGTGTCATGCAAGGTTTTCAAATGAACACATGACTAATAAAAATAAGACTATACTTAGGGCACATGGGACATTTTAGCCAATGGAGAAGCACCAGAAACTGCCCCATTTCCCACTGACTGAAATGCAAAACCACCGCTGTCAGTTCTTTTTCCAGTCATTTTTATTGGCATTTATAATGTAAACCACAAAGCATCAAATTAGAATAAGAACATTGGTGATCGTATTTCAGTAACTGCAAATTTTGAATTCTAATTAACACAAAGTCAGTAAATACAAAATACATATAAAATAGCGTAAAGAAATCAAGATAAAAAACAAGCAAATTAAAAGCTTCGTCATGACTATTAAATATATAATTCAAAAAACGAGAAATATGTTCTCTATCTTTTTTTGCTCAGAAAGTCACAAATATTTTGCTCAAAAAGTATGGAGACGATTTTATCATGTACCGTATTCTTTTCTGAACCCACTGTCAGTTCTCGGTGAGCAATGCTCTAGCCCTCCTTTTTAGATTGAGAATGTATGTTTTTCGGATGGTTTTCATTACAGTAAATAGAAGGTGATAAGATAAGAAGCTTTAGGCACTTCTCTGGCAGAAGGAAATGGTTTAAATCCTAAACTTTATATAACACCATTACATTCCCTTTCACTGTTCAGATATTGGGGGGCACATTTACTATTGGTCAAATATCGAGGGTTAATTAACCCTCGATATTCGACCGTCAAAGTAAAATCCTTGGACTTCGAATATTGAAGTCGAAGGATTTACCACATTTCCATCGAATCGAACGATTCAAAGGATTTTAATCCATTGATCGAACAATTTTCCTTTGATCAAAAAAAGCTAGGAACGCCTATGGGGACCTTCCCCATAGGCTAACATTGGTGCTCGGTAGGTTTTAGGTGCCGAAGTAGTTGGTCGAAGTTTTTTTAAAGAGACAGTACTTTGACTATCAAATGGTCCAATAGTCGAATGATTTTTAGTTCGAATCGTTCGATTCGAAGTCTAAGTCGAAGGTCGAAGTAGCCAATTCGATGGTCGAAGTAGCCAAAAAATACTTCGAAATTCGAAGTATTTTTTATTCTAATCCTTCACTCGAGCTAAGTAAATGTGCCCCTGAGTGTAGAGGTATGGGATCCGTTATCCAGAAACCAGATATCCAGAAAGCTCGGAATTACAAAAAAGGCAGTCTCCCGTAGACTTTTTCTGTGTAATAATAAAACAGTAGCTTGTACTTGATCCCAACTAAGATATAATTGGCAAAACCAGTTTATTGGGTTTAATGACTGTGTCAGGAGCGCCCATTGACACTTCCGTCTCTGGCGGTGTCCCATCCAAGATGGCAGCGACCGGGAACCACGCGGGCCGATGCCTGGACACCGAGGTGGCACAAAAATTTTAAATAAAAGGTCTCGGGTTCAATGCCTGATTATAGGAATTGCTATTCCTGCGTGTTCCTGATTGCCTTTCTGGACTTTACCTGAACCTGTTTCCACAATCCTTTTCTGCCTGCCTATTGAACTACTGCCTGGAATTGACAACGATTACTCCTGATCCCTTTTGATTACCGCAAACTAGAACTTTATCCTGAAGTTGGTTTGGACTTCAGGCTTCCCACCTTACCTATTACCTTTAGAGTTTTTCTCTGCAGTGTCAGAGCGTTACATTGAGAAAGAAAAACAAGGAGAGTCTAGGGGGGTATTTATCAAAGTCCGGTTTTATCTCAACTTTTTCTGCTACACACTCTGATCAAATCCGCTCTGGTTTTTTACACTTATTTATAGCTAAATTTTTTAGAAAATTTGATTTGCGGGAAATATAATCAGATTTTCACAATTTTTCCGGATTTTTTACCTGAAAACTCAGATTTTTATGCTTTTTTGCCAAAAAACTTCGGGGTATCGCAAGAAACTCAGCAGACATCAAAAAATTATTGGGACTTCTTCCATTGACTTATATGCAACCTCGACAGGTCTGAGATGCCGGATTTTCTGATTCTGACTTTTTCATCCTCTGGGTTTAATAAATTCTGAAAAATTCATGATTTTATATAAAAAAAATTGGGATTTTTGCATTCACGGTTTAGTAAATAACCCCCCTAGGACTTTGTTTGATGTATCCAGAGAATGGGTGTGTCACATTGTAGGAAGCCAGTATGAAGTCAGACAAGACTCGTTCAATGTACTGATTTTATGTTAAAGTGGGTCAAACAATGAGTACATGAGTACAGGTAAGACTATAAAATACTGTACTCGGAGGCTTATTAACCAAATTCCTATTTGTGTATTTTAAAAGGTTTTGTTTTTTAAAAGGTTTTCTCTACTTAGAATAAACTCACATTCAAATTTGTGAATTTACAAGCTCAAAGTAATTTCTAAAAATATGGAATTGAATAAATAGCTTAATTATGCTTAGGACAGCTCCTATTGATTTCTATATGACCTTGCAAGCTTTCAGATTCAATGAAACATTATTTTTTAGCTTCATAGATACTTCATTTTAAGTTATGAATCTGGCCATAGATTTCTGATTCAGATGTGAGAGTCTAAAACTTGGTTAAAGTAAAATTCAAGAAATTCAGAAATTATAATTCAACAAAAACCTGTTGTAAAAACTAAGAAGTCCAACTAAGAAGTCAGGCTCTTCCAATGATAGGGTTCCTGCAAGTAAAGGCAAGTTCCCAAGGGAGGACCCAGTTTTTATTAATGCACACACACCCCATTGTGGTTAAACACATCCCTGCAATTAAAATTCACTGAACTATGTAAATCCACCCAGCTAGATTATTCAGAGCGAGCTGATTCTGGGTCACTCCTTTCACTCTTAAACACACCCAAACCATTAAAATCCTGCAGACCACAGTTTAGGAGTTTTCCTGGTTCTTGCACACAGGTAAGTACTGACTTTTTTTACGTCTTAAAAATACTATCTAGCCCACTACAGAAATAGTGTGTAAATGAAACCAATTCACTTGTAAAGACTACATATCTTTTTGGACAAGTTTTATTTAAAAAAAAAAAAAAAAAAAATAGTCAAAATATGTTAGAAGCTTTTATTATGTTCAACAGTTTACAGGTGTTTCCACTGTTATGGCATAAGACTTTCATTGAATCTTACATCATTTCACTAATCACATATTGGAGCACCTTTATATTCTATCCTTCTGCTTTATTTATAAGGAGGCTAAAATACACTAAATCCTAAAAAATCGAATCGTATATGCCTTACCATACTGTGACTCATCGCTGTGATCAGATATTGGTTGGCTTCTATTGCTGCTGCTTACAGCATATTTAGTCAATTACATGTTAGAAGACATATGGGTTTCTCCTTTTAAAGAACTACAATGATAGAAACATCCGTGAAGTATACATAGGGGCCAATTCACTAAGGGTCGAATATCGAGGGTTAATTAACCCTCGATATTCGACTAGGAACTAAAATCCTTCGACTTCGAATATCAAAGTCAAAGGATTTAGCGCAGATAGTTCAATCGAACGATCGAAGGATAATTCCTTCGATCGAACGATTAAATCCTTCAAATCAAACGATTCGAAGGATTTAAATCCAACGATCAAAGGAATATCCTTCGATCAAAAAAAGTTAGCCAAGCCTATAGGGGCCTTCCCCATAGGCTAACATTGACTTCGGTAGCTTTTAGATGGCGAACTAGGGGGTCGAAGTTTTTTTTAAAGAGACAGTACTTCGACTATCGAATGGTCGAATAGTCGAACGCTTTTTACTTCGAATCCTTCGATTCGAAGTCGTAGTCGTAGTCGAAGGTCGAAGTAACCCATTCGATGGTCGAAGTAGCCCAAAAAAAACTTCGAAATTCTAAGTTTTTTACCTTCGAATCCTTCACTCGATGTTAGTGAATCGGCCCCATAGTGTTTAACACAAAGAACTACAAAAATGCCAGTTCTCCAAGTGCGAGTTGCAGTTTAGATGATTAAACAAAGAAAACAACTATGCACTTGATCTTCCATTTTCTATGTGCACCATCTCTGTTACTGGCACTTTTTTAATCTCTATGGAGTTATTCCATTATGACAGTTGAGTTGGTGCCCTTTTTTGTAAACAATTGCTTGCAAAATAAGCTGTTGACTGTTGGAAGATGCTTCCCATAAGGGTTAATCATTCTCTTGAATGCCAAATCTACAGCATACTCTTGGGAACACAAATATGGAATAGCTTAGAATCGACACCGTAGTTACCTTATGTTAATTTCAACCGAGGATCAAAACAGAGGTCTGACCGGAGTCAGCACAAATATGATTAAGAAAACAAAAAGAAAGTACCCCGTTTTTACCTAATATACTATCACTTCACAACTCTTACTCCTATATTCATATGTAATGATAATAATAAATTAAAGTAGGAAAATCAATTATATTTAAAAAAAAAAAATTTTACTAGTTGATTAACCTCATTGGCGTATAAAGCACAAATGCTTGTAGTGAAATCGAAATAACTAAAGTGCCGTGCATGGATATCAATTAATTACTTAAAATAGTAGATCGATTATACTAATAGGACCAATTCATCTATAATTTCTATATTGGCTGAAACTGAATAAATAGTAATGCAAGAAGACTAAAGTGCTGTGCGATAAATAATTAGAAAAATTTGATTCCCGAATAACTTAAATAATTAATTACCGAGAGGAGTTGTTAATCATAATTTCACAGAATAAATTATAAATCCACTTGCTCAGATTAAAAAGAAAGGGCAAGAAAATGATATAGAGAATGGTGGAGTTGTCCCAAAAGCTGTTGCCTGATAATTTCTATCCCTGGGACACCACAAAGCTGGAGAAGGCAGCGTAACTGTGACTGTGGTCTCATTTTTAACTTACCCTAAGCTGTGAAGAATTGTCTAAGGCTGAAAAACCACAAATCAGCGGCCCCTTGAAGCAAGTAATAGGAGTTGCACTGAGAAGGAAAGTAAAGTAGAGCTGAGCAAGTGGCACCTAAAACGCCACCCTTACAAATCAACCAAAGGACCAAAATTATTTCAAAAGAAAACCAATCTGGTATAATATCAATTAAACCAAATAGAGCACCCAAATGCTAACGCTTTCACTACAATAACTTTTACAAGGGGATTGGTAGTTTTTCAAGGTGAATGGCGGCCCATCATGGTCTTGAGTAGGAACACTTCAGCCAGTGACCGTGGCACCAAAACATACAAAGATCTTATCTCCACCAATGGAACTTCTTTCCATTATAAGTAGTGATGGGCGAATCACTCATCACTAACTATAAGTCATCATATCACTATATCACAAGTTTCAGTAGCTCATTGACTATTATTATTAGGAATATATTTTAATTTACCTGAGCGGGAACAAACATCTTTTCATGTGGCTATGAAGGTTTTAGTTCATACAGGTCATGGTATATCTAGTAGAAGTAAATCTTGAGAACTTCTTCCAATAATCCAACATTTACTTACGTGGAAATTTTCGCTTTTGAAGTCTCTGCCAGACTTTGCGCAACTCGGTCAGACGTTATTTTGTCACAAATATGCGTATTCATCAAACTGCACAATTATGTTGCTTCATAAGAACGTTGGTGTTCTTTCATACTTATGCTTACGCCAATTTAAATTTTGTGGGTATATATAGGTCATATGTCTGTATTTATCAGTGATGTTGGGAAAATTGCTGAAAGTGGCCACTTTTTTTAAAAAAATGTCCAAGGAAGCAAAATTAAGACAGAGATCCTCTATTGTCCTAGGTCATGAGTCCACCTAAAACAAATGTGGCATGAGCTTCAAAAGTAATTTCATATTTTTAAGTTACAACTTAATCCCACTTCAAATATGAAAAAACACCAGCATTTTGACTTTTGCCGATGACGTTTTTGTTTTGTTTTATTATGTCACTGACATAATAATGTTGAGGATGCATCTTCATTGTATTAATTAATCAGTCAGAACCTGGTGAAATCGATATTTTCACATTTTGATAAAGTAGCGGATTTACGATCGTTCGCCTAAGCGAAACTTTGTCTGGAGAAATTAATGAAAGTTCTCCAGCGAGGTCCATCGAGGTAATTCACTGGCAAAGTGTGTTGTTGTTATTTAGTAACTAGGCTAAGTCTCTGCAAATTGTCTTTATTAGCGAAAATTCATCATAAAAACACAATTTACTAACTTTTAGTAAATGTGCCCCAAAAAGTTCATATGCCAAAGAGTTTCTGTACCACTCAACTGAACTGAAGATTCTGATGGAATGATAGATTAGTGAAATGTCTTCAATGATTACTCGGCAAGTTCACTTGCTTTAGATTGACTTCTACTACATAAACATTTTTTCTTGTTTCCATCTTTTATTGTTAAAGGGGAAGGAAAGGCTAAAACTAAGTAAGCTTTATCAAAAAGGTCTATATAAATATACCAGTAAACCCTCAAAGTAATGCTGCTCTGAGTCCTCTGTCAAAAGAAACATCACATTTCTTTCCTTCTATTGTGTACTCATGGGCTTCTCTATCACACTTCCTGTTTTCAGCTTAAACCTCCAGGGCTTGGGCTTGAGCATGCTCAGTTTGCTTCTCTCTCCCTTACCCCTCCCTTCTCTCTCTCTTCCCTTCTGTAATCTGAGCCCAGAGCTATAAATGAGCAGGGAGAGACTCCGACATGAAGTGATGTCACACCAAGCTAATATGGCAGCTGCTATCCTAAACAAACAGAGAAGTTCTAGAGCTGTTTCCTCTGGTATGGTAAATCATTCTGCAAAATAAATATAGCATTCTTGCTTGCACCATTGTGGCTAATATTTTGATAATAAGCTGCCTTGGTAGCTTTCCTTATCCTTTAAGCTTTCTACTCATCGCCATCTTACATTCCCTCCACTGCCCCACACTCACAAACTTCTTGTCATCATTGATTTTTTGTCATATTCTTCCAGTTTTAACAAGTCATGTCCAAAATCATCTGTATCGTTTATAATAGCGGCAAAGGTATGAGAACATATTGAGGCTACGTTCATTACTAACATTTCCTATTGTAATCCTAGGTGGTGAGGCTATGAGGCTTAAATAAATGCAAATATGAGATCATTGTTTCTCTTTGTGCTTGGTGAGTATAAGAATATATTAAACATGTATACATATATGGACTATTTTTACCCCAAATTTAAGCTTTTGCTCATTACCACTAAATATCAGCTGATGATGACTGGAAAGGGTCAGTGTTGCAGCAAAACAGTATGACAGAAGAGCTACTTAAAGGGTTTCTGTCACTGGAAAACAAGTTTTTCTACAAAATGCACCAGTTAATAGTACTACTCCAGCAGAATCCTGCATTGGAAGCTGTTTTACAATAGAGCAAATAGATAATAATTTTGAAATCTTACATGGGGCTATATTTGTTGCCAGTTTCCCAGGTGCCTTCAATCATGTGTCTTGTGCTCTAATAAACTTCAGCCATGCTTTAATAGCTCCCTAGCACCTCCTTTACTAAAAAATTCTCCCAACCCTCTAGTGGTAGATACCTGTATAAGAAAAATTATTTATTGGTTCAAGAATATTTTAAATGGTACAATGAATTATGTGCAATGGACACCGTAATTTAGCAATACAAACTATTCCATGAAAAATATTACAGAATAGCCTTAAAAGTGTTCTTATGTGTGGATACATGTTTGCAGTAGTCAGTCCTAGCTTAGAACATAATACTCTAAAAGAGAGATTATCAGCAAGGATGAGCAACTGAGGAATTAATACCAGGCCTCGGGAATGCTAAAGAATTCAGAAAAGGACTTGATTTGTTGGATTGAGATTGGTGAAGGTTGATGGGACTGTGAGGAATTATGACCAGGCCTAGGGTTGGAGGGTTAAGCGAGGAACAGATCTTCAGAGTCTACCAATTTAGCATCCCTGGTCTACATTATATGGACATATATTATTTCTGCCTGTTTGAAGTTGCCTTTAGAAAATGTACTTTGGAATGTAGGAAACAGAGCAATCATATTCACATAGCAATCTATTCTGTGTTCAATTAACAACTGCTAGATTGTCTATGGACTGATTCAATATCCTCCCCAACAAATACCCGCTCCTTCATTCTGTGGTCTTGTAGAGCCTGCTATTAGATGTTTCCTTTACGGCTGGTTTTCCCTAAAGTTATGTGTCTTTAGTCACTTTGTATGTGAATGTTACTGATAAATAACTCCAAAACTCTTTGTACTTGACAGGTTTGGCATTCCATCTTGTGAGTGGACAAGATACAAAAAAATGTGAGTAGGACTGGTGAATACTGGCAATTGGTTGTCCCTGTACAAAGGGCCACCAAACAGATGATCTACTAAATGTAACAACTACATAAGATTTCAGTAGAACTGCATAGCATTTACTCCAGATTGTGGCTGCTCTCCTGATGCTCTGCACCTAGACAGGTGTCATTTCCATTACATGCGGCAGACATCACTACAGCAGCAGCATATGGAAAAAAACACCTAAAATACTTAGACTAATTGGTATCTTTTACTATAAAAACACAGTACATCCTTGCAAAATCCAGCATGGAACATAGTTTGCACAACTTCATCAGCAAAAATACAGACAATACTTTCAATGCCCACCTCCAGATCATTAAAGGGATACTGTCATGGGAAAAAAATGTTTTCCCAAAATGAATCAGTTAATAGTGCTGCTCCAGCAGAATTCTGCACTGAAATCCATTTCTCAAAAGAGCAAACAGATTTTTTTATATTCAATTTTGAAATCTGACATGGGGCTAGACATTTTGTGAATTTCCCAGCTGCCCCTGGTCATGTGACTTGTGCCTGCACTTTAGGAGAGAAATGCTTTCTGGCAGGCTGCTGTTTTTCCTTCTCAATGTAACTGAATGTGTCTCAGTGGGACATTGGTTTTTACTATTGAGTGTTGTTCTTAGATCTACCAGGCAGCTGTTATTTTGTGTTAGGGAGCTGCTATCTGGTTACCTTCCCATTGTTCTTTTGTTTGGCTGCTGGGGGGAAAAGGGAGGGGGGTGATATCACTCCAACTTGCAGTACAGCAATAAAGAGTGATTGAAGTTTATCAGTCACATGACTTGGGGCAGCTGGGAAACTGACAATATGTCTAGCCCCATGTCAGATTTCAAAATTGAAAATAAAAAAATCTGTTTGTTCTTTTGAGAAATGGATTTCAGTGCAGAATTCTGCTGGAGCAGCACTATTAATTGATTCATTTTTTCCCATGACAGTATCCCTTTAATAAACAAGTTCAAATCCAAAGGACCAAGGACAGGCCCCTGCTGTACTCAACTAACAACACTAGTCCGTCACATTTTGTAATCTATCCTTTACCAGTTCTCTATCCTAATAAAAATATGTTCCAGGTCAATATTCCTTCATTTAATCAGTAACCTTTTGTGTGTTACTGTATCAAATGCTTTAGCAAAGTCAAAGCAGATCACATCCATTGCCATTCCAGAGTTGCGGTTCCTGCTCAACTTCTCATAGAAGACAATTAGATTTGTTTGGCAAGATCTGTTACACATAAAGCATAAACTCATAGTATTGTAATTTGCAACTGATTCTAGTATGTTATACTTTTTTGCCCCCTCCAAAAGCTTCCCTACCACTGATGTCAAACTAAACCGGCCTATAGTTTTCAGGCTCAGAATGGGATCCCTTTTTTGAATAGCGGCACCACAATAGATACTCTCCAATCTCTCAGAACCATTCCAGATCTCAAAGAATTCTGAAAAATGAAATACATTTATTGGGATGCTGGCCATTTGCTTCTAAGTGCTCCATGGATGAAATAACACAGAGCTGATCTCAGTTATGTTTTTTTGTTCTCCAGCCCCCACTTCTGCCTGTGGAGAACACAAAGTGTACAAAAAATGTGGAAGTGCCTGCCACCCAAGCTGCACCAATTATAACTTGACTCGTCACTGTAGCAAGGACTGTGTGGAGGGCTGCTTCTGCACAGATGGGTATGTGGAAGATGTATCGAGGAACTGTGTCACTTTGGAAATGTGCAAATCCTGTACAGGAAACACGACATTCACTTCCTGCTCGTTTGAGCACCCTCAAATATGTGGCAAAGAGAAGAAGCCGCAGTCTGCACTGGAGAAAGTGAAATGTTATATAGGTTGTATATGTAAGTCTGGTTATGTGCAACTGCCTGCAGACAAACTCACCTGTGTGCTGCCTAATGACTGCCCTTCCAATATAACCATTCCCTGAAGAAATATTTCCTTTTCAAACTATTTTTAATACCATTTTGTGGACATTAACAGATACCTCTTAATATTCTCATGAAGAAATGTAAGAAACCTGATTCTCTCCCATGCTGTGCCCCAATTGACCCTACCACTTCTGCTACGAATGGGATTACTGGTTCCTCGGTTTGTTTGGCAATAAATAAATACGTTTAACATGATGGTTTAATTATTTGTGGCTTCGGAAAAGAAAATAAACCATTACAAAAAATATGTGCAACATAGTAGCACCCACTGCCAACCAGCTCAAAATGCAGCGCCACAGTAAATTGAGGGCATTTGGGTGCATTGTGCATCTGTAATTAAAGAAAAACTATACCCCCAAAATGAATACTTAAGCAACAGATAGTTTATATCAAATTGAATGACATATTAAAGAATTTTACCAAACTGGAATATATATTTACATAAATATTGCCCTTTAACATCTCTTGCCATGAACCACCATTTCGTGACTCTATCTGTGCTGCCTCAGAGATCACCTGACCAGAAATACTACAACACTAACTGTAACAGGAAGAAGTGAGGAAGCAAAAGGCAGAACTCTGTCTGTTAATTGGCTCATGTGACCTTACATGTGGTTTGTATGTGTACACAGTGAATCTTACGATCTCAGGGGGCGGCCCTTATTTTTTAAAATGGCAATTTTCTATTTATGATTACCCAATGGCACATACTACTAAAAAAGTATATTATTATGATAATGGTTCTTTTACATGAAGCAGGGTTTTACACATGAGCTGTTTTACTCAGTATCTTTTAGCAGAGACCTTCATTGTTTGGGGGGTATAGTTTTCCTTTAAGGAGAAAACACATACAGTATGGCAGGTATAGATGATAAACACAGAGAGACTTTAGGGACACCATGGAAAGGGAATTTAGTACCTTCCACCTGGTTGAAGTAGGTTAAGTACTGGATTATTTTGCTCTGGAACATGATGTCCCAACATAGAGGTGTGCCAATAGATGCAAGCACCTTGACTATGACACCAGCCTATCAGGTGACTACAGATGAGTTGGGTAAAAGACATTATGGGGCAAATTTACTATGCGCCGAAGCGCCTAACACTAGCGTCAATTCGCTAGCGTTGGTCATTTTCGTTACTTCGCAAATTCACTAACGAACGCTGGCGTAAATTCGCTAGTGTTACTTCGCACCCTTACGCCTGGCGAATTTGCGCAACGGACGTAACTACACAAATTCACTAACACGCGCAGTGTTCTGAACGCTACCTTTTACGCCAGACTTCCTTCGCCACCTCAGACCAGACGAAGCGCAATAGAGTAGATAGGGATTGCTTCAAAAAAAGTTCAAATTTTTTCTAAGTCCCAAAAAACGCTGGCGTTTTTTCTATATTATGGGTGATAGGCTGAAAAAGATCGAAAAAAAAATTTTGGGGCTCCCCTCCTTCCCCCCTACATTTCCTAACTCATGGCAACTTAACTATACAGTGGGCACATGTGTAGGGCAAAATAAAATTTTATTTGATGTTTTGAAGATTTCCCAGGCATTTGTAGTGATTGCACGTATTCCTCCATTGAAATTTGAATTTGGCGCCGTATGCAAATTAACCATCGCTAGTGTAACTTCGCTTAGTGAATCAACACTAGCGCAACTTCGCAACTTTACGCTACCCTGAGCGCAACTTCGGATTTTAGTGAATTTGCGGAGCGCTGGCGAAACTACGCCTGGCGAAGTGTGGCGAAGTGCGGCGAAGTTACGCCTGGCGCAACTACGAATCTTAGTGAATTTGCCCCTATGTGCTTTCAGATTTTCCCAAAAAGCTTTAAAAACTATACATCTCCAACTTCAGTTGATCAGGATCAGCACCTGGCATCTTCACAGGTTGAGCTCTCCATGCTGCATTTAGAAAAATTCTCCATAGTCTGAGATAATTTCTTCATTAAAGCTCTATAGCGAACTATGGGTAAAACTATCATCTATTCTAGTGAGCTGTCTATTGAGCCTCTGTTAAACATACTCAGTGGTGATAATGGGCAATACCACGGTTTATATTGTAGCTAGCTGAGAACTGCATAATAATAATAATATCTAATTATCCTCCCATAGAAAGAGACAACATTTCCATACATATAACAGAACATAGAACCAGAAAAAGATGGTAATATCTAGAAATATATTAAGCATTACATATTGGTGGGACCAAAAAAAAATGGTGTAAAAACTTAAAATCAAGGTATGTAAAACTGAGGTTTCACTGTAATGGCCCTTGTGACCACATTCTATATGTCCTCCTTTTTTATTTACTAGGGATTTAGGTTCCTATAGGTGTCAATCATGTGCCAACTTGCTAGGAGGCGCTGTGTGCTCACTTATATAATCTGATGTGACCTCTTCGTTGTTAGCCTAAGACTAAGGGAACCTGAAACGAGCCATGGTTTATCCTAATGTTTGTATGAGAATTTTTAATAAAATTTTTGGCATAAAGAATATATTTTCTTGTTTTCATCTCATAAAAAAATATAAAGAAAACTCTGCTCCAGGCAGCACATTCAGGACATTGTAGGGGGGAGGAGGGTCAATGGAAATCTGAAACCATGAGGAATCCTTGAGGCTCATTTATTAAAATTTATTTTAGTGGCATTAGAGCTTTTTAAAACCATGATTGAACTCCATGGGGCAAATTTACTAAAGGGTGAAATGACTAACGCTAGCGAAAATTCACCAGCTTGACGGCATTTCGGGACTTCGCCGATTTACAGGCGCTGGTGTAAATTCACTAGCAAAGGAGATAAAGTCTAGCGCTACTTTGCACTCTAACGACAGGCGAATTTTCACTCTGGCAAATGGACGTAACTACGCGAATTCATGAGCGTTACCTCTTGCGCCAGACTTGCCTTCATCCCCTCAGACTAGGCGAAGTGCAATAGAGTAGATAGGAGTTCCTCAAAAAAACGCTGGCAACTTTTCCATTTTTCAGGGTGATAAGCTGCAAAAGATCGTACTTTTTTTAGGGTACCGGCTTCCCCCCTACATTTCCTAACATTTGGCACATAAACTATACAGTGGGCTCATGTGTAGGGCAATATAACAACTCTATTTTCTTTTATTAAGGTTCCCTGGGCTTGTGTAGTGTAATGTATTTGCTGCAACATATCTGTACATTGAAATTTAACTTCCCACAGTATACAAATTAGCCAACACTAGCGCAACTTCGATTTGCTTGCCAAAATTAACACTAGTGCAACTTCGCCATCGTTCGGCGCCCTGGACACAACTTCACATTATAGTTAATTACTGTAGCGTTGTCCTGGCGAATTTTCGCCTGCCGAAGTATGGTGTGTGAGCAAAGGCGTCACTAGCGAATTTCTAGAGGTTAGTGAATTTGCCCCATGTCTCTCAAACTATGAATGCCATGAATTTTATCAAAAGATCCAAATATAAGGGCAGAGACACACGTGGAGATTCGGGGAGATTAGTCGTCCGGCAACAAATCGTCTCTTCTTCGGGCAACTAATCTCCCTGAATTGCCTTCCTGACAGCTATCATCTAAATTGCCAGCAGATGGCACTCGAAGAGTTTTGTTTTCCGGTCATCTTCAGAAAACGAAGCACATCAAATGCCAGCCGGCGATTTCAATTCTAGCCAGCAGGAGGGCAGTTCGGGGAGTTTAGTCGCCCAAAGAAGAGGCGATTTGTCACTGAGCGACTAAATCTTCCCGAATCTCCAAAAAAAAAGAATATTATAAGCGACAGTCTGAATGGCTTAAAAAAATGTTCAATAGGATCAGCGCAGCTCCCACTGACTTCTATGGGATCTTGACTGCTTTTCCTTGTAGAAGTTTTATATTAGAATTGTTCATGTTCAAAAAATCTCAAATTTTTTGAGTTTTAGAGAAATAAAGAAAACCAACATTTTTTTGTGATAAAATACAATTTTCGGGGAATATAATAGAAAACATTTGAATGTTAGTAAATTGGCCCCTTCAGTTTGGTTATTTGGCACATTTTAAAAAGATTTGCAAATCATCGATAATATGTTTTCTCATTCGTTTTATTTTAATTTCATTGCGGTGCCTTACATTTACATCATGAGACACAAGATCATTTGTTACTTCCTAATTGCCGACAGGGGGGCATTCAGAGGTCCGCACACATCGATCAGAGCCCTTGTGGGCAAGCACAGTGCCAGGCATACAGAAACACGACGGGACACAGTTCCTGCCGCAGGCTACGATTTTGTTCAGTGTGCCACAAGTGGGTGGGCATGCAGAGCCGCAGGCATCAAAGTACTTGCCAGCGGGGCATTCTGCGAAGGAAGGAAAGAGCCAAAACTTACTGGAATGCTTGAAAAAAATAATCTAGGAAAACGCAGCAGGTTTTTAAGGGCTAGTCCACACGAGGAGATTCGGGGAGATTTTGTCGCCTGACGACTAATCGCCTCGTCTTTTGCGCGACTATCTCCCCGAACTGCCTCTGCGTTTTTCCCCATAGGCTACAATGCAAAGTCGCCTGTACTTATGCACACGCGGCGATGCGTTTTCAATAGTCGCCCGAAGTTGCCTCGCGTAAAAGACAAGGCGATTAGTCTCCAGGTGACAAAATCTCCCCGAATCTCCTCGTGTGGCCTTACCCTTAAACCACAAATTCACACTCACATGGGTTTATTAAAGTGTTTTTATTGTAGAGGCCTATTTACCAGTGAGAAAAGTGAGAATATATACGCTTTTGAAAAACCCCATAGAGATAAATAGAAAGCAGTGGAATTTTTTTTCTTCGATTTCACAGCCATTAACTCTTTGCTGCTTGCATTTAGTAACAACATGAAGCTTCTGTTGTGCTTGTAAAGACAATGTAATTTTGGGGCAAAAGACTGCAGGTTATATATAACAATGTTTGCCTTTTTTCCTATTCTTTGCATTTTAGCTGGTAGGCAGCATTAAAGGTACTTACCATCATCATCATACGTCCCCAAACTTGGCAGAGCTGGAGAAGAAAAAAAACAAAAATTGTAATAAAACAGAGAAAGTACAGAGGAGAGTGACTAAACTGATAAAGGGAATGGAAGGGATAAGTTATGGGGAAGGGCTGGCCAAGTTCGGGTTGGTTACACTGGAGAAGAAGCTGCTAAAGGGGTTGTAAACCTCTAAACATCTAAACCTATTATTGGTGTAGCGCTATAATAAACAGACTTTATAGAAGTCTGTTTTAGCTACTTTCCATGTGGGTTAATACCACCCATAAGACTAGTTTCTCAGGGGTAAGCCCTCGCAGCAGGGTGGAGGCAGGGTGTAGTGCAACTGTAACTGTGTGGAATGCACAAGAGATTAGGCGCCAGTAGTTTTATTTTGCTTAAATCATAAACTGAGTTTATTAACCAAAACCAGAGTTCACAATGGAGTATGGAACATAGAGTAACACATAGATCAACCAATATAACAAGATTTACTCACTGTACCAAACATAGAATGACTCTTTGCAAAGTAGAGAGTACACGTAGAGAATTAGGCAGCTTGTCAGAAGGTATTTCCCCACACTTCAGGATTACCTTAGGTGGAACTCAGAAGACTATGTACTCCCCTGAGTCTAACTACGGGGTCAGTAATACCCAGGATCTTAACCCCTCTAATATCCTCGTCGGAGCTTTGAGCTGCTCAACTACATACCCTATCTATCACTCCTAGAGTGATCTATTAAAGGGTATAACTATCACTTCACTATACTCAGGCTGAGTTCCACCACCCCTTACCTCTGCGGCATAACAGAGGAAAGGTTCAGCAGCAATGGACCCTGACCTCATGGTTTGTAATCCTTTTATATTATGCCACAGTGCCATCTAGCATCCACTGTGAGAACTGCAGGGATTACATAAACACAAAGCCCCCATAAGGACCCACTTAGGTGTCCATATCACTAAGGATGTGCCTGTCAATAAAGGGTAAGGGTGTCAAGTTTTCACATCCCTACATTGGCAATAAAGCCCCATACAGAGCTGCATACTGTATATTAGGTTAATAAAATAAAAAAAAACACTGCTTTACATTAATATCCATATAGCTTTCTGTTATCCTACCATACCCGCCATTTTTCAAATTTTTCTGAAAGAGGAGTGATTCTTCCTGCCCACCACTACATCCTTGTCTCCAGAGAAGGAAGGTACATTGATATTGTCCTTTTTGGCACATAAAGTTAATGAGAAGCAAAGGTGTTTTTATAAAGGCTGTCACATGTGTGCCCCGCCCCTTCTGTGATGTCAGAGGGGGCCAATAAATGAAGGGCCGGATTAGGGTCAGGTCTGATCACAATTTGGGGGGGGGGGTTGAGGGCATTTTTTTATAGGTTGTGAAACATATTCAGCTAAAATCTGTTCTATTACATTCTAATATTGGATTTATTGAAGGATATATTGCAAAGTTTCACTATGGAGTATATCTAAAATCCCTGCCATAAACATAGGCTTCAGTTATTAGCCAAATCAAAGACAGACATAGTGAGTGTCAGGAAACAGTTAACATCATTCCAGACAGAAAATAATTGGTCTGGTTTACTAGTTTATGTTAAGTTGTATGTTATAGAATGGCTAATTCTAAGCAACTTCAATTAGTCTTCATTTATTTTTTTTTTATACTTTTTTTAAAACTAAAAGCATTGCGGGTTATGCTGCGGCCTTGTTTCCTTTTTGTAGCAGTGACCTGGTACTTAGTTCGGTTGTATGCCGATGAGGTCTTGTTATATCTCTTTTGTAAAACAACCACAGTGAGGTCTTGTTATGTCTCTTTCTGTAACAAGAATTTGTATAGTGCCTGTTTTAGGACTTGTTCCACCTGGGGAGTCTTAACTCTTTTACCTAGAGTGCTCATGAATCTCTCAACAATTCCATTGGCCGGTGGTCAGCATGGAGTTATTTCCTGTGTTTGAATCCAAGGTATTCAGAATATTTTTGAAATGTATGTCCATTGCAAGGAGGACCATTATCTGTCTTAACTACGCAAGGTATGTCGTAGGCTGAAAAGATACTGTCCAGAGAGTGCAGTACACAGACAACTGAAGTATTCATCTACGACAACAAGGATATATTGGCTGTTTGGCAGTGGACCTTAAATGTCTATTGCAACTTCATCCTAAACATTTGATGGAAGTGGAGACATTTGTAGTGGTTCAGGCTTGGAAGAGTTGGTTACTAGCTGGCATGTACAACAGTGTTTTATTGTATTTTCCACTTTGGGGAACCAAATTTTTTCTCTAAGGAGTTTTTAAGTGCTGACTATTCCAAGATGGCCTTCATGAGCAATGTTTATAATGGTTTGTCAAAGACACATTGGAGCTACAAGTTTAGTTCCTCTGAGAACCAGATAGTCCTTAGTGATGGTGAGTTCTCCTCCGACAGTTGAGAAGGAATTTAGTTCACGAATATCGACTTCAGGATCTGGAAATTTGGTAAGTGCTTACATCGCCGGACAACAGGCAAACTTTCTTTTTCTGGTTGTGAATATTTCATTCATGTGGCTGTTCTTCTGCTTGAGTATGAAATCTGTTGGGCTTTGTTATCTGGTTTATATTGGACAAGAATCGCTCCTAGTCCTACTCCTTAGTAAAGGATTGAAATAAGCCATGGTGCTCGTGGAACTCAGTTCTTGCTTGATTGCATCAAATGACTGTTGACATGCATGTGAACACTAAAAAGTACATCCTTGTTTCATGAAATCTCTCAGAGGTGCATTGATTATTGAAAACTCTTTAATGTATCTAGAACAGTAACTGGCCATTCCAAGAAATGAACAAACTTCATTTGCATCTTGCAGAATAGAGGCCAGTTTAGTTGCCTCTTACCTTTTTTTTGGGGGGGGGGGGCAAAGGTGGGGGGCAGGTGGCCCCTGAAACGTTAGATTTTGTACTCCGCACCAATAAATACTTTTTTACTTTTCTACACCACATCAAGCTGTAAGTGTGCATCTTTTTTCTACATTTGTAGCGGATAACGTTCATGCTGAGTCACGTGACTTAAAGAGTGTTTGCACCAACCAAAAACTGCAGGACGTGTTTCATCAAAATCGTAAGTGTATTGAATCCTTCTATTTTGTTCAAGGTGACACACCTGTTCATCAGAGCCTTTTCCTATGGCAGTGGTTTGTTGTTCTGAGATCTCAAGAGCACCAGCCGTTTTAAGTAGGTCTTGCAGGGAGCAATCATAATGTAGTGCTTTGCGTCTTATCTTGGAAGAAGCACATGATACAATCACTTGTGCTGTAATTTCATCATTAACATCAGTAAAAGAACAGCTTTGAGCTAAATCTCTTAATCGTGTGACAAATGCATCCCTAGTCTCTTGGGTAGTTGCTTAGCAATTCTGAATTTGTATCTTTCATATCTGACAATATGGGGCAGGTTTATCAAGGGACAAGGGTCGAATTTCGAAGTGTAAAATACTTCGAAATTCGACCATCGAATTGAAATACTTTGACTTTGAATATCGAAGTCGAAGTATTTTTTCACCGAATTTGGACATCCTGTGATCGAAGTAAAATTTTTGATTGAACGATTTGAGTGTACGATCGACCGATTTTACTTCGATGTGTAAAGACTTAGAAAATGGTTGTAGAAGTTCCCCATAGGCTAACATAGCACTTCGGCAGCTTTAATTTGGCGAAGTATTGAAGTTGAAGTTTTTTTTAAAGAGACAGTACTTCGTTTATCGAATGGTCGAATATTCGAACTATTTTTACTTCGAATTGAATTCGATGGTCGAAGTATCCAAAAAATTACTTTGAATTTAGAAAATTCCCTCGAATTCACTTCGACCCTTGATAAATCTGCCCTTATGTGTTTATGGAAACTGTTACTAAAGTTTTTACATACATTGCAAAGATTACAAAAGTTTAGGGGCCCAGGGGGCCCCAATAATTAGTCATTTCACTGCTGGAAAGTTAATGTAGGAGACATTAGTATAATTCAGTTAATAGATCCAAATATAAACAGCTGATGTTACGCTATAATAAATAGTTCATATACATAGTTCCATTACATAATGTGCTAATTAATCAGTCAGTTCAATGGGGGGCAGTGGGATTGTAAACACCACATACCTGGACATTATCTTGTCAATGATAAATAAAATAAAATACGTTTCAAGGCAGGCTTTTGCAGAAGATACATACATTGTGTAAATGTAAATGTAAATCGATACGTAAGGTATATAAATAATATACAAAAGCCCCCCTTTGGATTTAAAGTTCAGTAGACTCACCCAGTGCCAAGAAGAGGATAACTGTACAGAACATCTTCTCTCTCTGAAGCTGAAATTGTAATAATAAATATTAGCAAAGCTTTGGGAAAAATGTGACGAGTTGCGTTTCTTCTGGCTGTGTACATAGCAGCGTCAGATGCCTTTAAATAATAATATAATAAACCGGCTTCCCATGATCCTTTCCACTAATGACTGGATAGCAAAGCTTGGGACTGGTCCATTCCAGAGAGAGAGTAATAAGCCTTAATCTACTGATTATTATCCATGATTACTGCATATTTACAGGGTGGCCACTACCATAAACATAATGAAATTCTAAATTCAATTCTAAATTCAATTCTAATTCAATTCTAATAAAACCCTGACCTTTTCCTCTCTTATACATCAAATACTAATAATCTGTTCCCACTCCCTGTCCTTCTACTTCTCTATCGCCTCTCATTACTTCCTCACACTCTAACCCAAAGGGGTCACATATGCCTGTGTTAAATATGACTTCCATTGAAAAAGACAATTGATATTCCTTCAACATTTAAACAATTAATGGAAGGGCAATACACACAAAGATAGAGTGTTTGGTCACAAGCCGTATGACAAAACCAATCGACAAAATGAACTTTGTTAAATAGCTTTCCCCACACAATCATCTTCATCTTTCAAATGACACCCCTGACCGATAGGACTTCATTTTCCATTGGCTGAAACCAATGGACACAGGATCCTGAATATTACATTTATTGAATAAGCAATGCTATTCTATTCTATTAGGATATCTCTCTTGTCCTATCTAGAACTTGCCAAGAACACCTTTCCCCACCTAGGACTTGACTCAGAAAGCACCTGCTGCTATGGGACTGTATTGTCACCAGATCTTACTTGGGTTACAATATTCCTGTGTCCCAATCCCTGTTTCATAAATGTCTGAACCTGGGAGCTCCCCCCACTGTAGAAACCTCCTATGGGATTCCCATACAAGGTCTGGTTGATTTGAACATTGTGTTGACTATTTAACATATTTCACCTTCTGACGTGAATGCACAGAATAGTGTTCTCTTTTGGGGGACAATGAAGTACAGGGATTTTAATGAGGCATCAGAAGGCAGCTGTGTGTTACTGATACACTCAAATATTGTTCATCAAAGTTCAGTAACAAATGTCATTTTATGCCCTGTGGTGGTCCATGGATGTACATCTTAAAGTATCTTCTGTGATATTGCCACCATTAACCAAGCATCCATATTTAAATCTCTGAATATAAGTTCAAGCATTTTTTGTAGGAATTTAATTAGTACAACACTGCTTTATCTTGTCTATGGATAGGGTCTTTCTTTTTTATATGTCCTCTGCTTGTAGAGCAATCTAATACATTTTAGGCTGATATTTTTTTATTGGAACTCTCTACCAAGCATACAGCCCTGCATCAAGCACTGGCTGCTTCATTTACTATCTGTATCAGTGAGTTATTTCAGGTCACGTGTAATGCTGTTTGTTTAAAAAATAAATATGTATCTATACAATTCTGTACACAATGCTCTAGGAGCTTGTTCCCCATTAAATCACCAGGATATGAGAACATCCCTTGATATAAGACGAAAATTGGTTTAACTTCATTTGAGCACTGATCTTTCAACTGCACCTTCTAGTTTTCCAGGAGGTCACCCCCACAGTTTGCTGTTGTTTGCTAATAGCAGAGGATGGGATCTCAAGAAAGTAGGGAGGCTGTATGGACTCTGGACCCCCAGGGGTGAGGGGTAAGGGGTAAGCCAGAGTCCTGCTTTCCATAATAAATATATTTAAAAAAAAATAAAATACAGTATGTGATTGCCAATGAACACCTGACTAACACAGGATCTTCAATCTCTCACATCACATCACATCACAGGCCAAACCAGGAATAGTAAAACTACCTGAGGTTCTACATTTTTCTGTCTACAAGGAATTTGTTTTCTGTCTACAAGGAATTTCAGTGTGTCACAAGTGGTAGGTATCAGTCACCAAAGAGTGGCAGGAAGTTAAGGCAGGATTTTGGAGGGATGCCTAACTGTCCAAGAGCTGTATAATGCACACACATACTGTGACCACAACCACACTCCACTGGAAATGTTTTGTAATCATAAAAATGAAATCCCAAATCATTTTTTTAAATATAGAATAGTCAAAAAAAAAGCAAGAAGGTGTGTTGCCCTTAATATCAGAGAGGAGTCAATTGGTTTATGAAAACGGGGTAAAAGCAGAGATTCTAAACTGTTATTTTTCATCTGTTGACCCAACTGAAAAACCAGCTAATAAAGGTTTTCCTTTTTTAACAGACCCATTGTAATACTATAACAATTGATGGATAGGTGGACTCAGGAGAAAGTACAAAAGAGACAACATGTAAATATAAACAAAAGTCTGGGACCGGATTGTTTTCATCCCAGGGTACTTAATAAGCTTAGCCAAATTGTTTGCTTGAGGATTCATTGAGATCTGGCATAGTGCAGAGAGAATGGCAAATTACTATTGTAGTGCCACTATTTAAACAGATACTGTTCTCAGCCTGAAAACTATAGGCCTGTTAGTCTGATATCAGTGGTAGTCAAGCTTTAGGAAGGAGTTATAAGGAGTAACAAGGGATACTTGAATACATTGAAAATCACAAAGCTATGAGATTGTGCCAGCAAGTTTTTAATGCATAACAGATCTTGCCAAACTAATTTAATTGGAGGTTATATTATGACTCCTTATGTTGTGGTTGGGTTATTGGTTCTTGTTGACATTGCTCACCTAACGTTTAGCAAAACACAGAAACAGGGTTTTTTGAAAACTGCTTTAATATTCTGGAGTCTTGCAGATGAAGACAGGACGGTATATGAGATCAGTCATTGTATGATTTCCTATGTCAGAACAGAAGAGCATTCAGCTGTGCTCACACTTCGATTACTGCCCGTGGAGGCTAGTATAGTGCATAGTACCAGGGTGACAGACACAAGACAGGTTGCGGATCTTGGCACAGGGTAAGCTTTTGTTCAGTGTGTCACAGGAGTGGCCAAAGTCAATTGGCTTTTTCAAAACTTCAAATATAGGCTTAAAGATTTCAGATATAGGTTTATATATTTATTTTCCATTTGCAATTTTTGTGGCAAGAAACCCATGTTGTCAGTACCAGGTAAATAGAAGGTGTAATACATTGTAGCCTGGTGACACGCAAGTCTGAGTTGTTACTTCCATTAATCACCCATTTAATAAATCAAAGTGGCAGATTTATCAACATTCACATTCAACTTTTTACCCTAATACAATATTTTTGCAGTAAAAATCCCAAACTTGAATTTCTGAAACTAGAATTTGATCAAGAGGAAAAAACTTGACAGAAAGAATTTCGGACCTAAAAGTTGGTGAGTTCATGTAGGAGTCAATGGGAGTTTAGAAAAATGAAAGCTATTTTGTAATTTGAGTTTTTTTTTTTACTAAACCACAAATTAATCTCATTATTTTATTAAAAAAAAACACGACCAAACATATACATAACCTCGACAGGTCTGAGATGGTGGATTTTCTGATTCAGGCTTTTTGCAGCATCGGGGTATAATAAATCTCAAAAAATCAAGTTTAGTCTATAACCCCCTATAGAAACTGGCCAAACAGATGAGAACTTAGCAGCAGCTGCATGCTTAATATTTTGTTTGTAGGATGTATTGCAGAACTATTTCTGGTTACAGCACCCAAACTGCCCAGTTCATTTTCAATGTATAATTAAAAGTATATTCATTAAAGGAAACAAATTCCTAAAGCTGCAGAGCCACTGATCATACTGTAAAGAGGAGCATTTCAGTCCAGTGCCTTGACTTAAGTTTGCCAAATAATTAGTTATTATTGGTTATATGTCCACAGGCACTAATTGGGAATGTCTAAATCCAAATACAGACGACTTTTCGAGATGTATGTATGTATGTATGTATATATTTATTTGTAAAGTGCTCCTTGAGGGCAAAGCACTGTACAACAAAACAATAAATTAGTAGTAACAAACAAGGGGTCATTGGAATAAAAAGTAACAATAAGCGCATTATTAGAATACAATTCACATAAATATAAAAAATATAATTACAATACAGATTAAGTGCTCAGTGTCAAGGAAACAAAAGGCTAGAGGACCCTACCCCGTAGGGCTTACAGTCTAAATGGGAGGGTAACATACAGACACAATTCAGAGGGGTATTAAGGTGCTGTGGGTTACAGTTTGTTACACTGTTATATAAGTGCCAGTTCAGGTGTTATCCAGGTGCTCCCAGAGAGTCTTTGAGTTTTGTTTTAAAAACACTGAAGGAGGATTCTCTCCTGAGAGATTCAGGAATGACATTCCAAATATAAGGAGTCACAAGAGAGAAGGGTTTGATACGGGAAACAGCAGTAGTAGTGGGGGGTACAACCAAGCGGTTGCTTTGAGAGGAGCGGAGGTTTCGGGCAGGAACATATAGGGGCAAATTCACTAAGATTCGTAGTTGCGCCAGGCGTAACTTCGCCGCACTTCGCCACACTTCGCCAGGCGTAGTTTCGCCAGCGCTTCGCAAATTCACTAAAATTCTAAGTTGCGCTCAGGGGTAGCGTAAGGTTGCGAAGTTGAGCTAGCGTTGATTTGCTAAGTAAAGCGAAGTTACGCTAGCGAAGGCTAATTTGCATACGGCGCCAAATTCAAATTTCAATGGAGGAATACGTATCTGCACTACAAATGCCTAGAAAACCTTCAAAACATCAAATAAAAATTTTATTTTGCCCTACACATGTGCCCACTGTCTAGGTAAGTTGCCATGAGTCAGGAAATGTAGAGGGGAAGGAGGGGAGCCCCAAAAATTTTTTCGATCTTTTTCAGCCTATCACCCATAATGTAGAAAACACGCCAGCGTTTTTTGGGACTTAGAAAAAATTTGGACTTTTTTTGAAGCAATCCCTATCTACTCTATTGCGCTTCGCCTGGTCTGAGGTGGCGAAGGAAGTCTAGCGTAAAAGGTAGCGTTCAGTACACTGCGCGCGTTAGTGAATTTGCGTAGTTACGTCGCTAGCGAAACTTCGCCAGGCGTAAGGGTGTGAAGTAACACTAGCGAAACTACTCCAGCGTTCGTTAGTGAATTTGCGCAGTAGCGAAAATGCCAAAAGCTAGCGAAGTAACGCTAGCGTTCGGCGCTTAGTGAATTTGCCCCATAGAGAGACAAGAGATGAGATGTAGTTAGGTGCAGAGGAATGAAGGGCTTTGAAGGTTATGAGGAGGAGTTTATAAGTTATTCTTTGTTTTATAGGAAGCCATGATAAGGACTTCAGCAGCCTGTACCCTTTTGGATGAGAGGAGGATAATTCTGGCAGCAGTGTTTAATACAGACTGTAGAGGAGAGAGATGGGAGTTAGGGAGGCCAGTTAGTAGAGATATTGTTAGATGTTAAGCAAGGCCTGAATATAGTTCTTAAACAGTGGCCAAACATAATATTTTAGAGCTCATCCATCAGTAAATACACAAAGGCTGCCATTTTTCAAGTTGTCATGCTGTACATTTGTGACTGAACACTTATTAATAGTGTAAATTGACTGCAATAAAGCTCCTTTTCCACATATCTGTGTCTGCTAACAAGGTGTAGTAGATCTCTATATAGATCCTCTGCCCCATAATACTGGACAGCGCTATGGAGTCAGACCTTGCTACAAGTTAAAATAAAACCATGACAACTTTATGGTACAGGTATGGGACCTGTTATCCAGAATGTGTGGAGCCCGGGGTGTGCGGGATAACTGATCTTTCTGTCATTTGGGTCTTCATGCCTTAAATCTACTAGAAAATCATGTAAACATGAAATAAACCCAATAGGCTGGTTTTGCTTCCAATAAGGATTAATTATATCTTAGTTGGGATCAAGTTTTATTTATGCAGAGAAAAATGGAATTGTTTTTTAAAATTTGAAGCTTTCTGGAAAGCGGGTTTCCAGATAACAGATCCCGTACCTGTACTAAAACCCCCGAATCCTGAATAGCTCGGCTATTATAAGTGATTCATACGTGGCCATTGAGCAGTACAACCGGACTATAACTTGAACGCCTGTAGCTAGGCTGTAAATTATTTATACCGATTAAAGATTAGATCTTTACATGGTGTTTATTCTTGTTTATACAATGTAATAATGCTCCCTAAATCAATCAATGGTAGAAGAATAAAAAAAAATGAAATTGTGCGTGGTGTTGTGCCGAAAGCCGTGCATTAGGGGTGTTGCCCTATACATAGACGTGCGAATGAGAAATGCGTTATATCGGACTGCACTGACATCTCTGCAGCTGCAAATTTAGGAGCCTATTTATGATGCTGTGTAAAAAGCAATCTAGCTTTAAAAAAAAAAAAACAGCATAAAAAGTGGTGTAGAATAAAAGATAAATTTATCAAATTGTGCTTTATTTTAGGCCATTATTTTACTCCACTTCAGATCTTTGTTCAGTTCCGGCATAAGTTGTTCTAAGAAAAACCCATAAAAAATGTATGCCTTTTCTTCCCCACACGTAGACTGGTGATGTGTGCGGAATTCTGTTGCTGCTTTCCACGCTGCTTAATAAATCTGCCCCCAAGTGCGCTCCTGTAAATGTCTCACACATATATCTTAGCAACAACCCCAGCTTCGGGGGTCCGATAACGTCAGGCAGCAAGCCATTAAAAAATTGCTAAACTTGAAATCGGTAAATTAAATCCGGGCTGTTTAATAGTCTGTTCACCGCTGACCACAAACCTCACAACTAGGGTTGCCACCTTTTCCAGGAAAAAATACCGGCCTTCCTATACATTTATCTTTTTTCCCTATTAATAACATTGGGATCACTGACCTTCCTATATATTTATCTTTATTCCCTATTAATAACATTGGGATCACTGACCTTCCTATATATTTATCTTTATTCCCTATTAATAACATTGGGATCACTGACCTTCCTATATATTTATCTTTATTCCCTATTAATAACATTGGGATCACTGGCCTTCCTATATATTTATCTTTTTCCCTATTAATAACATTGGGATCACTGACCTTCCTATATATTTATCTTTATTCCCTATTAATAACATTGGGATCACTGACCTTCCTATATATTTATCTTTATTCCCTATTAATAACATTGGGATCACTGGCCTTCCTATATATTTATCTTTATTCCCTATTAATAACATTGGGATCACTGACCTTCCTATATATTTATCTTTATTCCCTATTAATAACAGTGGGATCACTGGTCTTCCTATATATTTATCTTTATTCCCTATTAATAACATTGGGATCACTGGCCTTCCTATATATTTATCTTTATTCCCTATTAATAACATTGGGATCACTGACCTTCCTATATATTTATCTTATTCCCTATTAATAACATTGGGATCACTGACCTTCCTATATATTTATCTTTATTCCCTATTAATAACATTGGGATCACTGGCCTTCCTATATATTTATCTTTATTCCCTATTAATAACATTGGGATCACTGGCCTTCCTATACATTTATCTTTTTTCCCTATTAATAACATTGGGATCACTGGTCTTCCTATATATTTATCTTTATTCCCTATTAATATCATTGGGATCACTGACCTTCCTATATATTTATCTTTATTCCCTATTAATAACATTGGGATCACTGGCCTTCCTATATATTTATCTTTATTCCCTATTAATAACATTGGGATCACTGACCTTCCTATATATTTATCTTTATTCCCTATTAATAACATTGGGATCACTGACCTTCCTATATATTTATCTTTATTCCCTATTAATAACATTGGGATCACTGGCCTTCCTATATATTTATCTTTATTCCCTATTAATAACATTGGGATCACTGGCCTTCCTATACATTTATCTTTTTTCCCTATTAATAACATTGGGATCACTGGTCTTCCTATATATTTATCTTTATTCCCTATTAATATCATTGGGATCACTGACCTTCCTATATATTTATCTTTATTCCCTATTAATAACATTGGGATCACTGACCTTCCTATATATTTATCTTTATTCCCTATTAATAACAGTGGGATCACTGGTCTTCCTATATATTTATCTTTATTCCCTATTAATAACATTGGGATCACTGGTCTTCCTATATATTTATCTTTATTCCCTATTAATAACATTGGGATCACTGACCTTCCTATACATTTATCTTTTTACCCTATTAATAACATTGGGATCACTGACCTTCCTATATATTTATCTTTATTCCCTATTAATAACATTGGGATCACTGACCTTCCTATATATTTATCTTTATTCCCTATTAATAACATTGGGATCACTGGCCTTCCTATATATTTATCTTTATTCCCTATTAATAACATTGGGATCACTGGCCTTCCTATACATTTATCTTTTTTCCCTATTAATAACATTGGGATCACTGGTCTTCCTATATATTTATCTTTATTCCCTATTAATATCATTGGGATCACTGACCTTCCTATATATTTATCTTTATTCCCTATTAATAACATTGGGATCACTGACCTTCCTATATATTTATCTTTATTCCCTATTAATAACATTGGGATCACTGACCTTCCTATATATTTATCTTTATTCCCTATTAATAACATTGGGATCACTGGCCTTCCTATACATTTATCTTTTTTCCCTATTAATAACATTGGGATAAACCATTATTTTTACCGGCCAGGCCGGTAAAATACCGGCCAGGTGGCAACCCTACCCACAACCCATATCACGGTTAACGTCCTTATGAGTGAAATTGGCACGCAACAGCAGACCGTTTTATAACGACACCGTTTGACGTCACTATCTCGCCTCGCAAGACTTTCCGGGAGTAAAGGGTGGAGATTGGTTAGGGCCAGGCCCGGATTTGTGGTGAGGCCACATAGGCCCGGGCCTAGGGCGGCACTTTTTTGGGGGCGGCATGCCGCCCAGCCGCTCTGTGGGGAGCCTGTGCTCCCCAGTGCTCCGGCGCTTGTACGCTGGCGCACGGCCTAGGGGCGCCCGCCAAGCGAATCCGGCGCTGGTTCTTGTTCCTTGTTGGAGCTTCAGCTGCTCTTTCTCTCTATCCTATCTGCCTTTCTCTCCTAGAGAGACTATGACATGTCTGCCCTAGTGTAACTATTCCTCATTCACGGGGTTACCTGGTCCCCGACTTGGACACATGACTTCTTCTGGGCCTATTGCACTCAGTCCCCTGAGCTCATCCAGCCGGAATCACATCCAGAGGCAAAAGAGGAAGAGGCCACTCCCTGCACTCACTATATAGGAGTGAGTCGGAGCAGTGTCATCAAATCTCTCAGCCTATCACTGTAAAGGTTATTTTGTAACAGGGATTCTACCCAATAACCCAAGGAAATTGTGAAAAGATTAACTCTATAGGGCCTGTATCCCTATAGGGCCCTACACCTTGTATCATCTCAGAATCTTGTTTGTGCACCAGAATGCGGGACCTGATGTCCATCCCCATGTCCTGGCTACACAATTAAATGGTGAAGAGATTGGGGGGAATGTGGGGAGAGCAGTGACATCTAGGAAGTGCTGAATGGAAAGTGAAAGTAATTGCCTAAGGCGTAGAGGAGGGGCAGATAATATTTGATTGACAGCTGAGATTTTTAAATGAGTTTACAACAGATATGAATGCTTTAATAAAAATAGAAATTGGATTTCATGTTTAATTTGAAAAGGACTTTTATTATACAGTGTATGTTAGCCAAACAGTGTACAACAATTAAATACACTGATTTTCACAGCAGTCAAAAAAGAAAGAGAAACTCAGCATACAAAGACTTTATTTGGTTTGGGCGCTATTTTCTTTGGAGCAATTCACTATAAGGAAAGAAGATATGGACTATGATGTAACCACTAGGGTTATATGGACTTGTGTTACTGGAGCCAACCAGGCTGCACATCCTCTCAGCAGTGTCCGGTATGACCAATCACATGAATGGTGGGAGGGACTTAATGTATTTAATTGTTGTACACTGTTTGGCTAACATACACTTGATAAAGAGCTAGCAAGCTCGAAACATGTCGTGTTTGTGAATAAAGGCACCTTTTGCAGCAGACATTCTGCGCTTTATTGTCTCCACCCTTATTCATTGGATTTACAGATTGACTGCTTTGGATGGAACAAGGTGTTCAGGACACTAGAATCTGTCTCAGAAGTGTAAAGGTACCAGTAACCCATTGCATTACAAATGGCTCAACCTCTGCCGTTGACTTTTAAATTAACTCGTTGGGTTTTAGGTGGTGAATATTCCTATTAGAACTGTTTGCATGGTCGAGATGTGATAAATCTCACATTTGGATTTACATTTTAAAATTCGATTGTGTGAATTTTGACACCATAAAACGATTGGAGTTTTAGGGTTGCTATATATATTTCTGTTGGCCTTGTGGGCCAGGAAGATTGAGATTTGGGTTGAATGCTTAATTGTTTTCCTCGTTTCTTCTATTAAGTATATTGGAATTACTGCCTGTAGGGTTCTCCGTCTGTCAGTCTAAAATGTATCATGCTGAGGATTGTGGGTAGAGACTGAGAGAGACTAGACTGGGCTTTGCTATTATTTTATGACGGGTGAGAACTATGCGGAGTCATGTGCTAAATACAGTCTACATGTTAGCACCCACAGACCTTCACTGTATACATAGGTATATATAAGTATAAAGGACCGAAGCTTAGTAAAGCATTTCTGTAAATTAAAGGCTTCATTAAAAAGTTGTTAAAAGATATGTGTTGTAAACCATTCCCAGGGTTTTAAAACGTCTATTTTAAAACCAGGTGTTGCCAGACATTCAGGGTAACTTCTTTTAGCTGACATTTTTAAGCTATTGAGTAGTCAGTGGCTACTGTATTAATCCTGGGCAAATCTGCACCTGAGCTGTATCCCATGGCAATTGGCAACCAATCGTAATTCTTCCTTCTACTGTATGTTGGCCAGCCAATGATAATTTGCACCAACAACAGAAGCACCAATGAGGTCCTGTTTGTTGGCCATACACTACAGAACTACCAATGAGGTCAAAAGAATGGTATTATCGTATTAATTTAGTAGAGTCCCCTATAAGGCCCTATGTGTTGGCTAACCAATACTTTCATTCTGTAAAGTGCCACTAATGAGGCCATGTGTGTTGTTCAACCAATAATACTTTAATTTCATAAAGAACTACCAATTATGTCCTTCTTGTTGACCCACCAGTGATACTTGAGTTCACTATAGAACCACCAATGAGGCTAATCAATGAGGTCCCATTAGTTGGCCAACCAGTGATGCTTCTGTTATTCTCCTATTTGTAGGTCTTATACTCACAGAGCACTGGACTGTAGGAATCGTGTCCTGACTGGAGAAGAGGTGTTGACTAATACAATGTATAAGTGGTACAGGTATGGGATCAATTATCCGGAAACCCATGAAAATCCAGAAAGCTCAGAAAGGCTGTCTCCCTTAGACTCCATTTTATCCTAATCCAAAAACAGTAGCTTGTACTTGATCCCAACTAAGATATAAATAATCCTTATTGGAAGCAAAACCAGCCTATTGGGCTTATTTAATGTTTACATGATATAATAGTAGATTTAAGGTATGAAGATCCAAACTATGGAAAGATCCATTGTCTAGAAAACTCAAGGTTCCGAGCATTCTGGATAATAGTTCCTATACCTGTATGAGAAGTCAGAACAAGCAATGGGAAGCATAGTAAGAGAAAAGTTGCTTAGAATTGTATTTCCTTATATTATGTGAACTTTATTAAAGGTGTGAATCAGGTAAGAGAAAACATTAAAGGGTTTCTTTTACTAGGCCACTTATTATACTGTAATATAAATGATGTAATAGTTATTTATTCATTCTAAAGGTATTTCATTTTCCTTTAAATTTGGACATTACCCACCATGCTGTTCTTCAACCAAAAAAGAGCACTAAGACAGTTAAGGGGTTATGATTACTATTTATAAATATAGAAGGGAGCAGAAATGAAATAGAGAAAGTACAGAGAAGAGCGACTAAACTGATAAAGGGAACAGAAGGGATCAGTTATGGGGAAAGGCAAGTTGGGATTGGTTACACTGGAGAAGAGACAGTTACTGGGGATATGATCACTATATATAAACGTATAAAGGGGATATGATCACTATATATAAATATATAAGGGGGATATGATCACTATATATAAATATATAAGGGGGATATGATCACTATATATAAATATATAAAGGGGATATGATCACTATATATAAATATATAAAGGGATATGATCACTATATATAAATATATAAGGGGATATGATCACTATATATAAATATATAAGGAGATATGATCACTATATATAAATGTATAAGGGGATATGATCACTATATAAATATATAAGGGGATATGATCACTATATATAAATATATAAGGGGGATATGATCACTATATATAAATATATAAGGGGATTTGATCACTATTTATAAATATATAAGGGGGATATGATCACTATATATAAATGTATAAGGGGGATATGATCACTATATATAAATATATAAGGGGGATATGATCACTATATATAAATATATAAGGGGATTTGATCACTATTTATAAATATATAAGGGGGATATGATCACTATATATAAATGTATAAGGGGGATATGATCACTATATATAAATATATAAGGGGGATATGATCACTATATATAAATGTATAAGGGGGATATGATCACTATATATAAATATATAAGGCGATATGATCACTATATATAAATATATAAGGGGGATATGATCACTATATATAAATATATAAGGGGGATATGATCACTATATATAAATATATAAGGGGGTTATGATCACTATATATAAATGTATAAGGGGGATATGATCACTATATATAAATGTATAAGGGGGATATGATCACTATATATAAATATAGAAGGGACAGTAATGAAATAGAGAAAGTACAGAGAAGAGCAACTAAACTGATAAAGGGAATAGAAGGGATCAGTTATGGGGAAAGGCAAGTTGGGATTGGTTACGGAAGCGAAGAGACAATTAACGATGGAAGATCGTTGCATTGATGTGTCATGTGGTCCAGAATTCAAACCCTCAAAGGCCCATTCATTCCAGTACTTCCCTAGTTGGTCAGACTCACTGGTGATCACTTGTGGTAGAAGCTCCTGCTGTGATTGCTACTAATCCTGTTCCTGGTATTAACCCTTGTCCACCTGACCCTATTTGTACACTTTCACTGCAATTTGCCTGTATCAATGCCTGACTTCTGTCTTACCTGTTCTTAAGTAGCAGTTCTAAAGTATCTGTCCTGTGTTCCCCAGTCAGCCTCCCCCTCAGTCCTTACTGATCCTTAATGACGTCCTGTTTTGATGCTTATTGTCCATGGCTGTTGGGAATTCCATAGACTAATTACCCTTGCCCGGGTGATCATTCACATGGAATAGGAGTTTCCATAATAACCTGCATGTAAACATATTGGAATCACCCTTCTTATAATGACTAACTCAAAATCTATTGTGTTGTGAGTCCAACATCAGAGCTGGGTTAGTCACCTAAAGTGCAGAGGGACAATTAAAGTGTATACGTTGTGTTGCATCATCAGTACAGACGAAACATGTAATTTAAAGGTGAACAAAAGTGGGTGCATCCGATACTATTCCCAGCCTTTTCTAGTTTTAGGATCATTTAAAATCAGTGCTCTCCATTCAGGGATTTAGGGGGAGGGCATCCTCAGTTGCACCAAAATAAAAACAGTGGGAGCTTTTGTCTGTTACATGATCATGGTCAGGCTGCTATTTACTTAAGGGGGTTCTTTATCAAAGGTCGAGTCACTGGTAGTGATGGGCGAATTTGTCCCGTTTCGCAGCAAAACGCGAATTTTGACGCCGTTGACAATTCACAGGCATCAACAATTCTGATTTGCGACATTTGCCGCACATTAAGGGGCAGATTTAATAAGGTTCAAGTGAATTCAAGTTAAAAAAGTTTGAATTTAAAAGTAATTTTTTTGAATACTTCGACCATTGAATAGGATACTATGACTTCGAATTTACTTTGACTTAGATTCGAAGTAAAAATCGTTCGAAAATTCGACCATTCGATAATCGAAGTACTGTCTCTTTAAAAAACTTCGACTTCAATACCTCGCCAAATTAAACCTGCCGAAGTGCTATGTTAGTCTATGGGGACCTTCTACAATTTCTAAGTCTTTAGAGGTCGAAGGAAAATCCTTCGATTGATAGCTGAAATCGTTCGTTCGATCAAACGATTTTCCTAAAAGTCAATGGGTTGACGAATTTTTGCTGAAATTTCCTGAATTTATTCACCGGTGGCAAAACAAATTTAAGTGAATTTTTTTTATTCTAATAAATTCGAATATACTCACAACTCAAATGGGAGGTTAGTTAAGTAAATGTGAACGTCTAATATTCGATCCAACAGTCCCGACTCAAAAATTTGAATCTAATTTGAATCGTGTTTTCCTCCGAAAAAACCTTGAATGTCAGGAAGGCAATTAACATATTCAAGTGGTTCAACGGACCTCTGCCATCGACTTGTACATGAATTTGGCAGGTTTCAGGTGGCGAATATTCGAATTATTCAAACTGTTTCCATGGTCGAGGTGTGATAAATCTCACATTCCAGTTTACATTCAAATGGGAGGATTAAAAATTGAAAGTGTGAATTTTGACACCAAAAAATTGGATTTCGAATTTACTATTCAGTCCTTAATAAATCTGCCCCTAAAACTTCAACTTTGAAAAGTAACCACCTAAGTGTAACACCAACATTAGTAAATGATTCCAACAGATTTAGAGACACTCCTCTTGCAGCTATGAGCCAGTACATATGTTGCACTTCCAGTAACACACACCTAGGAGGCAGTGCTCCATGTCAGCCAAGGGAGTAGATGACTTTGGAAAGGCTAAAATTAAGTAAGCTTTATCAGAAAGGTCTATATAAATACACCAGTAAACCCTCAAAGTAATGCTGCTCTGAGTCCTCTGTCAAAAGAAACACCACATTTCTTTCCTTCTATTGTGTACTCATGGGCTTCTGTATCAGACTTCCTGTTTTCAGCTTAAACCTCCAGGGCTAGGGCTTGAGCATGCTCAGTTTGCTCCTGTTTGCTCCTGTCTCCCTCTCCTCCCCCCTTTCCCTGCCATAATCTGAGCCTAGAGCTATGAGCAGGGAAAGACTTAGGCAGGAAGTGATGTCACACCAAGCAAATATGGCAGCTGCTATTCTAAACAAACACAGAGCGCTCTAGAGCTGTTTACTCGGGTATGGTAAAGAATTCTACAGAATAAATATAGTGTTATAGCTTGCACTGTTTTGGCTAATCTTTTAGCAATAAACTGCTTTAGTAGCTTTCCTTCTCCTTTAGGGGCAAATTTACTAACCTCCGAAAATTTAACAGCGACGGCTTCGCTCACATCGCAACACTTCGCCAGGCGTAGCTTCGACAGGACAACGCTAATTCACTAAAATCCAAAGTTGTGTCCAGGGCACCGAACGCTGGCAATGTTGTGCTAGCGTTACTGCGCCAAGCAAAGCAAAGTTGCACTAGCGTTGCCTCATTTGCATACAGCGGGATGTTAAAGTTGAATGGACGTATATGTTGCAGCAAATACATTACACTACACAAGCCCGGGAAACCTTAATAAAATAAAATAAAGTTGTTATATTGCCCTACACATGAGCCCAGTGTATAGTTTATGTGCCATATGTTAGGAAATGTAGGGGGGAAGCTGGTTACTCCCCCAAAAAAATGCTATTTTTCAGCCTATCTCCCTGAAAAAGGAAAAGACGACAGCGTTTTTTGGGATAGAATTTTTTTTAAGAATGTTATTAGGAACTCCTATCTACTCTATTGCACTTCGTCTGGTCTGAGATGGCGAAGGCAAGTCTGGCGCAAGAGGTAACGTTCAGTAAAATCCGCATCTTAGTGAATTTGCGTAGTTACGTCCACTGGCCAGAGAGCAAATTCTCCAGGGGGGAAGCCGGGTACCCTAAAAAAAGTACGATCTTTTGCAGCCTATCACCCTGAAAAACGGAAAAGTCGCCAGCGTTTTTTTGAGGAACTCCTATCTCTATTGCACTTCGCCTGGTCTGAGGGGGTGAAGGCAAGTCTGGCGCAAGAGGTAACGCTCATTAAAATCTGCATCTTGGTGAATTCGCGGAGTTACGTCCATTTGCCAGAGCGCAAAATCGCCAGGCGTTAGGGAGCAAAGTACCGATAGAGTCTATCTGCTTCACTAGCGAAGTTATGCTGGCGACCATTTGTAAATCGGCAAAGTACCGAAATGACGTCACGCTGGTGAATTTTCACTTCGCCCTTTAGTAAATTGGGGCAAATAAAGTGCTTGCTTGCCTTTAAATAAACGTTTAGTATGATACAGAGAGTGATATTCTGAGACAATTTGCAATTGGTTTCCATTTTTATTATTTGTGGTTTTTGAGTTATTTAGCTTTTTATTCAGCAACTCTCCAGTTTGCAATTTCAGCCATCTGGTTGCTAGGGTCCAAATTCCCCTAGCAACCATGCATTTGTTTGAATAATAGACTGGAATATGAATAGGAGAGGCCTGAATAGAAAGATAAGTAATACAAAGTTGTAATAACAATAAATGTGTAGCCTTCAAGAGCATTGGTTTTTAATGGGGTCAGTGACCCCCATTTGAAAACTGGAGTCAGAAGGAAGCAAATATTTCAAAAATGAAAAAAATGAAGACCAATTGGAAAGTTGCTTAAAATTAGCCATTCTATGACATACTAAAATGTTAACATACATTTTAACCAACCCTTTAATTACAGATGCAGCCACTTTGGTTTGTCTGTTTGACACAGAATAACTAAACACAGATATCCCATTTATCTCATTTAACACAGAAAACTGTGTCACAACAACCCATCTAATTAAAGCATTCACCATTGTGAACAATGGAGCTTTGGTATGCTAATGAAAAGGTTAAATGCATTAAATGAGTTAAGATGACTTAAGATAACACAGTTTCTTCAATTACCCCTGAGTCATGACGCATTTAACTCACAAATCCAAGTGGCTTCATCTGTATATCATAGGGTGACATTAATCAGGGAAATGATTCTCTGGAAACAATGGTACCAGGTTAATGTGTGTCATTGGCAGCCAGTGAAATGGGGAGAGCCCCATGCATCACCTCTGACAACAAACAACAGATATTTAATGAGTTTCACCGCCCGTCTGTATCCAGCATATAAGTAATTACAGTCATCGGCTTGTCTCGCTATGCAAGAGCATCACAACAGCAAGAGAGACGAGGCAGCTCACAGGAGAGAGGTGAGAATCATTTCGGCAATATTCAGCCAAAAAAAAAAGGGAGGAGGCACATTATTGTACCCAATGTATAACTGACCCTTTACTTTCAGGTCAAGATGTTGAAGGGCAGTCCTCTGAAAGTCGTACTCATCTTGGGTGAGTAGTGGAACTTATCTTTCCAAAATAATTGGGGGTGCACATTTTAATTAAGTGTTGTACAATATTTACCCAGGTCTAGTATACCAACCAATCCAATGTTTGCTATAAAACAGCTTGCTAGGAATCTCTGCCATAAAGCAGGACAGGACTGCTGCTTACAATGGGGATCAGATAGGATCTGTGCAGCCCCTGGGACAGAATGTTCTGTTATACAGATAGCTAGAATCTCTGCCATAAAGCAGGACAGGGCTGCTGCTTACAATGGGGATCAGATAGGATCTGTGCAGCCATTGGGACAGAATGTTCTGTTATACAGATAGCTAGAATCTCAGCTGCCATAAAGCAGGACAGGACTGCTGCTTACAATGGGGATCAGATAGGATCTGTGCAGCCACTGGGACAGAATGTTCTGTTATACAGATAGCTAGAATCTCAGCTGCCATAAAGCAGGGCAGGACTGCTGCTTACAATAGGGATCAGATAGAATCTGTGCAGCCACTGGGATAGAATGATCTGTTATACAGATAGCTAGAATCTCAGCCATAAAGCAGAGCAGGACTGCTGCTTACAATGGGGATCAGATAGGATCTGTCCACTCATTGGGACAGAATGTTCTGTTATACAGATAGCTAGAATCTCAGCTGCCATAAAGCAGGACAGGACTGCTGCTTACAATGGGGATCAGATAGGATCTGTGCAGCCACTGGGACAGAATGTTCTGTTATACAGATAGCTAGAATCTCAGCCATAAAGCAGAGCAGGACTGCTGCTTACAATGGGGATCAGATAGGATCTGTCCACTCATTGGGACAGAATGTTCTGTTATACAGATAGCTAGAATCTCAGCTGCCATAAAGCAGGACAGGACTGCTGCTTACAATGGGGATCAGATAGGATCTGTGCAGCCACTGGGACAGAATGTTCTGTTATACAGATAGCTAGAATCTCAGCTGCCATAAAGCAGGACAGGACTGCTGCTTACAGTGGGGATCAGATAGGACCTGTGCAGCCACTGGGACAGAATGCTCTGTTATACAGATAACTAGAATCTCAGCTGCCATAAAGCAGGGCAGGACTGCTGCTTACATTGTTTACAGATTTACATTGCTAGAGCTAATATGAGCACTGGGGAAATCACAAGTCTGGCTGAACTTCTGCCCATTCAGAGCATTACAATTCTCACCAAAACAAGACCAACCAGTAGCCCAAACAGAGGAATATAATTTCTCCAGATCAAGCCCCAGGTTATGAGATCATTAGAATAACTAGACCAGGTTGTAATCACAACATACGGTTGTACCAACTGGAGTCCCATGGGCAGAACAAGTTCGTACTGGTAAGATCACAAGGATGACTAAATGATGTTTCACAAGGACAAATTAAATAGTGGGGCATAAAATGTTATAGTTGTAATTGTCTTTTTATTATTTAAACTATAATTACTCCTAAAAATAACCCTGGAAGATAAACTGCTTCCTATGTTTTCATTATATGTTATAAAACTCCACCTCTGCACAACATCATAAGAGATCTGAGTATTATAGTCTATAGTAATAACAGGCGTGTTGCAACTACATCGTTATTGAGCTACTCAACCTCCACTTTGGTGCAATGCCTATTAACCTACCACTAAATCTATATAGGAATGCAACCCGTATAACTGGAACAGATTGTAGCATAGTAACATAGTAAGTAAGGTTGAAAAAACACACACGTCCATCAAGTTCAACCTTTTAGTTTTTTTTTATATCTGCCTAACTGCCAGTTGATCCAGAGGAAGACAAAAAACCCATCTGAAGCCTCTCCAATTTGCCTCAGAGGGGGGAAAAGGCTGAATCCCCACAGGCTAGGGAATATACAGCAGAGAGTAAGTTGACAGCATGTGATGGGTATTGCCCAGTTTTCAGGATATCTTCCAGTGGCAGACCTATCTCAACACTTGGTTCCTTACTCTGGGTCAGTAACTCTAATCTCCTCGGCGGAGCCTTGAGCTGCTCAGCTAAATAACCTCTCTATCACTCCTAGAGTGATCTATAAACGAGTATAGCTGTCTAATTACTAGGGCCAAGGCACTACCCATTCCCTTCTAGCCTGCTTGGTTGGGCTAAAGCAATGGAACCAGAACACATGGTTCCTAAACCTTTTATACTCACAGTGCCATCTGGTGTACACTGTGTGAACTACAGGGGTTACATAAGCACAAGGTCCCACTGAGGTGTCCATATTACTAGGGATGTGCCTGTCTGTAAAGTGTAAGGGTGTCTAAGATTTTCACATCCCTACAAAAGTAAAACAAACAGGGCTGCAGTTATTATAAATTAAACAGTGGGAATAAAGACTAGTGAATTAAACAGTGGGAATAAATAAATCACTAGGGGGCAGATTTATTAAAGGTTGAAGTGAAAAATCGAATTAAAAAAAATCGAATTTGAACTAATTTTTTTGTAGTTCGACTACGGAATAATCCAAATTCAATTCGAATTTGTAAAAAATCTTAAAATTTGAATTCCGAAAATTTATCATGCACTGTCTCTTTAAAAATTCAACTTCGACCATTCACCATCTAAAACCTGCCGAATTGCTGTTTTAGCTTATGGGGGACTTCCTAGAACCTATTTGGAAAAACTTTGAATCGAATTAGATTGAATGCGCTATTACCTAGATAGGTTCTTTTTTTTCCAGAAGTGGTAGCAACGCTAAGAGGCGGATTTATTAAAATTGGAAATTTGCAATTTTCTTCCCAGAAGAGGTAGAGATGCTAAGGGACTGATTTTTTTTGATTTTTCTAAATCGGAGATTGGCATTTTTTTCCAGAAGAGGTAGCAATGCTAAGGGGCTGATTTATTAAATTTGGAGTTTTGCAGTTGTTTCCCAGAAGAGGTAGTGATGCTAACGGACTGATTTTTTTTTTTAATTTGAGATTTGAAGTTTTTTCCCAGAAGAGGTAGTGATGCCAAGGGGCTGCTTTTTCTTTAATTAGAGATTTTAAGTTTTTTCACAGAAGAGGTAGTGATGGTAAAGGCCTTATTATTATATTTTTTTTAATTAGAGATTTCTAGTTTTTTTCCAGAAGAGGTAGCAATGCTAAGGGGCTTATTTAATAAAATTGGAGATTTGCATTTTTTTCCAGAAGTGGTAGCAATCATAAGGGGCTGATTTATTAAAATTGGAGTTGTGCAGTTATTTTCCCAGAAGAGGTAGTGATGCTAAGCGGCTGATTTTTTTTTTTTAATTGGAGATTTGCTTTTTTTCTAGCAATTTTCAGGGTTTTTTTAACTCTAATTTTTGAGAGTCAAACATGATTGAAAACATTTGGTAAAAGCTGTTATAGATACAGGGGGCAATTTATTAAACCTCGATTTTCTCTGGGCAAGGTTTTTAGGGGTAAAACTCGATTATTCGAAAAATAAAAAGTGGAATTTTTAGAGATTTATCATACGGCAAAGCTTCTAAAAATCTGAATCTGAAATACTCCATCTCAAGCCTATCGAGGTCATGTAGAAATCAATGGCAGATGTCCCTGAAGTTGTTTCTTGATATCATGATCTGCACTGGATAATCCAATGGAGTCTGGGTTTTCCTCTGAAAATACAAAAAAGTCAAGTTTTCGCAGCAAAAATTCGATAAAATCGACTTTTCCAAGCGACAATTGTACAATACAAATTGGTCTGTGGAGCCATTGTTCCCTGTATTTTTGGTGAAGCATCACAGCTGGAATCACACACACACACTTTATATAAAAGAGAGACTCTTAGGTGCAAATTGATTAAAATTCAAATTGGCATTTTTCTGCAATTTGGAAAATTGTGGGGAAAAAATTGTGAATTTCAATATTTTCACATTGTTTTTCTAATTTAAATTTTTGAAGCAATTGAAAAGATTTTGAAAATTCAAATAAAGAAATGTTTTCTAAAACAGCCAGAATAAAGAATAAATGAAACAATGTGATTACTTTTTTTTGCCGCAACTTAATGGGATCAAGCTTTTCTGATTCAAGTTTTTGCTTAAATATAATAGCAACTGCAATAATATTGTGATTGTGGAAAAAGACTCGATCAATTTGAGTCACTTTCAGCCACAGTTCTCTCAAATACGACAAGGTTACAATTTTGGGGGGAAAACTCTGCCTACATGGGCATGGGACAGATTTATCAACATTCGAATTCAAGTTTTTACCCCAATTCAAAATTTGAGTTTTCAAAATGTCGGTATCTCAAAGCTGGAAAGCTGCTATAGAAGTTTATTCTTAAAAATCTATGTATTTTTCGATTTTAGTTTTAAGATTAGTTCACAAATTAACATTCACTTGGCAGAGTCATTGAAAATGAAGGATAGAATGTAATTTGGCTGCTTCTGAGTTGTTTTTTTTCACAATTTTAAGTGATCAAGTTCCTAATTGTTCAAATTTGAGATGCGTTTTATAATTGTTTCAGATCTGACTCAAATATGTTTACATTTGAATTTGGATAATTACTACTGGTTCATTAGGTGGCATTTGCCACCACCAGAAAATACATCTGAGGAGCAGCACTGCATTTAATTTCTACAGCCCAGCAATGAGCATTTATTAGAAGTGACTCTTGTGGTCCGGTCACCTAACCTTGACGTTTGGGGGGTTATTTATCAAAGTCCGAATTTATCTCAATATTTTCTGCTACAAACTCCGATCGGATTTTTTAGGCTTATTTATTATTACATTTTCCCGAAAATTTGCTTTGCGTGGAAAAAAACTGATTTTCATGATTTTTTCAAATTTTTCATCCAATTTTCTATTTTTTCAAGATTTTATCCGATTTTCACGATATTTTTAGATTTTTCATCCGAAAACTAAAATTTTTGCCCAAAAACTCAGAAAATTTCGGGGTATTGCACAAAACCCAGATCACATCGAAAAAACTTCTCCCGTTGACTAATACGCAACCTCGACACGTCTGAGATGCCGGGTTTTTCTGATTCGAACTTTTCCATCATTGGGGTTTAATAAATACATGATTTTTTTTAATAAAATTGGACTTTCAAAAAATCACAAATTTTTCGGGATTTTTGCATTCGGAGTTTAGTAAATAACCCCCTTGGTGTTTTATTTAAATGCTCGTTGCTCAATCTGATTATAAAACAAAGGTTTTAAATTAGATGTATTTATAGAGACAATGGAGTAATTATTGTCATTAGGTGTGGAATGTTGCAAATCTGAACATGCCGTTGCCATTGTCTTCTTTATTTTTAGGCTTGTGCTTGACGCAAGTGACCGCCCAGCTTCCAACTGGTTCCCATGCAGGTAAAACACACACATTTTCTTCCTCCTTCCAGTGGCCCTAGATAAAAACACACCTCCAGTTCTTTTTTTAGCTTAGTTCTGTTGAGTTCTGTGCCTCTAAACAGGTGCCAAACTGGTGAGGAACATGTCAGAGCTTCTTGTGGAGATTTCATTGCACATTTTTGGTAATAAAAATGCTTTTAGCATTTATTATTTTTGTAATTATTTTGGTGTGGTTGTGCAGGTGTTTAAATTGGTCTGTTGGATAGTATCCAGATCCATTCCAAAATGTTCTCTGCAGATGATTCCGATATGAGAATCATTTATTAGGCGAAACCTACAAGGTCGTACTTATCTCCTTTTTTTTTTTTTCAGATGATTACTGTGAACCCAATAAGAAGTTCTATGATTGCATGCCATGTATTAAAGTTTGCGGCAACGTGGAGCCGGCGTGTGAAAAGAGCTGCAGACCATCGTGCCATTGCAAACCAGGCTATGTCTTGTCATCACTCTCCTCCGATACCTGTATACTAGAGAGCCAGTGCGGTTCTTGTGGACCCAACGGAAGGTTTGATAACTGCAGTCCCCCCTGTCAGGTCACGTGTGCAAATTATCTCCAGCGCAACCAGGCGTGTGCAATGATGTGCAATCCCGGCTGTATCTGCAACAATGGTTTTGTCTTGCACCAGGGCACATGCATCCTGCCCACACAGTGCCCAAAAAGCACCCGCTCCAGCCCAATCCTTATTGCTCTTCTAAGCAGGAATTGACGATAAATATAGTGCGTTGTTACCCCAACATATATCCTGATACTGTGTTACCTAAATGTTCATTCTGTCTCTGTGTGCTGCCAATAAATTCACTTTATTTAAATATCTTCATTTGTAAAGAATAAAAAAAGGAGGATGGTTGTTGTCTGTGCCCTGGGTACCCCTGGAACTATAGCAGGGTGACTGTTACCCAAAAATTTCTATATATTTGTAACCTTGTTATGAGCTAAGGGGGCCCAGTCTGAAGGTCAGTTAGGGGGAGATTTGGGGTGAGTGCTTATTTGTACCCTGGGTACCCCTGGAACTATAGCAGGGTGACACCCCAATGTTTCTATATATCTGTAACCTTGTTATGAGCTAAGGGGCCCAGTCTGAAGGTCAGTTAGGGGGAGATTTGGGGTGAGTGTTTATTTGTACCCTGGGTACCCCTGGAACTATAGCAGGGTGACTGTTACCCCAATGTTTCTATATATCTGTAACCTTGTTATGAGCTAAGGGGGCCCAGTCTGAAGGTCAGTTAGGAGGAGATTTGGGGTGAGTGCTTATTTGTGCCCTGGGTACCCCTGGAACTATAGCAGGGTGACTGTTACCCCAATGTTTCTATATATCTGTAACCTTGTTATGAGCTAAGGGGGCCCAGTCTGAAGGTCAGTTATGGGGAGATTTGGGGTGAGTGCTTATTTGTGCCCTGGGTACCCCTGGAACTATAACAGGGTGACACCCCAATGTTTCTATATATCTGTAACCTTGTTATGAGCTAAAGGTGCCCAGACTGAAGGCCAGTTAGGGGGAGATTTGGGGTGAGTGCTTATTTGTACCCTGGGTACCCCTGGAACTATAGCAGGGTGACTGTTACCCCAATGTTTCTATATATCTGTAACCTTGTTATGAGCTAAGGGGGCCCAGTCTGAAGGTCAGTTAGGGGGAGATTTGGGGTGAGTGATTATTTGTACCCTGGGGACCCCTTGAACTATAGCAAGGTGACTGTTACCCCAATGTTTCTATATATCTGTAACCTTGTTATGAGCTAAGGGGGCCCAGTCTGAAGGTCAGTTAGGGGGAGATTTGGGGTGAGTGCTTATTTGTACCCTGGGTACCCCTGGAACTATAGCAGGGTGACACCCCAATGTTTCTATATATCTGTAACCTTGTTATGAGCTAAGGGGGCCCAGTCTGAAGGTCAGTTAGGGGGAGATTTGGGGTGAGTGCTTATTTGTACCCTGGGTACCCCTGGAACTATAGCAGGGTGACACCCCAATGTTTCTATATATCTGTAACCTTGTTATGAGCTAAGGGGGCCCAGTCTGAAGGCCAGTTAGGGGGAGATTTGGGTTTATATATATCTGTAACCTTTTTAACAGCTGAGGGCCATGAGTTAAGATGAAATTTGGGAGGACAGATTTAAAGCAATACCTACTCAAGGAATTACAGCAGGGTACGCCTTGCATGGGGTTACTGTTCCTATAAAATGAACATTATCTTTAGTTGCTATAAAGACTATTTAATCTATAGATAATCTATTGTGTGAAAAAAACAAAAAACAAAATGCGCATAACCTCATACACAGGATTTATTATGTCTAGAAACATTTAATTTCTGGAGTCATTTAATTTTTCTATTTCCAGCTTGTTAGGGGCATTCTCTGGGCAGAACACAGGGCCCGGCAGTACCAGACAGAAAGATGTAGGGGGGCTGACAGAAGCATCCTCGCTTACACGCTGCAGGGCAAAAAAAATCTGCCTCATTTATGTTTTGACAGTCTCGGGGGCAGTAGGATCCACACTCTTTCCAAACCTGATTAAGGAGACAACTTCCTGCTGTGAGAAAAGAAATATAATGACAATAAGTCCCAACACGTTCCACAATCTGTACATTGTCTATAAAGTACATTGTGACGTCCCAGTAGATATTGAGATGACGACCAGTAGATCACATTGCAGCGTTATCCACAAGCAGTTCCAGTAGATCCCTATTCTGGATGATACCCATTATTCAGATTATGGAATTTGTTTTTGGGGAATTTTTAAATACCAAGAAAAAACCCAAAATGTATGGTTTCTTTCAGTGTTTTCCATGGCATCATAACTCTAAAGGCTGTAGAACCTAATGTGAAAACGACATAAAATTAGACCCTACTCTGGTAAACACTGGGTACCCCTGTTGTACATTGCATTGTGCATAAACATTGTGATAATTATAAAAAGGTATTTGCAAAGGTATTTTGCTCTAATAAAAACAAATTACATTCCATCCTTCTATTATGCCCTTGGTACACCAGGGTTCCACAGGAATATTTCTATGGTTAAACTGCTGTTAAAAAGATGTTACCACTCAGGCTGCCTACTAGTGTATGGGCCTTAAAACACATATTTGTGCATTTGTAGGCTTGTCAACTCTGTTTAAAGGGACAGTAACACCAAAAAATTAAAGTGTCATGCACTGTTCCCCTGCACTGGTAAAACCGACATGTTGGTTTCAGAAACAGTAGTACAGTTTATATAAACAAGCTGCTGCGCAGCCATGGGGGCAGCCATTCAAGCACAGGATACACAGTAGATAACAGATAAGTACTACTGTAGTTTATATAAACAAGCTGCTGTGTAGCCATGGGGGCGGCCATTCAAGCACAGGATACACAGTAGATAACAGATAAGTACTACTGTAGTTTATATAAACAAGCTGCTGCGCAGCCATGGGGGCAGCCATTCAAGCACAGGATACACAGTAGATAACAGATAAGTACTACTATAGTTTATATAAACAAGCTGCTGTGTAGCCATGGGGGCGGCCATTCAAGCACAGGATACACAGTAGATAACAGATAAGTACTACTGTAGTTTATATAAACAAGCTGCTGCGCAGCCATGGGGGCAGCCATTCAAGCACAGGATACACAGTAGATAACAGATAAGTACTACTATAGTTTATATAAACAAGCTGCTGTGTAGCCATGGGGGCAGCCATTCAAGCACAGGATACACAGTAGATAACAGATAAGTACTACTATAGTTTATATTGTGCCCCTATTGCTACACAGCAGCTTATTTATATAAACAATAGTAATGTTTCTGAAGCAAACACCAGTTTTACCAGTTCAGGGCAACACTGCATTATATTTGCATTACTTTAAAAACATATTCATTTTTTGATGTTACTGTTCCTTTAACCCATTGCACGCTGTCTGAGCAGGGATAGGCTGGTTCCATGTCATTTACACCCTTTTTTATAGCCCAGGATTCATTTGAAGATGCCGGCAAGATTTAGATGCGTTTCAGGCATATTATGTTGGAGGCGGGGTCAGGCATTTTCCCATGCAGGGGTGTAACTATAGAGGAAGCAGACCCTGCGACTGCAGGGGGGCCCAGGAGGTATAGGGGCCCCATGAGGTCCTTATTCATATACAATTTCAATAAATACTGTTAAAACTGGTCAACCTGGGTGCCTGAAAAATAATCTGCTATGGGGCCCAGTAATATCTAGTTACGCCACTGTTCCCACGATCCCCTTTGACATCATACAATTAGAGATGAGCTTTTCTCAAGGCATCACAGTGACATAAGCATCCCAGTGATTAATTCTGTGTATATAATAAAGTGATGGCTCAGAATCCCACTCATGTTCATGTCACAAGTGTGTTTCCCAGTGGGGTAAAGTCAACTTACGTTCAGCAGGTTCATCAGTGATAAAACATCTTGTTCCACAGACACAGAGAAGAGACAAAGCTACAAAGAGACATTCAGTATAGTGTTATTAGACTGCACAGCAACATGATCAGTATTTGTATTATTATCTACTAGACACTGCCAAAGGCTGATGCCCTCCAACTGGAATAAAAATTTGGTTTTTTAGATTTTCGTTTCATATTATTACCAATTAGTGATGGGCGAATTTGCGCCGTTTGCTTCGCTGAAAAATTTGCGAATTTCGTGCAAAATTCGAGAAACGACGAAAAATTCGCTAAACTGTGCCGGCGTCTCGTTTTTGACGCTGGCACCTGTTTTTGACGCCGGCCTCCGTTTTTTTTCGACGCAGGTGAATTTTTTCGGGCAAATTTTTGCGGGCGTTTCATGAATATATTCGCTGGTGGCGAATCCCGCAAATTCGCCCGTCACTATTACCAATATTATCAACAATTCTGTAAATATTCTGTAATTTGCAATATCATATTTAGGGGGGTTATTTACTAAAAGTCAAGTTGCGTTTTTCCCAAAAGATGAGAGTTTGAGGGTAGTTTAGTAAAAACTCAAACTTTGAGTTTAAAAAAAAAACCTCACATTTGTTTTTTTAAAAAAAAAACTTGAATTTTGAAGTTTATTATGCCCTTAGACTGGAAATAGATCTAATCCAAAAATACTCCAGCTAAAACCTGTCAAAAGTCGTGTAGAATGGCAGAGGTCCCTTGAGCCATTTGATGATGTTTGTAGCCTTCATGATATTTTGTTTTTATTCAGTGGTTTTTACTCAAAAACTCGATCAGTTTGAGGGTTTTTTTTTTCGCAAAAAATGCGATCAATTCTTGTATAGGTATGGTATCCATTATCCAGAAAGCTCAAAATTACAGAAAGACCATCTCCCATAGATTCCATTATAATCAAATAATCCAAATATTTAAAGGGGTAGTTGACCTTTAAGATAACTTTTAGTATATACAATAGTATAGTAGTCATAGAATGGCCGATTCTAAGCAACTTTTAAATTGGCCTTTAATTTTTCTTTGTTATAGTTTTTGAATTATTTGTCTTCTTCTTCAGACTCTTTCCAGCTTTCATATGGGGGTCACTGACCCCATCTAAAAACAAATGCTCTGTAAGGCTGCAAATATATTGTTACATTTTATTACTTATCTTTCTATTCAGGCCTCTCTTATTCATATTCCAGTCTTTTATTCAAATCAGTGCATGGTTGCTAGGGGAATTTGAACCCTAGCAACTAGATAGATGAAATTACAAACTGGAGAGCTGCTGAATAAAAAGCTAAATAACTCAAACACCACAAATAATAAAAAATGAAAACCGATTGCAAATTGTCTCAGAATATCCCTCTAAGTAGCAATAACAATAAATATGTAGCCTTACAGAGCATTTGTTTTTAGATGGGGTCAGTGACCCCCATTTGGAAACTTGAAAGAAGACAAATAACCACCAAACCATAAAAATAAATAATGAAGACCAATTGAAAAGTTGCTTAGAATTGGCCATTCTATAACATACTAAAAGTTCACTTAAGGGTGAACCAGCCTATTAATAAATTTCGAATGATCGCAAGAATCACAATACTTTTTTTTTTGCTGCAAAAAAACTCGAATCACAGTAAAAGCAAATAAACTTGCTTCTAAGCATGTAACAATTCTGGCCTTTCCTCACCCAGTGCACAGATTAGAAACACAGCGCTCGCTCTCTTCATTTTATTCAGTTATCTAGTGGTTCTCTAAAGAAATAGATGAGACAATTAGTACATTTAAAGACAAGAAGTTCAAAACAATTGAAGCCATATCAATTATTGATGTCAAAAAATTGCTTGAAGACTCGATTTTTTTTCTGGTCAAGGTGTAAAACTAGAATTTTACATGGAAAAAAACCCTCAGATTTTTAAAAAATGTATTATACCCCAAAGCTGCTAAAAATCAGAACCCGAAAATACTCCATCTCAAACCTGTTGAGATCATGTAGAAGCCAATGGCAGATGTCCCTGATTTGTTTCTTGACATTGGGATCAACGCTGGATAATCCGAAAAATGTGATCAAGTCTGGGTTGTCGTCTGATGATCCAAAAAAGTTGAGATAGATAAAGTGCTGGGGTTTTACTAAGCAGGAATAGATTTGATACTTACATGAGAAGTTTTCTTCAGTCGAAAGTCTCTCTCTCTCTCTAAGGAAAAGGTTCACATACCAGTATTTATATATGTTATATGATTTGTGCAGATTGTTTCTACCCAAACAAGGAACAAGGAAGAAAACGTCAATTTTTATTACAGTTTTTAAAATCACAAGTCTTTTAGAAAGGGAGAAAAGCTGCAGTTTATATGCAATAACGCAGAACTGGTATTAGACTGGTTTCTATCATACAGCAACCAGATCTGTCATATGTCGTCAACCAGATGTAAAGGAGAACTAAAGCCTAACTAAAGAAGTAGGTAGAAATGTTGTACATGATGTTTTGTGCTTCTTTACCAGCCCAAGGCAACCACAGCCCTTTAGCAGTAAAGATCTGTGTCTCCAAAGATGCCCCAGTAGCTCCCCATCTTCTTTTTTGCTGATTCACTGCACATGCTCTGTGCTGCTGTCACTTACTGAGCTTAGGGACCCACTCACAATATACAGTACACATAGAATAGAAATGTCACAATATAAGGCTGATTAGTAATTAATACAGATAATTACTACATGGCAGCACAGAAACCAGTGCAATTAGCATCAGAATTGAATCATCAGCAAACCTGTAGCATCAGTTTATATTACAGCCAGGGAAGCTCATTTTCTGCTGGATAATTAGTGACGAGCCCTAAGCTTAGCTTCTCAACAGCCAATCAGAGCCCACTGAGCATGTGAGTGTCACAGACACTTTCCAAGATGGTGACCCCCTGTGACAAGTTTGAAGTCCTGGATCATTGCTGCTATTGACAAGCTCAAACTTTAGCCTCATGCAATATGTTCAGTATATAAAATATGGCATTTTTAACCATATTCATTTTTACGGTTTAGTTCTCCTTTAAATGTCACATGTTGTTCACAAACTACAATGAATGACAATAATTACTAAAATTACTAAATACAACATTTTGCAGTTATTTTTTTGGTTTATCATTGCTTGACCCACAACTAGATCATAATGAACCAATAATGAACATCATGAGACTCTTTTGCTCACTCTCTCGTGATTTGTATTTGGTATAAAACTACTGGGTTTTGTTTTTAGCTTTTACAATTAAATAGTCAAGGTTGGGTCCTACAATTATATGTAGCCTGTCACTATCTCTGTCTCCAGACAGTCTGGAATCCTTTCCTAGCAGTGATAGTGGGTTTATGGTACTGGTACTTAATCCAACAATGATTAATTTATGTTAGTTGGGATCAAGTACAAAGTATTGTTTTATTATTACAGAGAAAAAGGAAATAATTAAAAAAAAAATGTTATTATTGAATTGGAGTTTATGGGAGATGGCTGTCCCATAATTCGGAGCTTTTATGATAAGGGGTTTGTGGATGACAGATCCCATCCCTGTAATAAGATTATAGCTGTTCCAAAGTGTGGGACAGTATTGATCTCTCTCTTTAATCCTAATTCTGCTTCAGAAGAAAAATGTAAACCCATTGATCAGTTCAAGCAGCCTAAAGACCAGTTAGAGGGAGATTTGGGGTGAGTGCTTATTTGTGCCCTGGGTACCCCTGGAACTATAGCAGGGTGACACCCCAATGTTTCTATATATCTATAACCTTGTTATGAGCTAAGGGGGCCCAGTCTGAAGGTCAGTTAGGGGGAGATTTGGGGTGAGTGTTTATTTGTACCCTGGGTACCCCTGGAACTATAGCAGGGTGACTGTTACCCCAATGTTTCTATATATCTGTAACCTTGTTATGAGCTAAGGGGGCCCAGCCTGAAGGTCAGTTAGGGGGAGATTTGGGGTGAGTGTTTATTTGTGCCCTGGGTACCCCTGGAACTATAGCAGGGTGACACCCCAATGTTTCTATATATCTGTAACCTTGTTATGAGCTAAGGGGGCCCAGTCTGAAGGCCAGTTAGGGGGAGATTTGGGGTGAGTGTTTATATGTGCCCTGGGTACCCCTGGAACTATAGCAGGGTGACACCCCAATGTTTCTATATATCTATAACCTTGTTATGAGCTAAGGGGGCCCAGTCTGAAGGTCAGTTAGGGGGAGATTTGGGGTGAGTGTTTATTTGTACCCTGGGTACCCCTGGAACTATAGCAGGGTGACTGTTACCCCAATGTTTCTATATATCTGTAACCTTGTTATGAGCTAAGGGGGCCCAGCCTGAAGGTCAGTTAGGGGGAGATTTGGGGTGAGTGTTTATTTGTGCCCTGGGTACCCCTGGAACTATAGCAGGGTGACACCCCAATGTTTCTATATATCTGTAACCTTGTTATGAGCTAAGGGGGCCCAGTCTGAAGGCCAGTTAGGGGGAGATTTGGGGTGAGTGTTTATATGTGCCCTGGGTACCCCTGGAACTATAGCAGGGTGACACCCCAATGTTTCTATATATCTATAACCTTGTTATGAGCTAAGGGGGCCCAGTCTGAAGGTCAGTTAGGGGGAGATTTGGGGTGAGTGTTTATTTGTACCCTGGGTACCCCTGGAACTATAGCAGGGTGACACCCCAATGTTTCTATATATCTGTAACCTTGTTATGAGCTAAGGGGGCCCAGTCTGAAGGTCAGTTAGGGGGAGATTTGGGGTGAGTGCTTAATTGTGTCCTGGGTACCCCTGGAACTATAGCAGGGTGACTGTTACCCCAATGTTTCTATATATCTGTAACCTTGTTATGAGCTAAGGGGCCCAGTCTGAAGGTCAGTTAGGGGGAGATTTGGGGTGAGTGATCATTTGTACCCTGGGTACCCCTGGAACTATAGCAGGGTGGCTGTTACAAAATTCAGGGGCGGGTTAGTGGAAGCACTCTTAAGGCTAAATCAAAGTATATTTAAGTATAATGGAAGTGCTACTTACAATGCACTTCCCTGGGCCCCTGTCTCATAAGTAATTCAATATAAATGCAAATGCATGTGTTTACAAAACAGGGGGTTTTAGTTACAAAGTTATGATCATAAAGTTGAAAAGCCACCATACCACGTCAAGGTAAACCCCTAACTTACTTAACTCAGATCATGATATAAAAAGATACTTCTCTGCATAATAGCATTACCTGTATTCAGTGTGTGTTGAGCATTGGTTTCAATCTGAAAGCGAAATCCTCCCCCGCCAGTAAGGGCTTTTAAGAGAGAGAGAGATTGCTCAAACCAACGCCCATATTTAAAAGCATAGGAGAAACCATTAGTATAAAGGGGTGGGTATGGGGTGCTATTAAAAACCAGATAGATCTGAGCCACATCTTTAGCTTTAAGAGTGATTCCACTAACCCCCCCCCCCCCCTGAATTCAGGGTGACTGTTACCCTAATGTTTTTCTCATGCATCATAAAGTGGTGCCTGAAAACCGAACATCATATTATATATATATATTTACATGTGCATACATGTTCCACCTTGTAATTCACTGGATTTTCTAATTCAATGATCCAAATTATATTTGTTATAGCTGCTATAAATATTATTTAATTAGGGTTTACAGCAAATTTTCTGCAAGGAAAGAGAGACCAAACATAAGGAATATAATCACACACATGAGATTTATTAAGTCTAGAAACCTTCCATTTCAGGAGTCATTCAGGACTTTTTTCTATTAACAGGTTGTTAATGGCAGTCACTGGGCAGAACGCAGGGGCCAGAGTTCCCAGAGAGAAAGACATAGGGGGTCGCACAGACGCAGCCTCGCTTACACATCGCAGGACAGATCCGATTTGGCTCATTCAAGTTTTGACAGTTTGAGGGGCAGGAGGATCCACAGTTGCTCCAAACTTGATTACTCAGGCACTCTTCTGCTGTGAGAAAAAAATACTATCACAATTATTTTTTAAGTACGTACCAACATAAAAGACCCCTAAAGTGTCTGAACTGAAGACTAAGTAGCCTTTATACATGTCTCAAGCCTAAGAAGCATGATCATCAGAGCTGCTTATCCCATAGTTATAAAGGAAACATTTCTGCCATATTAGAGCTGCAGATTTACCATGTGAGTTTGCGTATTTTAAAAGTTCAGTCGTTTTATTCTGTCTGAGCCAAAAATTAATTTTTTTGCTCATCTATAGTGATGGGCGAATAAATTCGCCTGGCGCGAGTTCACGGCGTGAATAAATTCGCGAAACTCCCGTGAAAATTCGCTGGCGAAAAACATTCTGAACGCGCTCCCGAAAAGCTGCTCACATCAAAATTGCTGCACGTCAACGCTATTCGGACGCCCATTGACTTTAACGCCGGCATCAAAATTGACACTGGCGTCAAAATTGATGAGGGCAGCAATTTTCGTGTTTGTGGGAAATTCGCAATTTTTTCAGCGAAGTGAAACGGGAGAAATTCAACCAATCTAACTAAATTACATATCACCATCCAGCAATGTTGGAATCAATAAACGTTACAAGGTCTGGCTCAAGTTTACACATTCTTAAAATATTCAGGTATGAGATACGTTAACCGGAAACCCATTATCCACAAAGCTCCGAGTTACGGAAAGGAAAAATGATTTCCTTTTTCTGTGTAATAATAAAACAGTCGCTTGTACTTGATCCCAACTAAGATATAATTAATCCTTATTGGAAGCAAAACCAGCCTATTGGGTTTATTTCATGTTTACATGATTTTCTAGTAGACTTAAGGTATGAAGATCCAAATTACAGAATTTATCTGGAAAACACCAGGTTCCAAGAATTCTGGATAACAGGTCCCATACTGTATCTGGATTCTCTGCCATAAAGCAAGACCGTACACAAGACAAGAAAGAGAAAGTTAAAATGGAGTGAAAATGGAAAAGGAGTTTAACAAAGGGATGCTATCGGGAATTCACTGATTCTTGCATTTGTTTAAGAATCCAGCCAAAACCCAACACTTTAAGCAGGGCTCAGGCAGGTTCTCAGCAGAGCAAATAGAGGCAGATTTACTAGAGTATTTCTTTAGATTTAGGTTTTTTTTATCTTTCAAATATGTAAAAATTTTTTCAAAACACTTCCCATTGACTCCTACAGAAACTCACCAAGTTGTCAGCTGCGGAATTTTTTGTATTTGAGTTTTCAAGTCTTTTTCATTCGATAAATCTCAAATATTCAAGTTTGCAAAAGTTGAATTTAAAAATAGTCAAGGTTGCAGGGGCATAACTACAGAAGAAGCAGTCAGACCCTGCGGTTACGGGGGGGGCAAGAGTGTAAGGGGCCCAGTGAGGTCCTAAATAATGAGCAATTTTAATTTATCGTAGTAGAAAAATCAACAATTTGCTGTGGGGCCCAGTGACATCTAGTTACTCCACTGCGAGGTTGAGTTTTTCTGCTGCGAAAAATTTCTCTTGATTGTTCCCAATTGTTGGTAAATCTGCCCTTCAAAGCCATGTGGCTACACTACAGGCTAATTTTCTGTTCACAGGTGATGCCATTTTTTAAATAAGCTGTAGTACGCAAATTAGGGATTGGTTTCGTAGTCCGCCAAACCATTAGCGGGGCATTTGGTATTCCGCTGAATAAAATATGAACGTCAATTTAAAATAAAAACTAAAAACAATGATATAATACTAAGAATGTGGTAAATATGGCTTATCGGGGCTCTTGAAACTGTAACCCCTGCTCCCAAGCCAAAGAAAAGGGGATATAAGGTGGGGGTCTACAGAACATAACCAGTGTTAATGGGGGCAAAGGGATTTGCTGCATTTTGCACATATTTTGTTGGGGGGGTCATGAATTTTCTTGTGATCCCCCTTGATATCTCCAGATTAGAGGGGAGCTTTCTTGAAGGCCACACAGTGACAAGACCTGTGATGCTTGTTGTGTGTATATAGTATAATGTGGTGTCAGAAAACTGTTATATCTGTACTGATATCTTTTTATTTGGACCCATTCATTTCCTATCTTTTTACTGTCAGTAAGCTAATTACCTATAAGAAAGTCATGGAAAGACATATATGTTAAAGGGATACGGTCATTGGAAAAAACTCATCAGTAAATAGTGCTGCTCCAGCAGAATTCTGCACTAAAATCTGTGAAATCTGTTTTTTAAAAGATTTAAAACATTTTTTATGTTTAATTTTGAAATTTGGCATATTGTCAGTTTCCCAGCTGCCCCCAGTCATGTGACTTGTACTTCGTCCACTCTTTACTGCTGCACTTCAAGTTTAGATGATATATATCCCCTCAATTTCCTCCCCAGCAGCCTAACAACAGAACAAAGGGCAGCCAACCAGACAGCAGCTCCCTGACACCTCTGCTGAAGGATTTGTTTGCATCACTAAATGTCCCTAGTGGTAGACATGAGAATAGCACCACGACTTGGGTAGTGGTATAATACAATGGGAAGTGGAGAAACAATAGCTGCCATAAAGCAGTTCCATCCTGAAGTGCTGGCGCCTTCTCAAAGCTCAGAATCAGGCACAATGCACTGTGATGGCACCCCACACCAATATTACAGCTAAAAAAAATACATTTGTTGGTTCAAGAATAAAATTTTAATGGTAGAGTGAATTATTTGCAATGTAAACAGTGTAATAAAGTAAAACCAACGTGTGGAGCTGCTCTCAGTGGGGTACTTATATGCTGATTACTATATTGCTGCCTGCACTACCCCAATCCTAACCCAAACCTCACACCAACATCTCCTGCCTTCCGTGAGCCAATCGACATGGGTAAAAACAGCTAAAATCCAAACAGAGGCTCAGACTAAGCTTGACCACTTCGTTACGAGGACAGCACAAAAGGGTGCCAACTCTCAACCTGCTACACAGGCCTCTGCCCCAGACTCACCAGGAGCACACCATTGATCATGTCCTAGAGCAAGTGCTCACAGCGATTGTGGCATGCCAAAGCTCACTTACAGCCTGACTTGATGAGGTAAAAACATATTTTTCATTAAAGTCGACATCCATTCTATACGCGAGAAAACCACATTGTTTGAATCCAGACTCAACATATGTCAACCCATCTCTTGACAAATCCAAGCCCTCCAACCAAACATCCAGAAGCAAGTGGAAAGCTTGGAGGATTATAAAAACAGGCAGAGATACAATAATGTCCGCGTGGTTGGTCTGCCGGAAGGTAAAGAGAGGACTATTGCTACAGACTTTGCAGAACGCTGGCTGAAAGCCCCGCTCCCGAATGCTACCTTTTCTCCCTAGTATGTTATAGAAAGGGCTCACTGAGTACCAGGGCGCCCAAGACCAGCAGGGGCCCCACCAAGATCTTTCATATTAAATCCTTAAACTACAAGGACAGTGATGCAGTCCATGCAGCCGCCAGAGCAACGCAACACCTACAACATGAGGGGCCCCAAGTATCTCTGTACCCGGACTATTCTATCCAAGTCCAAAAACAGCGAGCAACATTCACAGGAGTAAAGAAACGACTGAGAGACCTTAACGTAAACTACTCCATGATGTACACAGCCAAACTGAGGATCCAGGATGGGAACAAGGTGCAAATTTTCACGTCACAAGAAGCCTCAGAGTGGCTGGAAGCCAGACCATGGCTCCAGAACCTGATGCTGGAAACATAAGGTATGCTGCTCTCAATGTCAACAATGCAATGCACTGCACTAGAAGAGGAGGCCAAAGCGCCACTTGCTGACAGTTAACCCGGTTGAGCTAAATATGTTACTTAATGTTGCAAACAAGGCCTGTGGACACAGTGCGATAATATACCTATAGATACAAGGACAACTACGGACAGTCTCAGCTACCTACAACTTAGGATCAACCAAGTATCTTTTAATTGGCTAGAGACAATCCAACCACCAGAAACAATGCCAGGTAGCTGAGACAAATCCCACGGAGAGTAACTATAACTAATACGCTCTTCATAAGACTTTTGGTTATTGAGCACACTCTACCAACCCCAGTTATTCAGTTAGGGGGAAATACCCACCAAGTTGGATTGATGGGTAGGGAGGGCTAGGGGTGTTATAAGGGTTTACTTGCCTATGTTCTGACTTTATCTAGATTTCTTGCTTTTCCTTTTCTCTCTATATCAATAAGGAGTTACACAATCCATCACATGGCACAATCCACAGGGCCCTGTCCGGGCAACCTAGGGTAGTCGTTGAAATGGTACACAGTTTACCCCTCTAACCACTATCTGAACCATGCTATTACTACAGGGCTTGAATTGCAAATTTAAAAGAGCATTGTTTTTTAACTATGTCAAGTTCTATGTCCCACATATCTTAATGATCCAAGAAACCTACGGTACCTCGTGGGTCAAAAGGTTAAAGCATTGTTAAACCATGGGTAGCCCAACATTCCCACTCTACGTACTCAGTATATTCCTGTGGTGTCTCAACCTTGGTCGGAAGGGGATTTCCTTCTCACTCGAAGAGGTCCATATTGACCCAGTCGGAAGGTTCATTCTTTTATATGCTAGCATTGAAGGAAATATAAATGGATTGTTAATGTGTATATACCACCCCCCTTCTCTGGACAAGTTTGGGGACCCTGGATTGACTCACAGCCATGAATGTAACCTCCTTATCTCTCTTTTCTGTACTGTACTGTTACGATAAAATAACTCATCAAAATAATGACAGCGTGCCATTAAGGTCACTAGTGTGTTTCCCAGTGGGGTAAAGTATACTTACATTCATCAGAGTCACTAGAGTCAGTGTCATCAGAATCTCTACCATGGACACAGAGAGAATACAAGGCTAAAAAAGAGAAACACAAGAACATTCATATTAGCCTGCATAAACAAGATCACTATTCATATCTATTTAATATTTAATATTTATTAAACATTGCAATAGTCTGATAAAAAGCTTTTTCAAGTAACTAACACTAGAATGTTGAGGTTACAAACTGGCAACTTGGTCTGGAGGGGCCAAATCAGTTGCTTAAATTGGCATGAATATCTAAAGGTGACAAAAAAGTTGAGAAATTTTCATTTTAAATAAAGCAAAATTAAATTCAAATTTAAAAATCAGTTTATTAAAATAAATATATACATGGCTAAGTGGTCCACATGATTTTTATCATAGAATGGTACCGAATTCACATACGGCAAATAGTGCTCAAACTCCATGAAACATTCTTGAAACATTCTCTCAGCCCAAAAAGCAAAATTGTTGTCATTCCTAAACCCAGGAAAGACGCAACACAGTGCTCCTTAGACAGGCAAACAACTAGACAAACTGGTCTCCACCCTCATTCAACCAGACCAGACAAGATTCATGTTATCCAAACCCACAAGCATCAGCCTTAGGGGCGCATTTACTAAAGTGTGAATTGTCTCTTCATCTAACTTCACCAAAGTTCACTTCAAATAGCCAGGTGGATTTTCACAACACATATCTAAAAATTATAAATATACTTTTTCAAGAGAAATGCTGTGAATTTGCTCCTGGCATAAATTCTCGGTGAAATCTTGCCAGTATATCATCCACCATACAATTGAAGTGGGGAAAATTCTCCAAAGAATTTTTGCCATGGAGAATATTAGCATGGAAAGAGTAATGTTGATAATGAGATTTAATAACACAAGAACAAAGGCTCTAAACAGGTTCTTCCTTGACACCACTAAAGCTTTCAGTTCTAATGGACATATCTCTGGGGCTTTGGCCCATCCTTAACCAAATGGACCAAACTAATGTATAGTGGATGAAAGGATTCAGTTTGAGTTAATGGTATTCTATCCCCCAAATTCCACCTCACCCAGGGCACCTGCCAAAGATGCTTTCAAAGGAAAATTGTTAAAATAAGCCAACACTAGGTATAAAGACATTCTTTCCCTTCCTTACCCAGAGCACAAATTAGAACTGCCGCGCTCACTCTCTTCATTCTTTTCAGCTTTCTAGTGGGACTCTAAATAAACAAGAAAATAAGTTAAGTTAAAGGGATACTGTCATGGGGAAAAAAATTTTTTCAAAATGAATCAGTTAATAGTGCTGTTCCAGCAGAATTCTGCACTGAAATCCATTTCTCAAAAGAGCAAACAGATTTTTTTATATTCAATTTTGAAATCTGACATGGGGCTAGACATTTTGTCAATTTCCCAGCTGCCCCTGGTCATGTGACTTGTGCCTGCACTTTAGGAGAGAAATGCTTTCTGGCAGGCTGCTGTTTTTCATTCTCAATGTAACTGAATGTGTCTCAGTGCGACATGGGTTTTTACTATTGAGTGTTGTTCTTAGATCTACCAGGCAGCTGTTATCTTGTGTTAGGGAGCTGCTATCTGGTTACCTTCCCATTGTTCTTTTGTTTGGCTGCTGGGGGGGGAAAGGGAGGAGGGTGATATCACTCCAACTTGCAGTACAGCAGTAAAGAGTGATTGAAGTTTATCAGAGCACAAGTCACATGACTTGGGGCAGCTGGGAAATTGACAATATGTCTAGCCCCATGTCAGATTTCAAAATTGAATATAAAAAAATCTGTTTGCTCTTTTGAGAAATGGATTTCAGTGCAGAATTCTGCTGGAACAGCACTATTAACTGATGCATTTTGAAAAAAAATTTTTTTCCCATGACAGTATCCCTTTAAAGACGGAGGCCGAAAAAACAGAGCAGAAATTAGCAATAGGTGAAAACATTCAACAATAAAACTGCAAAAAGAATGGAAAACCTCCTCTGTTTGTGGGCCGTCGTCCTATATCCCTAATCTCATTCTAAATGCAAGATTTAGGAGCTCATTTACTAACAATCAGATTTTGACTTTTCCATGAATCTATTGGTGTTCTCATTTTTTTTAAAAAGCTTTTAAAATTTGGGATTTATGAAGTGTAAAAACCATGAAAACCTCTAATACAAATACAAAACTTTGGCAGGTAAAAGTTGTCTAGGTACAGGATTTGTAGAATACGGAGCACCAGTAGAAACCAAGAAAGGTTCATTAAAACAGTTGAACTTTATTCAGCATGTTAAAATCCAGATACAGCGTGCCCAAACACAGTAGGGGCCATGCGCTCAACGCGTTTTGTGGCTTCACGCCACTTCCTCAGGAGCTTAAAAGTTGTCAAGGTCCTATAGAAGTCAATGGGAGCTGCACTGATCTTTTTGGACTGCTTTAAATCAGTTCGGAACTTTAGAAGTTTTCCGATTTTTTTTTTTTTGCTAGGAATTGTCCAAAAAATCTTGTATTTTCTTTATTTATTGGTTACATCTTCAACATACAGAAATAAAGGAAACTTTTACAATAAAATTCAGAACGTACAGTGATTGTTCACATTGGTTAAAAAACATGTATTTTTAGAGGTCTTCGAGGTCTTCGTGTTTTTTAGTGCAGAGTTCAGAGTAATTTTTCGTTTGTACTTACTCAGATTTTTTAAGACGTTGGTTGTTTAAGAGTTTGGGAGTTTAGCAGTGGTCTCAAAAACCACTAAAGCCCCGAATACAAGACCGTTGATAAATAGGCCCATAAGTGTACAAATAATAAAGGGGGAAAAAGGAAAGAACTAGAAAAAAAGTGAATAAATTACCAACAGTTTTTCCCATTTAAGAAAAACAAATAAAAAAAACAAAGCTACTGTCATTGAGATATTGTTCATACTTATATTTTACCAAAACAGCAAAACAATTTAATACCAAACCCTACTTTATAATGATTTTGTTGTCTACCATCCCAACTCAGACCGATCCACATTTTACCCCATATAGAAGGATTTTACTAAATTAGAAGAGATTTCATACTTACATTAGAAGTTTTCTTAATCTGAAGTTTTCTTAATGACCTCTATGGCAAGGCACACACACACACACCAGTATTTATATATGTTATATGGTCTGTGCAGTGAATTTATTTCTAAATAGGGAAAGGAACACGTCACACTTAATTGTAGCACAGTGTTTCATAAGGAAGTTATAAAAATGGCAGAATAACTACTGTTTACATGCAATAATGAAAAACTCTTATGCAACAAGTTTCTATTGGTTCATCCACCGATGTTATTATACATTAATGCCAAGCAGATGTAATCATTGTGCATGATATCCATAATAACACCTGGTCATGTGGTCAACTCAGGGAGAACTGCAGTGCCTTGTTACATCAACATCCAATTTAATTCATTTCTATATACGGAAAAATAAGTCTATGACACACATTTGTACTAGTAGGTGAGGATCATTTGGGAACATTTGAGCATCTTCAATAGGCAGCATGTTCCCTCAATGGGAAGTATTTGTGAACTCTGAGGGGTTATTGCCACATTTCACCTGGAAAAAGACTAAGGCAATATAATAAAATACAATACAAGAGGATAATGTCCACATTTTTAAAAAAATCTTGGGCTCTGTGTTGGTAGAAAGCTAGCCATGATATGGCATACTCAGAGGCTTGAGTTCTAAAGTTGTTGGGCCAATCTTATTTATAAAGCTCACTTACATATCTGGTGAGACCCTATTGAATACTCTATTCTTCAAATTCTCTATGGGGCAAATTCACTAAGATTCGAAGTTGCGCCAGGCGCAACTTCGCCGCACTTCGCCAGGCGTAGTTTCGCCAACGCTCCGCAAATTCACTAAAATCCGAAGTTGCGCTCAGGGGTAGCGTAAGGTTGCGAAGTGGCGCTAGCGTTGATTCGCTATGTAAAGCGAAGTTACGCTAGCGAAGGCTAATTTGCATACAGCGCCAAATTCAAATTTCAATGGAGGAATACGTATCAGCACTACAAATGGCTAGAAAACCTTCAAATCATCAAATAAAAATGTTTATTTTGCCCTACACATGTGCCCACTGTTTAGTTAAGTTGCCATGAGTCAGGAAATGTAGGGGGGAAGGAGGGGAGCCCCAAAAATCTTTCAATCTTTTTCAGCCTATCACCCATAATGTAGAAAACACTTTTTTTGAAACAATCCCTATCTACTCTATTGCGCTTCGCCAGGTCTGAGGTGGCGAAGGAAGTCTAGCGTAAAAGGTAGCGTTCACTACACTACACAAGTTAGTGAATTTGCGTAGTTACATCGGTAGCGAAAATTCGCCAGGCGTAAGGGTGCGAAGTAACACTAGCGAAACTACGCCAGCGTTCGTTAGTGAATTTGCGCAGTAATGAAAATGCCAAACGCTAGCGAATTAATGCTAGCGTTCGGTGCTTCGGCGCTTAGTGAATTTGCCCCTATATGTTTCCACCTCTATATAGAGCGTTTATAGTGCCAAAATTTAGCATTCCAGTTGCTCTAGTTATTTCTTCATTGTGACATCAACCACACAAAGGTTTAGGTCACCACTGTAATGTACTAGAGTAAAAAAAAAAGGCAAGATATATTGATTTGGGTCCATTACTAACAAGTGGTCTTGATAACCATTCACTTCTAAAAGTAGATTGGCCTCCAAATGATGTTTGCCTACCGACTCAAGTTTCTACCATCAAGAACTTTTGCTATTCAAGTAAATGATAAGTTGTTGCTAAGGAGAAGGGATTTTTCCATTTGTTTTTCTCAAAGGGGCTTTGGGCAATTCAAATTTTCTTTCTGCTATTACCCTAATACACATCACCTTTTGGAATGCAACCATTATTTACAGCATTTTACAGTTTACTTTATATGGCCAGGAGTCACCATTGGATGCACCTCATGGTGTTAGAGTCATGGAATTTTCACTGGACCCCCTCAGATTTTGCTTTAAGAGAAATGTTTATTGATAACATCACGTCACTTCTAACCTGACCTTGTGGGAGTTGAGTTTTTTACTCTTTTACTGGTGTGACATTGAGAAATGGACCCGACCCTCACAGTCTACTGGTGTATAACGTCTGCTGGTGAAAAAAGGTTTTGTTGTTGTCTGGGCAAGATTTAGGGCTCCTTTTTGGATTAACACAGGATTCTGTTACAAGGTCAGTTTCAGAACTTATGATGAAAATTAGAACTTGTGTTTGTAGTTACTAAATGGACCACATATATTTATATGATGTTTATGATTACACAAACAAGATGATTCTGGAAAAGCCTTATTACAAGTTTCAAATGTGTACAGTGGGCACAGCAAAGGCATCCCTGTTGGGCTTCTGTCTGATTCACAAGGCCACAAGGGATTTGATAACCCAACACCTGCCATGCTGCCTTTTCATGGTCTGAATTTTCACATCAATTCCATGTTACAAGTTAGATACAATCATATTCTGTTCTCAAGTTAGATGTGGTCACTAGTACCCTGGCCTTGAGAGCAGAGCCACCTGCTTGGCTGTAAGAGCAGTTCTTTGTATTCCTGTGCTGTGGAGCAACATCTCGATGCTCTCCCACCAGTAACACCCTTTTTGCAAGTCTACAAATACTCTGTGATTCCTTTGTTCCGAATGCATGGAGCTCATGTAAAGTAAACTTTCTCTGTTACTTCAAGTGGTCTCCGGTAACTGAATTTTTCAGGACAAATATACACAAGCAACTATTAAAGTTTTACAAGAGCAGCCTTGGGGTTTTTGTTTAATACCTTCCTGCCTTCACAGACACTGGTGGCATAGCAAGCATTACGACAAACCTCTTCAAATTCAGTAAAACCAGATCTACTCAAGTTTTGGGGACATGGAATTACTTGGGAACAAGTATATTCAGATGAATGGAACAGATGTGTTTATATCGGCTGCAATAGGAAATGTATTTCTCTTCTGTGAGCAGAAAAAACACATTACTCCCAACCATACCCTGTAATGGTTGCAGTGTATTTCTATTTCTATTATTGGAGGTTACCTACATTATCCCCTGCCCAGTGCACCCGCCATTCAGTAAGTGATGAGCTCTATCTTATCAGTGTTACCCAAGACACATGGCAGACATAAGGGAGGGAAGAGCTCATTAGACAGAGTTTATCTGTATAAGTTAGTCATAGGGTAGGGTTTTTTTCTGCTAAAATAACAGGCAGAACATGTTTTCAAGGAAAAGCTTCTTTTTATTGGGTTTTTATTGACCACAGGTTTATTTTGCCTTTATAGTCCTCGTGTAAAAAAGCACACTAGGTGTGGCAGCTGTGTAGAAGGCGTTTTTAGGGCAATAGACTCTTGACTGATGCCATAAGCTCACTATAATACAAGATTAGGTGACAGGAGGAGTAGAAATGATTCCCTCTGGAAGTTGAAAATTAGATTATTGTTCCAGTCTGAAAATGCAGAAATACAGTAAATATAAATAAAAGGTGCATATTTGGCACTTTATTATTGGTTGGCCAAAACACCAGGACCTCACTGATGGTTCTTCAGTGAATAAATGTATTATTGGTTGAACAACACATCAGGTTCTCACTGTTGGTTCTGTACTGAATTAAAGTACCGTTGGTTGGCCAACACACCAGGATGTCATTGGTGGTTCTTCAGTGAATGAATGTTTTATTGGTTTCCCAACAAACAAGCACCTCATTGGTGGTTCTGTTCTGAATGCAAGTATAATCGGTTGGCCAACACACCAGGTTTTGTACTAAAATAAGAGTATTATTGGTTGTTCTGTAGTGAATGAGAGTATTATTGGCTGTCCAACACAACAGGACCTCTTGGTGGTTCTGTCGTGAATGCAAGTATAATCAGTTTCCCAACACACCAGGACCTCATTGGTGGTTTTGTACTTAAATGAGAATTATTGGCTGTCCAACACACCAGGACCTCATTGGTTGTTCTTCAGTGAGTTAATGTATTATAGGTTATCCAATTGTACAAATACACTGGCACACGTGGCAAGTTCAAGCAGGGAGGTCCCTTGTGTCTTTATTTGAGAAAAGCAACGTTTCGGGGCTATACCCCTTTGTCAAGGGGTACAGTGAAGGGGTACAGCCCCAAAACGTTGCTTTTCTGCAAATAAAGATGCAAGAGACCTCCCTGCTTGAACTTATACATTGTCCATTATTGGTTATCCAACACACCAGGACCTCATTGATGGTTCTTCAGTGAATAGATGTATTATTGGTTGGCCAACACACCAGGTCCTCATTGGTGGTTCTGTAATAAAATGATAGTATTATTGATAGACCAACACACCAGAACCTCATTGATGGTTCTTCAGTGAATGGATGTATTATTGGTTGGCCAACCATCAGGTCCACATTGGTTGTTCTGTACTAAAATGATAGTTCAATTTATTGGCCAACAAACTAGGAACTCATTGATGCTTCTTCAGTGAATGAATGTATTATTGGCTGCCCAACACACCAGGACCTCATTGGTGCTTCCTCACTGAATGAAAGTATTACTGGTTGACCACCACACCAGGATGTCATTGGGGGTTCTATACTGAATGCAAGTATAATAGGTTGGCCAACACACCAGGACCTCATTGGTGGTTTTGTACTGAAGAGAAAGTATTTCTGGTTGGTTTGCCAACACATCAGCTCAGTTGTGGTTCTTTAGTGAATGAAAGTATTATTGGTTGGCCAGCATACCAGGACCTCATTGGTGGTTCTTCAGCAAATGAATGTATTATTGGTTGGCTAACAATCCAGGACCTCATTGGTGGTTCTGTAGTAAATGAAAGTATAAATGCCAACACAGAGTGCCTCATTGGGACTTTACTAAATTAAGAGTACAGTTGTTTGACAAACACAATATTACCTTGGAGTGACTTTCAAAATGTCTGGGCAATACACTGGAATAGTTTTATTATCTGAGACAAGACTTAATTACAAATTCTTAAATCAAGCAGATGTATTAAACTGGTTGGTCAGACAATGTTTACTGAGATTACAGAGATGATAAACCAACAACAAAGCATAAGAGAATGTGAATTGAAATAAGCCACTAACTGCTTGGTAACGAAAATCAACTAAACCAAGTTACTCTGAAAGGACAAGTAACGCCTGTTATTAAAATACATCACATGTTTTAACACCCTGAAAGTGCTCTATAACATGTGTTTTTTAAACAAAATATTACACAACCCCTTTAATTTGTTTTACTATTATTTTACTAGCCTTTAGTTATTTATACTAAAGTAACAAGGTCTGTAGGTGCTACCATGCAAATGATCTCATCAGTCTGTAATTTGCCCATGACTCCACACATTTCTAAAAACATAGTAAAGCCTAGTCTAGGACCTACCCACAATACTCTAAGGGTCAGGGCACACGCTCAGATTTGGGGAGATTATTCTTCCGGTGACAAATCTCCTCTTCTTCGCGGGACTAATCTCCCGAACTGCCTCCCACCGACTAGAATGTAAATCGCCGGCGGGGTGGCACCCGCAGCGCTTCATTTTCCATAGTCAACAAACTTTCCTTCAGGTGACTTCGCCAAATGAAGCGCTCAGAGTGCCCTCCCGCCCAGAAGAAGAGGAGATTTGTAGAGGGGCAACTCATCTCCTCAAATCTGATCGTGTGCCCTACACCTAAAGAGTAAAACAAGATACATATTGGACTGTCAGATGGGGAACCCTACTGGCAGTTGCATAAAATCAGTCCAATATAAAACTCCATACGCGAGCAAGGCTTTTCAAGTTCAAGGACACCCTCTCTAATGATAATAAAGTTACAGCTATATAAATAAATGGTCTTATCAGTAGTTGTCCTCCAAGCAAATCTCAAAAAGCAGTTAAGTATTCACTCCAAATCTCACTCTACCAGAGACACCGGAGGAGTGTGAATTATGTTTGGGATGGCTACCAATAGATAGCTTTCCATGGGATGAATTATAAATGTATACCTACCTATATATGAGAGTGGGTTGGTTTTTGGGAGGGTAAGACCTAGACCTTTATGATGGACTGAGGTACATTGGGCCTGCTAGGAAACCGGACCACTCCATTATTTTATTTCTGTCTCTAATCACTGCACCTATAACATCTTTGTTCTGTTTTCTTCTTCTTTCCCTTCCCTTGTTCCTTTTCCTTTCCCTTCTTTACCACTCCCTCTCTTCTTCACCTATATTCTTTCTGTCTTTCATTATATTCTCTTTTTCTCCTGTTCTTCTCCTTGTAGAAGACACGGTACAAACATAAGGTGCCAAACTGTTACAGCAAAAAAGGGGCAGTTGTATCCCGGGTACAATGTGAGTTTCCATATTTACTCTGGGTCCTGATTATACATTGGTTCTCTTCAGGTATTGGTCACTGGAACACTATAAAACAAGGAAAAACAAATCAGCTACCCCTAAGAAAGATTAAGGGGCAGATTAACTAAGCTTGAGTGAATGGTTCGAATGTCAAAAAGTTTGAATTTCGAAAGTAAATTTTTGGGTACTTCGACCATCGAATAGGCTATATTCGACCATTCGACTTCGATTCGAACGATTCGAAGTAAAAATCGTTCAACTATTCGACCATTTAATAATCACAGTACTGTCTAAAGTCGAAAAACTTCGACTTCATACTTCGCCTAATTAAAGCTACCGAAGTGCTATGTTAGCCTATACCTTCCACAACACTTTTCTACGTTTTTTTTGGTACATAGAAATCCTTTGATCGATCGATAAAAATCGTTCGATCTAATACACTAAAAATCCCTCTACTTCGATATTCGAAGTTGAGGGATTTCAATTCGATGGTCGAATTTCGAGGGTTTTAACCCCTCGAAATTCGACCCTTGATAAATACCCCCCCATATGATTACCTGTGTCACTGCAAAGAGGACAGCACAAAAATGGACTTGCGCCTGTGTGTAGAACCCATATGCATTATATGAGAGATATAACTTGCACTACTTGCATTTCACACTTCAGTTGATATCAGGGATGCGCCCAGTCCACCGAATCTGAATCCTAATTTGCATATTCAAATTAGGGATGGAAAAGGAAAAAGTGAAAAAAAATTTTTTACTTTCTTGTTTTGGTACAAAAAGTCATGTGATTTCCCTTTCCCATCCCTAATTTGCATATCAGTTCAGCTAGGCACAAGGATTCAGCGAATCCGAATCCTGCTGAAAAAGGCCGAATCCTGAACCGAATCCTGGATTCGATGCATCCATAATTTATATTGATATAACTGTTTATATATGATTCTGACTTTTTCCATCCTCGGGGTATAAATAAATAACCCCCTAAAAGTTAACTGAAATGTGAACCCCCTTTAAAATATTAGGGGCACATTTACCTAGGGGTATATTTATCAAAAAGTGAAGTTAGAGATGGCAACAGTCCTCTAGAGTGAAATTCCGCCACTCTCCATTCATTTCTATGGGATTTTTAAAAGAGTATTTATCAATGGGTGAAAGTGAAAGTTCACCCATTGATAAATACGCTTTCAAAATCCCATAGAAATGAATGGAGAGTGGCGGAATTTCTCTAGCTTCACTTTTTGATAAATATACCCCCAGGAGTTGCCATTGGGAGCACATGTATCATTGGCAAGTTACTGCACTTGAGACACATGCCTAGGGGCAGATTTACGCTTCCCATCCATCGCTTCACTTCACCAGGTGAAAACTCGCTCAGACAACCCTAATTCACTCACATGTGGAGTTTTGTAGTGGGCGCAGAACGCTGGCGAATTTTCGCTATCGTTAGTTTGGCAATGTGAGCCAATTGAAAGCGAAGATGCACTATCGTTCATTTCTGCCTATCGCCAATTCGCTAGAGGTCTTCGTTCAGGTTAATTTGCATACAGCAAAGTTGAATGGACGTATATGTTGCAGCAAATACATTACACAAGTCCAGGGAACCTTAATAAAAACAAGAGAGTTAATATAATGCCCTACACATAGGGGCCGATTCACTAACTTCGAGTGAAGGATTCGAAGTAAAAAAACTTCGAATTTCGAAGTGTTTTTTGGGCTACTTCGACCATCGAATGGGCTACTTCGACCTTCGACTACGACTTTGAATCGAAGGAAAAAAAATCGTTCGACTATTCAACCATTCAATAATCGAAGTACTGTCTCTTTAAAAAAAACTTCAACCCCCTAGTTCGCCATCTAAAACCTACTGAACTCAATGTTAGCCTATGGGGAAGGTTCCCATAGGCTTTCCTAAGTTTTTTTGATCGAAGGATATTCCTTAGATCGTTGGATTAAAATCCTTCGAATCGAACGATTCAAAGGATTTAATCGTTCGATCGAAGGAATAATCCTTTGATCGTACTATCTGCGCTAAATCCTTCGACTTCGATATTCGAAGTATTTTAATTCCCAGTCGAATATCGAGGGTTAATTAACCCTCGATATTCAACCCTTGGTGATTCGGCCCCATAATGACCTACACATGAGCCCACTGTATAGTTGATGTTCCATACGTTAGAAAATGTAGGGGGGAACCCAGTTACCCAAAAAAAAATGTAAGGACTTTTGCAGCCTATCACTCTGAAAAAAGGAAGACGCCATGCGTTTTTTGGACTTAGAAACTTTTTCCACTAAAAAATATGATGTAAGTAACAGAGGATTGAGGAAGATCTATGCACTCCAATGCACTTCACCTGGTCTGAGCTGGAGAAGTCAAGTCTGGTGAAAGAGATAACGTTCAGTAAAATCCGCGTCCATTCTCCAGAGCGAATTGTCGTATGTGGGAAATAATCTAACAATTAAAGATATAATTGTGATCCATAGGCTCAGGGCCCCGATCAATGAATGAGCCAAATAAAATGGTCTGATTGATAATCTGATTGTGGAAGAATCTGCTGGGCATGGCTGCGGCTGGTTAGTATAATGTGCAGAGTTATTGTTGGGCATCTCCTTAAGGGAATATACAATAACAGTGCAGGGCACCCTGGGGAGGCAACTTTCTTATTGAAAACAACATCAGCGCCAGGAGCTAGAGATGTACAACATGAGCCTTACATAAATAGTAAAGTGGTTAGAGCACATTATTTCAATCATGTTGTACAAAATTAAGAGTTTGAGGGGTCAGGGACGTCTGTTGGGTGATTTTGCTAATGGACGCCAAGTAAAAAGCGGAGCAGTTTGTGGTATTGGAATATGTTGTGAATAATTTGATTCCTCATTCCTCAGAAGACAAATTAATTGTAGTTGGGAAGGTAAGTGACTTGGCAAAGTGATAGGAGCAGAGATGATTTTTTACCCCCCACTAATCAAAGGACAACGAGTGTTGAAAACACGGAGGTATTAATACTGGGGGTGTCAGTTTGTTTGACTCCAGTAATGTACAGATATGAGGGACTTCTTATCCAGAATGCTCAGGACCTGGGGTTTTCAGTATAACGGATCTTTCCGTAATTTGGCTCTTCATATGTTAAAGGGGACTTTTCATCCTAAGAAATAATTCCAAATCTGTTTCTATTATATTAGCTGTGAAATAAACTTTACTTACACCATATGAATTATTTAAATAGTGTTTCCTTCAGTCTTGGAATTCACAATCACAGCAAGAAGTCAGGTGCCCTTTATTAAGGCAAGCTTTGTATCACCCCAAAATCTTGTGTATCCACCAGAAAGGGGCTGCACAATAGAGAATGTAAAGAGGAGGGGGGGGGGGTAATGTGAGGAGTGATGTCATATCTAGGAAAACGCTAAACGAAAATAAATTCTTCCCTGCCTATATATGATTGACAGCTCAGATTTCTATATCCATTGAGAACAGAAATGGATGTTTTAATATAAAAAAGATTTTTATGTTTAATAGAAAAATAAACTGATGAGCGATGCATATTTAGCCCATAGTAAAGTTTAAATAAAGGTGGGGCACCACACTTAAAAAGAGGCCACATTTTGTCCTAATAAATGACTTTATACTTTTAATATACTTTTGTTTTGTTTTTTAATTTTTGGGAAAAACCCACCATACATCTGTATTCTGACTCATGTTTAATATGCAAAGTACTTTTATTATACAGCTTTTTATGTGTGGGTGACAGTTCCCCTTTAAGTCTACTAGAAAATCATATAAACATTAAATAAGCCCAACAGGCTGGTTTTGCTTCCAATAAGGATTAATTATATTTTAGTTGGGATCAAGAACAAGCTATTGTTTTATTATTAACAGAAAAAGGAAATTAGGATTATTAAGATTAAAGGAGTCTATGGGAGACGGCCTTCTAGATAAGAGATCTCATACCTGTACAACCTGGTGCTTTGATCAGCACATTAGGTGCAAGACACGACAGCAAGACCCTAAAGCAGGGCTACAACTTGCACCTATGTAATGGCACGCTAGTAAAGGGAAATGCAAGTGGGCACCCATATCTTTTTTACAAACCATCCAGTGAGCCTCCTTTGAGGAGTTTCTTTTATTCACACACCCTGAGCAGCTCCACCTCACACGCAACACTCGTCCATTCCTGGCTTATTCCCTGTAGCCCAACAGTCACAGAACTAATTCAACCACATGATTTTCAAACACATTTTTATTGAGAGAATATTCTGGAGGCCCTGCTCCATTTTCTCTTTATTTATCATCTGAAAGCATAAAGAATCTCCATCCGTCCCAGTGGTGTAGGCTCACGTTCATGTCCGCTAGGAACCACTGAGATCCACCTGAAGCTCAACTGTTGGGCGTTCAACTCCAAAATAATAAAGACTATCCATGGCCAAGCAAATACAGTTGTTTAGGAATGGAGGACTTGGAGTGTCAGAGAACTAGGTGGGGTAGGAGAGGTTTGGTTGTTGGTGGAGTAGAAGACAACCAACCAGCATATACCTTTGGTCTGTCAACTTCAAGTCAAACAACTGAAAGCTCGTTTGACTGTGGGTAACTACTAGAGGGTATAACATCACCCATGGAGGGTTCATTCCCAGCACTGAGTATCCAGTGTATCCAATTATGTTCCATCATGGGAATTTAGTGACTGCAGCCTTATTGTGCCATTTCTATTTGTGACTGGTGTGAAAGCCCAAGGGAAGCTTTATTACGCATGAAGATTTAACACATAACAAATAGAACCAGTTGTCACAGTGGGGGTCATGTAATAAGTGCAGGGGTGCAAAGTGCCAGAAACAGATGCAACTGCCCATGTTTTTTCCACTTTGTACCACAACCTGCAGTTTGAAGCATTGCTCCATGTCTGTACACTTCACAACAGAGACCTGCACCCTCCCCCCATGAATGCAGCTCTACCTGGATTCACCAGCACTGTATTCATGAGGGGAAAGAGGAGGCACCCAGGGACCCCCCTGCCCCACTCTAACTTGCACCCCATTTACAACCCCGAAATAGAGGCCACAACAGAGCCCTGTAAAGATAGTTCTACCTTGCACCCTCATGTGCAGACCACACCCTGGATACGAATCCTTTATAAGGATGTGTGTATGGATGCTGGGTTTTCATTTGGAGGGGTTGAACTTGATGGACTTTGTCTTTTTTCAACCCAATTTAACTATGTAACTATAAATATGCTTTACTACCCCATAGTGCTCTGACACTTGCACCTGGAGTTATAGCAAATGCCAACACACTGTAATTCCCCGCCACTATTGGGCCACACAACTTCTCATTTTAAGGGGTTCCCAGACAGCTGCAGGTACAGATGGAGCAGGGGTTACTGGGGAGACACACAAAGTCCCACTCATTGGAATATGAATAGGAAATAGACTGAAAGATGAGTAATAAAAAGTAGCAATAACAATACATTTGTAGCCTTACAGAGCATTTGTTTTTTAGATGGGGTCAGTTTGAAAGCTGGTAAAGGTTCAAATAAAGAAGGCAAATAATTCAAAAACTATAAAAAAGAAATAATGAAGACCAACTGAAAAGTTGCTTAGAATAGTCCATTCCATAACATACTAAAAGTGAATGTGAAGGTGAACCATCCCTTTAAAAACCCCTGTAAAGGAAATGTTCTTGGTCCCACCCATCACACTTAGAAACCAATTCACTGAATATCAGACTGGTGATTCCTTAGGGCAACAGAAAAGGAGAGGAAGGAAGTGGCGTGTAGACAGTTCATTGTCAATTCTAGAGGGACGGGCAGAATCTTCTCAGCTTTCAGAGAGGACAGGAGGCCAGCGGTTCCCAGTCCTAGGCTGCCAAGTACCCCATAGCCATTCCCAGTGAAAATGGAGACCATCAGGATCCCCAGAGATGAGACAACATAGCTGGCGTGGGCTGCAAACGTACGGCTTTCCGGAGTCATGTAGTCCCAGCTGGCAGATAGGAGCAGAGCGGCACTTAGTATCATGTTGGCCGTGGAGTGATCACCGTTTATCCAAAAGAAGCTAAAGGCCAGTAATGGGAGGCCTATGGTGGTGGCACTCCAGGAGGCCGAGCTGAGGAAGGAATCATCGTCTGAGTGCAACAGAGTAGGAGCCAGGAAACAACCTGAGGCCAGAATGGAGGCCAGACCTTGGAGGAAGAAACCAGCAGCAGCCCCTCTGTGCTCCTGTAGGAATAGAGATACAAAGAGGGAATGTCAGGGGCCACATGTGCCTGTTCATCCAACATTCAAAGCTGAAAAAGGAGAATAAGGCACAGGATACACAGCAGATAAGCTCTGTAGTATACAATGGGATTCTTAAGAGCTTATTGGTTATCTACTGTGTATACTGTGCTTGAATGGCTGCCCCATGGCTACACAGCAGCTTGTATATATAAATTATAGTAGTACTTATCTGTTATCTACTGTGTATCCTGTGCTTGAATGGCTGCCCCATGGCTACACAGCAGCTTGTTTATATAAACTATAGTAGTACTTATCTATTATCTACTGTGTATCCTGTGCTTGAATGGCTGCCCCATGGCTACACAGCAGCTTGTATATATAAATTATAGTAGTACTTATCTGTTATCTACTGTGTATCCTGTGCTTGAATGGCTGCCCCCATGGCTACACAGCAGCTTGTTTATATATACTATAGTAGTACTTATCTGTTATCTACTGTGTATCCTGTGCTTGAATGGCTGCCCCTGTAGCTACACAGCAGCTTGTATATATAAACTATAGTAGTACTTATCAGTTATCTACTGTGTATCCTGTCCTTGAATGGCTGCCCCCATGGCTACACAGCAGCTTGTTTATATAAACTATAGTAGTACTTCTTTCTGATGTAAACCCAGCAGTTTTATCAGTGCAGGTCAACAATACATTATATTGTCATTCCTTTAAAAAAAACATGAATTTTTGGGTGTTACCGTTCCGTTAATGGCATTTCTCTGTCAAATGAAGGGACAGATTTCCTACTAATCCTATATCTGATTTATTTCATTACTGGCCCAGTCTTACTGAATTATAACATAACAGGAGGGCTATAGAAGGTGAGAAGGAAGCTTGTGATCAGACTTGCTGGGACAAACTGCAAGATGAACCAGTAACGCCTTCAAGGATCACAGAACCCAAGGGAACAACTATAGAAAGGGTAACTAAAAGAATTGTACAGTAATAAAGGAGGAAAAGAAACCAAGATGCAATACAAAGAAATGGATTTGTTCTTACCTGGAAGGAGTGGCAAGCAGCCCACAGACACACAGCAGAGACTGAGATGTTTGAGAAGACAACACTAAGGTTGGTACCAGGGGTCGCCATTTGGGGCTACAGAGCAGCTACACAGAAGCTATTTAAAAAAGGACAGAAGGGGAAGAGATCATTAAGCTGAAGTGTATTCCACCAATCAGGCACAGAGATGGCCATACATGGGATTTACTCATGTTTTGTGTTTTCTGGGTTCTTGTTTATTAAGGCAGCACAAATACACCCCATTGCTATTTAGTGTTATTTCTGGGAGCTGTACACCCCCCCACAGTAGAGTAAAAGAATGAGTTGGGGCTGTAACTCTACAGAAATGTGCCACAGAGAATTGGAGATGAATAAAAGCAAATGCATTTAACCCCTTCCATTAGTCCATGGTTACCAGTATCTGCCCACGTTTCTCTAGTACAACTGGCTGAAATGGCCCTGTCTGTCCCTGAGACCCCAAACACCTTTGTTCTCTGCTGCTTATTCCTCTATGAACAAAATATATTTATTCCTCTCCTCATGTTCAATCTCTCTTTTCTCTCCCCCTCTCCGCCTTCTGCCCTCTCCCCCATTCATATGTCATTGCCCCTCTCCTTCTCTGCTTCTTCCCTACTGAAATTCTGCCCAACAACCATAAATTCATTCTTAGATTTTTTGGCCCCACAGCAATATAATTTTAAAACTTTTGGAAAATAAATACTTTTTACAAACATGTAGTACAATTGTTTATCAGTCTGTGCCCCTGTCCCCCCAGCAGTCATACTTTCTCTATAGTCCCACCCCTGCTTAGCTCCCCCACCCCCAACAGTCAGACTTTCTCTATAGTCCCGCCCCTGCTTAGCTCCCCCACCCCAACAGTCAGACTTTCTCTATAGCCACGCCCCTGCTTAGCTCCCCCACCTGTCAGACTTTATAGTACCACCCATGCTTATCTCCCCCACCAGTCAGACTTTCTCTATAGCCACGCCCCTGCTTAGCTCCCCCACCCCCAGCAGTCAGACTTTCTAGTCACGCCCCTGCTTAGCTCCCCCACCAGTCACAATTTCTCTATAGCCACGCCCCTGCTTAGCTCCACCACTCCCAGCAGTCAGACTTTCTAGTCACGCCCCTGCATATCTCCACCACCCCCAGAAGTCAGACTTTATCTATAGTCACGCCCCTGCTTAGCTACAACACCCCCAGCAGTCAGACTTTCTTTATAGTCACACCCCTGCTTAGCTCCCTGTGTCAACGTTTCCCTGGTCACTCTAGCCCCGCCCAGGCGGGGACATTCAGGCAGTACTTGGTGATTGGTTGGACTTGTTGTTCCTCTCGCAGGGTGTGAGGTTCCAATTGATTCATTATGAGCAGCTCCAGTAAGAGAAACAAGGGTCCCACTCAGCAAAGAACAAAACTAGAAGAGACCTTGAATGTGCCCGGCGACCCCGATTCCCTGTCAGAGCGCGACCCCAGTGAGACGGATTTGCGCTCAGGGCCCCGGGAGCTGCGCTGGGTGAGTAGGAGCAAAGGAAAAGCCCAGGGATGTGACACGGACAGATTCCCGTTTAAATTCCCCGCTACACGCGGCGCATGTGACTCCTCAGCCCCGGGAGACAATCAGGGGACGCCCCAAAGCAGGAAACACAAGTTCCGCACTTTAGTTCCGCTCACAGCAGAGCCCGGCAGCCGACAGACATGGGGATCACGAAGTTGGCCAAACTGATCGACCAGGAAGCTCCGGACTCCATCTCGCTGTTTTCGCCAAGGGAATACCGAGGTGCCCGGCGCAGCGCTCGGGGAAGATCTGACACTGACATCGCATATAAGGCTTGACATAGGCGTGACAGATCACAACGCGAGCATTGTGGGAATTGTAGTTCTCAGGCGCCAAACCCTCCGCTTTTAAATATAGTACTGCGTCATATGAAAAACTACAGCTCCCAGCATGCCGCGCGGCAGTTAAAGGGACACAAGCCACTGCGGCGAGTTGTTTTCCTTTTATCTGTTGTGTCTGTAGCGATGTCTCCGCTGCTCATTGTGACTGTACCTGCGCTCACTCACCTTCCCAGTGTCATGAAGCAGCGGCCTGCAAATATTCCTTATCCACAGATTATTCCCACCAGCTTTTTTTCATTGATGTCCCCCCAGTCTGTTTACTGTTTACTAGTTGTGCAGGCTGATCCCTTATACCCAGTGCCCAGAGGTTCTGCCTAATCCAGACTCATAGTCCCAGTTCCCCAGTTTAACAATCTTCTAGTTCCCCTGCATGTCCCTCAGTCCTAACCCTGGGGTCCCTGAGCTCCATTCCAGCTATAAAGATATATTGGGGTAACAGTTCCAGGGGTACCCAGGGTACAAATAAGCACTCACCCCAAATCTCCCCCTAACTGACCTTCAGTCTGTGCCCCCTTAGCTCATAACAAGGTTACAGATATATAGAAACATTGGGGTGTCACCCTGCTATAGTTCCAGGGGTACCCAGGCTACAAATCATCACTCACCCCAAATCTCCCCCTAACTGACCTTCAGACTGGGCCCCCTTAGCTCATAACAAGGTTACAGATATATAGAAACATTGGGGTGTCACCCTGCTATAGTTCCAGGGGTACCCAGGCTACAAATGATCACTCACCCCAAATCTCCCCCTAACTGACCTTCAGACTGGGCCCCCTTAGCTCATAACAAGGTTACAGATATATAGAAACATTGGGGTAGCAGTCACCCTGCTATAGTTCCAGGGGTACCCAGGGTACAAATAAACACTCACCCCAAATCTCCCCCTAACTGACCTTCAGACTGGGCCCCCTTAGCTCATAACAAGGTTACAGATATATAGAAACATTGGGGTAACAGTCACCCTGCTATAGTTCCAGGGGTACCCAGGGCACAAATAATCACTCACCCCAAATCTCCCCCTAACTGACCTTCAGGCTGGGCCCCTTAGCTCATAACAAGGTTACAGATATATAGAAACATTGGGGTATCACCCTGCTATAGTTCCAGGGGTACCCAGGGCACAAATAAACACTCACCCCAAATCTCCCCCTAACTGGCCTTCAGACTGGGCCCCCTTAGCTCATAACAAGGTTACAGATATATAGAAACATTGGGGTGTCACCCTGCTATAGTTCCAGGGGTACCCAGGGTACAAATAAACACTCACCCCAAATCTCCCCCTAACTGACCTTCAGACTGGGCCCCCTTAGCTCATAACAAGGTTACAGATATATAGAAACATTGGGGTAACAGTCACCCTGCTATAGTTCCAGGGGTACCCAGGGTACAAATAAACACTCACCCCAAATCTCCCCCTAACTGACCTTCAGGCGGGGCCCCTTAGCTCATAACAAGGTTACAGATATATAGAAACATTGGGGTATCACCCTGCTATAGTTCCAGGGGTACCCAGGGTACAAATAATCACTCACCCCAAATCTCCCGCTAACTGACCTTCAGGCTAGGCCCCTTAGCTCATAACAAGGTTACAGATATATAGAAACATTGGGGTAACAGTCACCCTGCTATAGTTCCAGGGGTACCCAGGGTACAAATAAGCACTCACCCCAAATCTCCCCCTAACTGACCTTCAGACTGGGCCCCCTTAGCTCATAACAAGGTTACAGATATATAGAAACATTGGGGTAACAGTCACCCTGCTATAGTTCCAGGGGTACCCAGGCACAAATAATCACTCACCCCAAATCTCCCCCTAACTGACCTTCAGACTGGGCCCCCTTAGCTCATAAAAAGGTTACAGATATATAGAAACATTGGGGTAACAGTCACCCTGCTATAGTTCCAGGGGTACCCAGGGCACAAATAAGCACTCATCCCAAATCTCCCCCTAACTGACCGTCAGACTGGGCCCCCTTAGCTCATAACAAGGTTACAGATATATAGAAACATTGGGGTGTCACCCTGCTATAGTTCCAGGGGTATCCAGGGCACAGATAATCACTCACCCCAAATCTCCCCCTAACTGACCTTCAGGCTGGGCCCCTTAGCACATAACAAGGTTACAGATATATAGAAACATTGGGGTATCACCCTGCTATAGTTCCAGGGGTACCCAGGGTACAAATAATCACTCACCCCAAATCTCCCCCTAACTGACCTTCAGGCTGGGCCCCTTAGCTCATAACAAGGTTACAGATATATAGAAACATTGGGGTATCACCCTGCTATAGTTCCAGGGGTACCCAGGGCACAAATAAACACTCACCCCAAATCTCCCCCTAACTGACCTTCAGACTGGGCCCCCTTAGCTCATAACAAGGTTACAGATATATAGAAACATTGGGGTGTCACCCTGCTATAGTTCCAGGGGTACCCAGGGTACAAATAAACACTCACCCCAAATCTCCCCCTAACTGACCTTCAGACTGGGCCCCCTTAGCTCATAACAAGGTTACAGATATATAGAAACATTGGGGTATCACCCTGCTATAGTTCCAGGGGTACCCAGGGTACAAATAATCACTCACCCCAAATCTCCTGCTAACTGACCTTCAGGCTGGGCCCCTTAGCTCATAACAAGGTTACAGATATATAGAAACATTGGGGTAACAGTCACCCTGCTATAGTTCCAGGGGTACCCAGGGTACAAATAAGCACTCACCCCAAATCTCCCCCTAACTGACCTTCAGACTGGGCCCCCTTAGCTCATAACAAGGTTACAGATATATAGAAACATTGGGGTGTCACCCTGCTATAGTTCCAGGGGTACCCAGGCTACAAATCATCACTCACCCCAAATCTCCCCCTAACTGACCTTCAGACTGGGCCCCCTTAGCTCATAACAAGGTTACAGATATATAGAAACATTGGGGTGTCACCCTGCTATAGTTCCAGGGGTACCCAGGCTACAAATGATCACTCACCCCAAATCTCCCCCTAACTGACCTTCAGACTGGGCCCCCTTAGCTCATAACAAGGTTACAGATATATAGAAACATTGGGGTAGCAGTCACCCTGCTATAGTTCCAGGGGTACCCAGGGTACAAATAAACACTCACCCCAAATCTCCCCCTAACTGACCTTCAGACTGGGCCCCCTTAGCTCATAACAAGGTTACAGATATATAGAAACATTGGGGTAACAGTCACCCTGCTATAGTTCCAGGGGTACCCAGGGCACAAATAATCACTCACCCCAAATCTCCCCCTAACTGACCTTCAGGCTGGGCCCCTTAGCTCATAACAAGGTTACAGATATATAGAAACATTGGGGTATCACCCTGCTATAGTTCCAGGGGTACCCAGGGCACAAATAAACACTCACCCCAAATCTCCCCCTAACTGGCCTTCAGACTGGGCCCCCTTAGCTCATAACAAGGTTACAGATATATAGAAACATTGGGGTGTCACCCTGCTATAGTTCCAGGGGTACCCAGGGTACAAATAAACACTCACCCCAAATCTCCCCCTAACTGACCTTCAGACTGGGCCCCCTTAGCTCATAACAAGGTTACAGATATATAGAAACATTGGGGTAACAGTCACCCTGCTATAGTTCCAGGGGTACCCAGGGTACAAATAAACACTCACCCCAAATCTCCCCCTAACTGACCTTCAGGCGGGGCCCCTTAGCTCATAACAAGGTTACAGATATATAGAAACATTGGGGTATCACCCTGCTATAGTTCCAGGGGTACCCAGGGTACAAATAATCACTCACCCCAAATCTCCCACTAACTGACCTTCAGGCTAGGCCCCTTAGCTCATAACAAGGTTACAGATATATAGAAACATTGGGGTAACAGTCACCCTGCTATAGTTCCAGGGGTACCCAGGGTACAAATAAGCACTCACCCCAAATCTCCCCCTAACTGACCTTCAGACTGTGCCCCCTTAGCTCATAACAAGGTTACAGATATATAGAAACATTGGGGTGTCACCCTGCTATAGTTCCAGGGGTACCCAGGCACAAATAATCACTCACCCCAAATCTCCCCCTAACTGACCTTCAGACTGGGCCCCCTTAGCTCATAAAAAGGTTACAGATATATAGAAACATTGGGGTAACAGTTACCCTGCTATAGTTCCAGGGGTACCCAGGGCACAAATAAGCACTCATCCCAAATCTCCCCCTAACTGACCGTCAGACTGGGCCCCCTTAGCTCATAACAAGGTTACAGATATATAGAAACATTGGGGTGTCACCCTGCTATAGTTCCAGGGGTATCCAGGGCACAGATAATCACTCACCCCAAATCTCCCCCTAACTGACCTTCAGGCTGGGCCCCTTAGCACATAACAAGGTTACAGATATATAGAAACATTGGGGTATCACCCTGCTATAGTTCCAGGGGTACCCAGGGTACAAATAATCACTCACCCCAAATCTCCCCCTAACTGACCTTCAGGCTGGGCCCCTTAGCTCATAACAAGGTTACAGATATATAGAAACATTGGGGTATCACCCTGCTATAGTTCCAGGGGTACCCAGGGCACAAATAAACACTCACCCCAAATCTCCCCCTAACTGACCTTCAGACTGGGCCCCCTTAGCTCATAACAAGGTTACAGATATATAGAAACATTGGGGTGTCACCCTGCTATAGTTCCAGGGGTACCCAGGGTACAAATAAACACTCACCCCAAATCTCCCCCTAACTGACCTTCAGACTGGGCCCCCTTAGCTCATAACAAGGTTACAGATATATAGAAACATTGGGGTATCACCCTGCTATAGTTCCAGGGGTACCCAGGGTACAAATAATCACTCACCCCAAATCTCCTGCTAACTGACCTTCAGGCTGGGCCCCTTAGCTCATAACAAGGTTACAGATATATAGAAACATTGGGGGTAACAGTCACCCTGCTATAGTTCCAGGGGTACCCAGGGTACAAATAAGCACTCACCCCAAATCTCCCCCTAACTGACCTTCAGACTGGGCCCCCTTAGCTCATAACAAGGTTACAGATATATAGAAACATTGGGGTAACAGTCACCCTGCTATAGTTCCAGGGGTACCCAGGGCACAAATAATCACTCACCCCAAATCTCCCCCTAACTGACCTTCAGACTGGGCCCCCTTAGCTCATAAAAAGGTTACAGATATATAGAAACATTGGGGTAACAGTCACCCTGCTATAGTTCCAGGGGTACCCAGGGCACAAATAATCACTCACCCCAAATCTCCCCCTAACTGACCTTCAGACTGGGCCCCCTTAGCTCATAAAAAGGTTACAGATATATAGAAACATTGGGGTAACAGTCACCCTGCTATAGTTCCAGGGGTACCCAGGGTACAAATAAGCACTCACCCCAAATCTCCCCCTAACTGACCTTCAGACTGGGCCCCCTTAGCTCATAACAAGGTTACAGATATATAGAAACATTGGGGTGTTACCCTGCTATAGTTTCAGGGGTACCCAGGGCACAAATAAGCACTCACCCCAAATCTCCCCCTAACTGACCTTCAGACTGGGCCCCCTTAGCTCATAACAAGGTTACAGATATATAGAAACATTGGGGTAACAGTCACCCTGCTATAGTTCCAGGGGTACCCAGGGTACAAATAAGCACTCACCCCCAATCTCCCCCTAACTGACCTTCAGACTGGGCCCCCTTAGCTCATAACAAGGTTACAGATATATAGAAACATTGGGGTGTCACCCTGCTATAGTTCCAGGGGTACCCAGGGCACAAATAAACACTCACCCCAAATCTCCCCCTAACTGACCTTCAGACTGGGCCCCCTTAGCTCATAACAAGGTTACAGATATATAGAAACATTGGGGTAACAGTCACCCTGCTATAGTTCCAGGGGTACCCAGGACAATGTATAAACTTCATTAACTGCCCACTATGGTGCCTCACAGTAATAATGGTTTCCTTGTTCTCTTGCAGGTCGGGTTCTCGCTATTGATGCCTCTGTGGCCATTTACCAGTTTAATTCGGCAATTCCTACTATACAAAATCGATATGGGGAAGACCTAAGGTTTGTGTTTCATGGTGCAGCTTTTCCATTCTATTGTTTAGATACATAAAACACACAAAAGCCACAAATAACCTGTAACACTCAGTAGTGATTAGTGTCACTTGTACTATAAAACATTGTTATAGAGTAATAGGGCTTTACTATATCCAACAAAGGAGCATAAATAGGCACACATGGTCCCAATCTTTGTACAACATGACAAGGGTGGGCGTCAGCGTAAAGTTAAGGGTTTGGGCATCACAAAGAAAGTATTTCGGGTCAGGAGACTCTCTGCACCCCTCACCCTCAGACTAAGCAGGCAGTCAGTGCTTATAAGACTGTCTAAAAGTGGCCAGTGATATGACAGTTGAGTTCTGTCAGTGTCTTGCAGGGAATGTTCTATCGCACAGTTTACATGCTGGAGAATGGGATCAAGCCCGTGTATGTATTTGAGGGGCAGCCTCCTGCTTTAAAACACAGAAAGGTAAGTGTAAGTACCATAATGCACAGGGCATTTCCATAAGGGATGCACCAAATCTATCTTCGGTTTGGCATCAAAGTGTTGGGTCAATTCTGGTTGATCCTTGAACCGTTTTGCCCATAGTTATATTACACTACTTGCCTGAGTAGACTTAAAGCATGGCCTTCATCCATGATCCATGGCAATCCTAGGTGGATGGAATTTTCCCATTTGTTGATCTATAGCTAAGAAAACTCACCTGATCTGACATTTACTGGAGTTGCATTTTGGGATCATCCCCTAGTGAATTCTATCTTGTTCAAGATCCACAGAAGATACGTGCCAGACTTCTCAGCCTTAAACTTTGCTCTCTGTTGAGCTTTTCCATCAACGTTCAGCTAATAACTGTGAGCGTTAATGCTCCTCCTGTTAATGGTCAAATCCTTTAAAATGTTGATATTGCGGTAACTGTTTTTCCATTTTCTCATTCAGGAAAACACTGCTGGAAAATCCAATGCAGGTAAGTCCATGTCCTTGATTTTGCCATATGGTACATAGACTAGTGATTGGATAACACTGCAGTATGGTTACAATTTTATTTGGTGGGTCGTTTGGTGCTGAGTTGGGCACCTTGGTGGTTTTGGGGTACACTAGTCAATTAAATAATTTGAGTGCTAAGTTTGAGCACTGGGTTATGCAATCATATAATTAATAGGTGTCTCTTAGGGTAATTGCACTTGCCTTCAGTTATATGTCTATTACATTCAACATTGGGCAATGCAGTTAGTCCATGGTGAATTTGCCTATTTGCTCTGCTGGTTAGTAGGTGCTACATTGTCTAAGCTGCCCATAGAAGGGCCGATATAAGCCGATGACAGACCAGTTTATTGGGCAGTGTATGGAGCCCTCTGTCTGGGCTTCCCAGATCAATATCTGGTTGGAAATTGGGCCAATGTTGATCAGGCAGGTTTAAAAATCCCATCAGATCGAGGGCTGCATTGGTTCATTGATGTGGTCCTGTATTTTTCACCGATGCGATCCAATCATCAGGCCCATGATCAGATCAGCCCCATATCTCCCACCTTAAGGTGGGCTTAACGGGGAGAGGTCCGCTCGGTTGTCGAGGTCATTGTTATGTTGGACAGTGCAGCTGGATAATCCAAGTTAATTTAACATGGTTAGGAATCATGAATTCCTGATACAGTGCTGAGTTTATTGGGTATTGTTGCAGTCAGCATTGAAGTACTTATACTGCTCCCAAAAGGTAACACAACTTCCAGTTTCCATACAAGTCTATTCTTACCCTACTCTCAGTTGCTTATTCTGCTCCCAGAATAAGAAGAAAGAAGTTCCCTAATTCTTAGTGCCCAGAAACCAGAACTCTGGTTCTTACTCTGTTTCCCAAAGACAACAGAACTCTCAAGTTCTTACATTGTTTCCAAAAGCCAATATAACTCTCAAGTAGGGATGGGCGAATTTGACCCGTTTCATTTCGCCAAAAATTTGCCGTCAGCGAAATGTCACCTATGCCTATTAAACTCTATGGGCGTTGAAAATATTTTGTTGCGCGGTGAAATATTTTTGACGCGTGTCTTTTTTTTTTTTTGACGCACAACACCATACAAGTCTATTGGCATCATTTCCCGCGCAAAACAAGGCAAAAAAGTTGACCCATCCCTACTCTCAAGTTCTTACACTGTTTCCCAAAGCCAACAGAGCTCTTAAGTTCTTACCCTGATTCCCAAAGCCAACAGAGCTCTCAAGTTCTTACCCTGATTCCCAAAGCCAACAGAGCTCTCAAGTTCTTGCACTGTTTCCCAAAGCCAATATAATCCTCAAGTTCTTACACTGTTTCCCAAAGCCAACAGAGCTCTCAAGTTCTTACCCTGATTCCCAAAGCCAACAGAGCTCTCAAGTTCTTACACTGTTTCCAAAAGCCAACAGAGCTCTCAAGTTCTTACCCTGATTCCCAAAGCCAACAGAGCTCTCAAGTTCTTACACTGTTTCCAAAAGCCAACAGAGCTCTCAAGTTCTTACCCTGATTCCCAAAGCCAACAGAGCTCTCACGTTCTTGCACTGTTTCCCAAAGCCAATATAATCCTCAAATTCTTACACTGCTTCCCAAAGACAATATAATCCTCAAGTTCTTACACTGTTTCCCAAAGCCAATATAATCCTCAAGTTCTTACACTGTTTCCCAAAGCCAACAGAGCTCTCAAGTTCTTACCCTGATTCCCAAAGCCAACATAGCTTTCACGTTCTTACACTGTTTCCCAAAGCCAACAGAGCTCTCAAGTTCTTACACTGTTTCCCAAAGACAATATAATCCTCAAGTTCTTACACTGTTTCCCAAAAACAATATAATCCTCAAGTTCTTACACTGTTTCCCAAAAACAATATAATCCTCAAGTTCTTACACTGTTTCCCAAAGGCAACAGAACTCTCAAGTTCCTAAATTGTTTCCCAAAGCCAATATAACTCTCAAGTTCTTACAGGGCTCCCAATAAGTCAAAGTGCTTTCAGAACCTTCAAAAGCTTGGAGTGCTCCAGACAGTTTCAGTTGTAGCCAGTAGCCTCCTCTGTATTTACAGTAATACCAGGAACCTTTAGTTGTTGCGTTGCTCATATTTCAGCTCTTTTGTGCCACCCACAGGACACAAGGGAAAAAACGACTTAGAGACAATGCTGAAATACCTCGGAGTTCCTTATATACAGGTAATGCTGTGTGTCTTCTAACTGCAGATTCTCAATAAATGTATAAATGATGTGTTTTATCAACACCAACTAATCACTCTGCCACTTATTCGCTTAATTCTAGTACGATGTAGAGACTAATATTCTGAGACAATTTCAATTGGTTTTCATTTTCTTTTATTATTTGTGGTTTTTGAGTTATTTAGCTTTTTATTCAGCAGCTCTCCAGTTTATAATTTCAGCCATCTGGTTGCTAGGTTCCACATTCCCCTAGCAACCATATATTGATATGAGTAAGAGACTGGAATATGAATAAGAGAGGCCTGAATAGAAAGATAAGTTATATATAACAATACATTTGTAGCCTTAAAGGGCATTTGTTTTTCAGATGGGGTCAGTGACCCCCATTTGAAAGCTGGAAAGAGTTAGAAAAAGTAGGTAAATAATTTAAAAACTATAAAAAAAGAAAAAATGACCAATTGTAAAATTGCTTAGAATTAGCCGTTCTATAACAAACTAAAAGTTAACTTGAAGGTGTTTGATGATTTCTCCCTTTGACAAACCGGTTACACAGGCCACGGGTGAAGCAGAAGCCACGTGCGCTGCACTAGTCAAACACGGCTTGGCATGGGGCACAGTGACAGAAGACATGGACGCCCTGCCGTTTGGAAGCACCCGCCTAATACGGAACTTAAAGGCCAATGACGGGAGGTGAGTAAGAATTGAATGGAACTCTTCGAATAATACTGGATCTGGTCTATAGGCGCACACTCTTAGTATATACATTTACTAGGCGATGTTGTGGGGCTGATAATCACCTCGGGTGCAGACTGCTGCCTACACTGATTTCTATACAGCTATGCACTGCTCACCTGAAGTCGTTTCAGCATCTGGATTTGATTAAAGTAACAGTAACATCAAAACATTTAAGTGTTTTAAAGTTATACAAATATAGTGCAATGTTGCTCTGCACTAGTAAAACTGGTGTGTTTGCTTCTGAAACTCTACTATAGTTTATATAAACAAGCTGCTGTGTAGCCATGGGGGCAGCCATTCAAGCACAGGATACACAGTAGATAACAGATAAGTACTACTATAGTTTATATAAACAAGCTGCTGTGTAGCCATGGGGGCAGCCATTCAAGCACAGGATACACAGTAGATAACAGATAAGTACTACTATAGTTTATATAAACAAGCTGCCGTGTAGCCATGGGGGCAGCCATTCAAGCACAGGATACACAGTAGATAACAGATAAGTACTACTATAGTTTATATAAACAAGCTGCCGTGTAGCCATGGGGGCAGCCATTCAAGCACAGGATACACAGTAGATAACAGATAAGTACTACTATAGTTTATATAAACAAGCTGCTGTGTAGCCATGGGGGCAGCCATTCAAGCACAGGATACACAGTAGATAACAGATAAGTACTACTATAGTTTATATAAACAAGCTGCTGTGTAGCCATGGGGGCAGCCATTCAAGCACAGGATACACAGTAGATAACAGATAAGTACTACTATAGTTTATATAAACAAGCTGCTGTGTAGCCATGGGGGCAGCCAATGAAACACAGAATACTCAGTAGATAACAGATAAGTACTACTATAGTTTATATAAACAAGCTGTTGTGTAGCCATGGGGGCAGCCAATGAAACACAGAATACTCAGTAGATAACAGATAAGTACTACTATAGTTTATATAAACAAGCTGTTGTGTAGCCATGGGGGCAGCCAATGAAACACAGAATACTCAGTAGATAACAGATAAGTACTACTATAGTTTATATAAACAAGCTGCTGTGTAGCCATGGGGGCAGCCATTCAAGCACAGGATACACAGTAGATAACAGATAAGTACTACTATAGTTTATATAAACAAGCTGCTGTGTAGCCATGGGGACAGCCATTCAGACACAGGATATACAGTAGATAACAGATAAGTACTACTATAGTTTATATAAACAAGCTGCTGTGTAGCCATGGGGGCAGCCATTCAAACACAGGATACACAGTAGATAACAGATAAGTACTACTATAGTTTATATAAAAGGCAATGGGCGTCAAAATAATTTAGATGCACGTCAACTTTGATGCCCGCGACAATTTTTGTCCAAATGCATTAAAGTCAATGGGCGTCCGAATAATTTTGAAGCGCGGCAATTTTTATGCACACGACTAGGGATGCACCGAATCTAGGATTCGGTTCGGGATTCGGCCAGGATTCGGCCTTTTTCAGCTGGATTCGGATTAGGCCGAATCCTTCTGAAATCACGTGACTTTTTGTCACAAAACAAGTAAGTAAAACATGTTTTCCCCTTCCCACCCCTAATTAGCAAATATGCAAATTAGGATTCAGATTCAGTTTGGTATTCGGCCGAATCTTTCACAAAGGATTCGGGGGTTTGGCCAAATCCAAAATAGTGGATTCAGTGCATCCCTACACGCGACTATTCTGACGCTCGGCAATTTTTTTTGATGCAGCGAATTTTCACTGCGGTTTCGCAAATTAATTCGCTGTAGTTTTGCGTATTTATTCGCTGGCGGCAAAAATGCAGAAATTCACCGCGAATTAGAACCTGGCGAATTTATTTGTCCATCACTAGTTACTGCTCCATGGCAAACTTAGTCCCTTATATTACATATGGGAAAAAAACTTAATCCAAAGGTGAACCAGCCCTTTAATATACATAATGTAACACAGTGGGGGAGACAGACAGTTATTCTGCACTTTATTTTGTAGGAATGTAAAAGAATACAATCTACCGAAACTACTAAAACAGCTGAACTTGAGTATGGAGCAGGTGGGTAAGTGGGGGGTAATGGCTGCATTACACCCCTAAATGCTAATTATTGATTGGGGGTCACTGGGCAACGTGGGGTGTTGCTATTTGCACCCGTAATGATGACTTTTATCACCCCAGTTTGTGGAGCTGTGCATATTGCTGGGATGTGACTATTGTGAGAAAATTAAATTCCAAGGCATAAAGAAAGCTCTGGAGCTGATGCACAAACATGGGAGCATCAAGAACATTGTAAAGACCATTAAACAGAAGGTGAGAAATACACCGAGACCCTCATTCTGCTTATGAACTGCTTCTGACCTGTCTACTGGGGTCTCATTTAATCCCTTCAAGCTCATTCAGCACTCTCAATTTGTTAGGGAAGGCTGTTTTTACAGTACAGGTATGGGATCCACTATCCAGAAAGCTCAGAAGGCCGACTCCTATCGACTCCATTTTATCCAAATAATCCAAATTTGTAAAAATGATTTCCTTTTTCTCTGTAATAATAAAACAGTAACTTGTACTTGATCCCAACTAAGATATAATTAATCCTTATTGGGAGCAAAACCAGCCTATTGGGTTTATATGATTTTTTAGTTAAGGTATTGAGATCTAAATTACAGAAAGATCCGTTATCCGGAAAACCCCAGGCCCCAAGCATTCTGGATAACAAGTCCCATACCTGTATTAAATTGATGGTTAAGATGGATGTCTCTCTTTCTCTCGGCCAAGAATCACATTCCTGCAGATTTCTGTTATCGGGAAGCAATCGAGCTGTTCCTCCGGCCGTCTGTAACTGATGTGAGTCTGGTTCAGCTGAACTGGAAAGACCCAGATGAAGAGAAGCTGATTCAGTTCCTGTCACATGAAAAACACTTAAAGTAAGTCATTCTGACCGGGACTCGCTGCTTTCTACCCCTAAGGTTCCCGTATGTCCTTGTTTCTTAGAGACAGAACCCGTTTTTGGCTCTTTGGTCCACCGGTGTTACCTCCTGAATGTCCCTTATAACAGCTCATCAATTCCTGACAAAAGCAGCTTCATTTGATTTGATTGAGGGAAACTGAAGCTCCTCCATGTTTGGTCCTTGAGAAGTAGATAAGTGATTGTAGAGCACCCATAGGTGGGCCTGAGATATGTGATTTCAGTTTGTATACGGGACTAGACTTGTGTTGTGCCACTGACCTACTTGTACTCGAGCAATTCCCTGTAGCTTATGTTCTCCTCTTTTCAGTGTCGTAACTACTCACCGGCAGGCCCTGGTATAGGATGAGCACCTGGGCCCCCCTGTCGGGCCCTCCCCCCTATGAATCGCGTGCGCTGTAAAATTTCCCCCTGCCCAACCACCCACGATATCCATTATCATGGCTCCGGTGGGCCCTTAGAGGGTGCGGGCCCAGGTGCCATCGCACCCTCTCCACCCCTGGTAGTTACGCCACTGCCTCTTTTTAATAAAGGATCCAGATCCCAGAATTGTTTCTTGCAGCAAATAACAGGTTTTACTAACAATGAACACTTTCATAAAGAAATTTGCAGTCACTTTGTTTGAGGCACATCACACATACAATGGGGAGAGATTCCTCCCAGAGGTGAAATAGACAAAGTGTAAGTTACCAGACCCCTGAGGCAACTTCTCCCTGAGAGTAATAAGCTATTCTTATAGGATTCTCAGTCTGGGGTCTTGTATCTTGGTGCCCAACACTGCATTGGAATCCCTGCACCAGTGGTTCACATACCAGCGGGTCCTAACCCCACTATTCATCCTCGTTGGAGTGAAAGACTTCTCACTACCTTCTCTGAGCCTCCCTCTCACTCCTAAAGCAATTGTTCTTTGTGATCTTCAGCCTGAGGTCTTGTATCTTGGCACCCTACCTGGTCCTCAACTCACCCACTGGAATCCCTGCACTAGTGGCTTACACACCACGGGGTCCAACCCAACTGTTCCTCCTCATTGGAGCGAAAGGCTACTCACTATCTTCCCTGAGCCTCCTTCTTGCTCCTGAAGCAACTATAACCTTGGACTGACTAATACTAGCTTAGTCTTATCTAAGTTAAACCCAAACTGGAGCCCTGGGCCTGTAACAACCTCCCAGAGAGGTGAGGTCCCAGGAAAGACCTTGAGCACATTTTATATCCACCAATACCGCCACCTGCTGGACACTTATTACCTAAACAAACCACTTACTGTAACCCAGACAAAGGGGAAATAACTTCCTGAATTGTGTTACATATATTGTTCACCTTATTAAGTTCAATTTCAGAATTAACAACTTTTTTTTTATCACTTTCCATTTTTTATTTTTTACTGTTTTTCCGAAATCTAAGTTTAAAGTTGAATGTTGGTGTCTCTGCTGTTTGAGTCTGGCAGCTCAGTAATTCAGGTGCAGATTCTGACCTGTAACAATTTGCTCCATTAGTTGATCCATTTCTCAGCAGCATCTCTGGAGTATTAGTAACTATTGTATCAGTTCTAACAGCTGCCTTTAATTAAACCCAGGGATTCTGCTCAGCAGGGACAAAGATAAGAAATGTATCACTTAAATGTAACAATTTAGAACAGTTTACAGGTTCGGCGACCCCCCTCCCAGAGCTGCTTTAGAAGGTGAAAAATTAAACTTTACACTTCAGTCTTAGAAAAACTACGACAAATAGAACATAGAAAGTTATTGGAAAAAATCTTTATTTCTGTTGAATTGTCTGAAACCAACTGAACTGAAAACAAAAGTGTTGAAAGGTGAACAACCCCTTTAAGGCCCACTTCGGAGTCTAAACTACAGGAGGGGTTCCCTGAGTAAATATCCACAAAACTCAGGGTCACTACATGTAAAACCTATATACACATGGAATTATCTGGGCACTGGTAACATATTTATCTGCCTCACAAGGACCAAACATGGAGGAGCTTCAGTTTACCTGTTTTTCAACAATAAACAATAGATTCACTGGACTAATGTTGAAATAATGTGGTGTGCTGTCCCTTTAAGAAGTATTCTACATGTACAATGCTGTTGTTTTTAAATTGCATTCTGAAAATGAAAGTGTATCTATCCCTCTCTCTTAAAGGGGTGGTTCACCTTTAAATTAACTTTTAGTATGTTATAGAATGGCTAATTCTAAGCAACTTTTCATTTGGTCTTCATTATTTTTATTTTTTTTTATTTGTATTTTTTCTATATTTTTTGGTATATGTTTATGTTGAGTGAATTCAAATTACTTTTATGTTGTCAGCTTGTTCTAGATACATTTTGGTTGTAGGGACAAAAGTACACAAAATACAGAAAAATCAGAATTTACCAGGACAGCTCAAAAAGGTTACTCCATGTATATACACTAAGGGGATTATTTATGAAAACTTTAATTTATCTGGTTGGGCTATTAAAGGGGAAAACTCACATTTTTAATGGAAAAAATAAAACTCAGTTTTTGAGTTTTTATACCCCGAGGCTGCTAAAACTTCCAAATCTGAACATACTCCATCTCAAACCTGCCGAGTTCATGTCTAAGTCAATGGCAGATGCCCCTTTTACAATTTGAAGATATAGTGGTCTGCGCTGGGTTTCGTACGATAATCCGAAGAATTCAGGTGATATCATGAAAAAATCAAGCTTTTTGGGCGTCAGACTTGATGAATTTGGGTTTAATGCATGACAATCTGAAAAAGTCACATTATTCGAATTGACCCACAAATTTTCGAGATTTGTTTTCAAAATGTTTAGAGATTTTTTTTCGCAATTTTTCAAGATTTTTCTCAAACCAAGTTTTTCAAGTTAAATTATTAGTAAATAAGATAAATTAGTGGATGGGAGTTTGGTTGAGTTTGGTTGTTTTTTTTTTTAAAGAGATACTGTCATAGGAAAAAATGTTCTTTTCCAAACACATAAGTTAATAGCGCTGCTCCAGCAGAATTCTGCACTGAAATCTGTTTCTTAAAAGAGCAAACTGATGTTTTTATATTTAATTTTGAACTCTGACCTGGGGCTAGACATATTGTCAGTTTCCCAGCTGCCCCCAGTCATGTGACTTTTGCTCTGATAAACTTTAGTCACTCTTTGCTGCTGTACTGCAAGTTGGAGTGATATCACCCCTCCCCCCAGCAGCCTAACAACAGAACAATGGGACGGTAACCAGATAGCAGCTCCCTAACACAAGATAACTGCTGCCTGGTAGATATAAGAACAGCACTCAATAGTAAAATCCAGGTCCCACTGAGACATATTCAGTTACATTGAGTAGGAGGAACAACAGCCTGCCAGAAAGCAGTTCCATCCTAAAGTGCTGGCTCTTTCTGAAAGCACATGACCAGGCAAAATGACCTGAGATGCACCTACACACCAATATTACAACTAAATACACTTATTATACACTAAATACACAGTGAATTATTTGCAGTGTCATTTAGAAATAAAAACCACACCATAAAAATCATGACAGAATCCCTTTAAAACATGAGAAGCATTCAGATTTTAGGAAATAACCCCCTAAGTGTATATAGATTGTTATTCTTCCATGGAAAAGTATTAGTTTGTGCACATTCATTGATATAGCCCCCCTGGGCCCTCTGCTACTCTCCTGTTGCATAACTAGGTTGCCACTGGCCCTGGTGCAGGTATCGAACTCAAGCCCCCACCCCAGGGTCCTTCCTGCTCCCACTTTTTCCAGGTGCACATATATCCTCTGGGATGCACACAAAACCTTTTCTACTTCAATCTTCAACTATGTAACTATGTAACTAAATCCTCCAAGTCATGCAGATGCACCCCCTGCTACCCCTGTACTTGCAGATCTGCTACCCTCCCTGTGCACTTGATTCCCTAATCTTTTATTATAAAGAGGGAAAGCCAAAAGCTCATTGGTTCAGCCACCACTTCCATATTGAGCTGGCAGAGGGCAGTTGATGGGTGAGCTGGTGCAGATATATCCTCAGTATAATCATTTGCTGTGCGGTTTCCACAGTGAGACAAAGATCCGCACAAAGCTGGAGAAGCTCCGCTCTGCACAGCAGCCAAAGGCAAAGAAAACTCCAAAGAAAAGAGCAGCTCAGTCCAGTGTTTTTGATCCAAATGACCAGAAGCAGCAAAAGATGACGGATTTCTTCACAACCAAGAAAAGCCAGTCCAGTCTTCCTGGTCCAAATAAACAGAAGCAGACAAAAAAGCCAGATTTCTTCAAGACCAAGAAAAGCCAGAAGCAGCCTCAGGTAAAGGGGTGGGATGTATGAATATAAAAGTGCTTTACAGTGTTCACATAGGTTCCTAGACGAGTCCAATAATAAAGTTGCTTGGAGGGTATATGTCCATGTTCTGGGGATATACTGTATCTATTTGTGGAATTGCAGTTAGTGTATGCGAGTTTTATGGCTTTAGGCTCTTTTTAACAGTGATTGTTGCCAAAAAGTGGATGCTCAGTATAGAAAAGACAACTAGGTCCCCTCCTTGTTCTCCTATTCCCATGTTTCCTCTCTTTAACATTTCTGGAATCCCTTTATTTGTTTCTATCCTTTCCATCAATATAGGTGCCGCATCCCACAGCCCTCTCCCTTGTGCTTTTGCCCCAATTTTTAATGGTTTTGCCCATCTTCTTCTCTCCATCAGACTCCCTTCAGTTATTGTCATTGTGCCTTTCCCAATAAATATCTGTAGTCATTTACCCTCTGTGTTCTTCTAATTGAATAGATTGTGCCCTTCATTGGGTCGATACTCTCGTACATTCCCTCTTCATTGTTTAAATGGTTTCTTATCTTCCCCAATATAAATAGTTGCTTTCAACCATGTCCTGCCCATTCTCTTCGTACCCAATATTTGTGAGAGTGGGCCTTGATGTGCGTTTCTCTGCTGGGCTTTAGTAGGCATAGTCCAAAACTGGTGGAAAGGGGGGCCCTGTGGGCAGGAAACTCCTGGCCTGTATATTACACTATATACTGTAGGTGTAAACCCTATAATGTCCTCCTTATTAGCCCCTCCTTCCTTAGGCTCCCAATGTAAAGCAACCCCTCACTCACCTTGTTCCTGGACATGAAGTCCATCTTCATAGGGGGTTGGTGCAATTGGAGGGAATTCAAGTCCCAGAATCCATCACTTCACAATGAAACAGGGCAAGGAAGGGGTTGCAACCTGAGGGATCTTAGTAAATATAATATCATGGTTTCTGCACTCTTTCATACATAATATATGCATTTTCCTTAGGGCCGCACTGAGAACAAAGATCTATCTGGGAACATCCCATCCACCTCCTCAAGCCCTGGATGCAGCCAAAGTACTCGCTGACCATCCCAGAGGCACCGGCTGTGGATAATATAGAGCAGTTATCACTTTATGTATAGAGTTACTATATCATCATACAATCATTTACTTCTATTATTTATGTACTTTTCAAAAACACAACTATTATGGGGAAATGTAGCAAAAGTTTCCAATAACCCATAACAACCAATCATATCATTACTTCTAAAAAGGCAGCTAGATGCTGATTGGTTGCTATGGGCTACTGTATATAGCAAACATTGCACATTTTAATATTTCACCCATTCGACGTCCCTCTCATAGAGCTGAGGCCTTAAAGTCGGATCATGTTGAAGTTAAATTTCTTATTATGGAATAAAGCTGCAGTGCCCAAACATGTGCAGTTAGTCTGGGATGGGGCACCTCACATGTGCTGCACCCTAAAACACAGGAGATTTGGGGCTGGGCTGGGGAAATGGGGGGCTCTTGCCTATATTCATATAGGACTGTCTGTATCAGAGATTATAGTTTTTATAACACACCTTACAATGAGTTTCTTAGATAAAAATAATGGTTTTATTGAGAAAAAAACTTAGTTTTTTACTCAACTTTTTGTAATGTGTCAATATTCTTAGTAAATGTATCTTATGTATAAAGAAGAGAGCTTGTCCATTTGTTTGTTTGTTTGGGTGTTCTTTATGAATACAGACACAATATTATACACAATGAACCAAAACCTCAACAAGTACTTTTGGTACATTGGGCCCCCATGTGCATACCTTAGGGCCCTTCCTGATAGGATAATATTCATATGGACGTGGAAAGCAACAAAGTTTTGTTTTTCATGTCTTATGGCTGCTTTGTATGCACTAAACTTTTGTCCTTGAACCTCTTATGGAAATTCAATCTGACCGATCAGGTTTCTGCTTCCCATAGGGTATGGCCATATACAAGGAAATAGGTACTTAGCTTAATTCTGTATACTGTCCAGACTCAAAAATCACACACACCCGCCTGTCTGGCCAATCCGATCGTGCCATTACATAGTGGAAAGGTTTAACAATTCAAATGAACACCGGATAGATCAGTTCTTATAGAAATAAATAATGAAATGAAGTGTAAAACAACTTGTGCTGCTGAAGACCCAGGGGCTGCTGCAAGAGAACATATGTATTTCTTTTTCCAGTAACTATAATTGCAATGGGCCTTGGTACAGGAATTATACCTGGGAACCCCCAAAGTTCTGGAATGGCCTCCATCATCCTCCTCCAGACAGCTCCTCTCCACACATCTAAGACTGAAAGGAGAACTCAAAAATCCCCATCCCCTTCCATCCATTGGCCCCCTCAATGCTTTCTCCCTCCTTAGTAACTCAGTAGAAAAATTATCCCTGTAATGCACCTTGGCATATTCATGCAGAGTAGAGCAGCGGAGCTCTTCGGCGCCATCTTCAGTTTCTTCGGATACTCTTGTTTTCCTTCGGCAATCTTCTGAGCTTTCCGCACATGCGGAGCAGTCCCAACTGCGCATGCGCAAATAAGCTCCATGCCGGCACTCACTTCTGCGAGGAACCAGAAGATACAGAAGATGGCTTCGGAGAGCTACGCCACGCTACTCTGCATGAATATGCCAAGGTACAATACAGGGATATTTTTTCCACTGAGTTACTAAGGAGGGAGAAAGCAGTGAGGGGGGCTAATGGACAGAAGGGGATGGGGATTTTTGATTAACGGGGGGTTTAGTTCTCCTTTAAGCTAGCCATACATGGCCGATATAAGCTTCCAACAGACCAAGTAGGCAGCTTATTGGTGTATGGGGCCATCTGACCAGGCTTCCCCGATCAATAAACCAATCCTGGTTTAAAAACCTAGTTGGATCAAGCATCGCATTGGTTCATTGATGGCGTCCGCAATCCAACCTCTTGTATTTCCTGCATTGTGACCCGATTGTTGGGCCCTAGGGCCCATGATCATATCAGCCCGATATCTCCCAACTCAAGATGGGCATATTGGGGAGAGATCCGCTCATTTGGCAACTTCGTCAAACAAGAGGATCACTGAGTATATGGCCAGCTGTACACGTGCTTGAATACCTTCCTCTTCCCTTCATAATCCTGTCCTTGTTTTGTTTCCTAATAAGCCCCATGGGGGTACAGGCTCAAGTGCAATCACAACCCCTGCACCCTTTTTAATTATGTCTATTTCACAATCATACATTGAAACTGTAGCCATACTGGATCTCTCAGGAACCAATGGGTGGGTTATTATTCCAACCACTAGACAACATGGAGACTGAATTCAAACCCTAATTAATATATTTATAATTATATATCCTGTTGAAATGTTAAAGGCTAAATAACTGGGGGGGTTGATTGATTATAATCACTCACCTAAGATCGGGGGGCTATCATCTCTGTGTCCCTGGGTGACGTGTATGCACAATAGAACAACTGAATGAAATTGGGACTTCACACTCAGGCACCAGCTCCTGATTATTTTCAATGGGGAGTATCTGACAAATTGGAACCCCCTTAGTGATTTGGCCTTCAACATTTGAACAAGAAACAATTATTCATATAAATATTTAATAAAGTTTGAATTCAATCCCTGTGCTTCCTGGTGGCTACAATTATAACCTACTTCCTTTTATCTATAACAAGCTTTTCAAAGGAGGCTGATTTATCAACTTTCACATTTACATTTCCCCCCCAATTCCAGCGTTTTTTTAGGTAAAATTTACAAATTCAAATTAGAGTTTCAAAAACTTGAATTCAAAAATGCAGCATCAAACAGCGGCTGAGTTCATGTAGGAGTCGATGGGAGATGTCCTCTGCGATTTTCTTGAATTTTTCACATTTTATTGAGTTTTTGGTCCCATTGAAAATGATGAGTAGAATGTGGATTTGATGTATTCGGGATGGTTCCTGGTTTTATTCAATCAAGTTTTTAGCAGTCAAGTTTTTTTGATAAATAAGCAAGCATTCAAGACTGGTAAAATGTTGAGTTTATATGAATGAAGAAAAACTCTAAAATTCTCATATTCTAAGGTTAATAAATAAGACACCAGATGTGTCACTGCCTCTACAACCTAATGTTACCTTGCAACTGTCATATGGACAGCTTCATTAAGGTTTGAATTGTAAATTCAAATTTTCAAATTTTTTTGTGTCACAAAAAAAAACATTTAAAAGCACCAACTCGAATGTAAATGTGAGATTTATCACTGTCACCACGGAAACAGTTTTAATTCCAATATTCTCCACCTAAAACCTGCCAAATTAATTTACAAGTCAATGGCAGAGGTCCGTTGACCCATTTGAATATGTAAATAGCCTTCCTGACATTTGAGGTTTTTTTTCGGAGGAAAACTCGAATCGAGTTTCATTCAAATTCAATTCGTATTTGATTCAAGTTTTCGGGTCAGTAACATCCGTTCGGATTTTAGCCATTCGAGTTTTTGCTTAAATAAGATAACATTCGAGTTTTGAGTACATGAGAGTAACAAAAAATTAACAAAAATTTGAAACTCGACCTTTGATAAATCTGCCCCCATAAAGTCCCCAAAATTACAATCAAGTGAGTTGTCACAAAAGTCTCAGTTTTAGAAGTATTCTCTAGTCATCAATGTACCAGCATCTAATATACTATTTACTGACCATTCCTTTTGGTAAACTGTGGCTGAGACCCCGGCATCACTGCAACTCAGAATAATATCATTCATTTCCTGAGACATTTTTGTGAAAATCAGATTTAAATCATTAGGATTTAAATACTGATAGAAGTGTTTCAGTGCCTTTAATAATGAATATCAAGCTATCTTCACAATGACCAAAAATTGCATGTGATCCTCGAATGAACCTTTCTCACTGTAAATACCGTATTCCTCCCATTATTCTGTATAGAGAATAGAGAAGGGTTTTCACCCCCATAGCCGTCCCACATTTGTAAATCATAAACTTAATTGAAAAGTAACAAAAATATTAAGTGAGCATAATGTGTATGGATACTAAGTTGAAATGTGCTACTGCATATGTACTAAGATATAATATTAAAGGAGAACTAACGCTTAACTAAAGAAGTAGGCTAAAAATGCTACACATTAAGGGGTTTATTTATCAAAGGTCCCATTTTAGAGTTGTGGGAGTTCTTTAAACCTCTAATGGTGTCTAATTTAAGAAAGAACTCGAATGGAAAAAACTTGAATCATTGAGTTCGGGGTTCACAATCCGAAAACTCGAATTGATCTAGTTTTTGTCGAAAACAAATTTGAATTGCTCGAATTGATTGAGTTTTTGAGCGAAACCCACCGAAAAAACTCGAACATCAGGAAGTCTACAAACATTTTCAAATGATTCAAGGACCTCTGCCATTGACTCGTACATGACCTCGACAGGTTTTAGATGGTGTATTTTTTGTATTCAAGCTATTTCTAGTTTCGGGGTATAATAAATCTCGAAAAATTCAACATTTTTTTTAAAAAAACATGAAAAATTTGTTTTTTTTTTAAACTCGAAAAATCTTTTTTTTTGTCTCAAAAATAACCTTAATAACAGCCCTTCAGCACAGAAGATTAATGCCCCTGAAGATGTCCCAGTAGCTCCCCATCTTCTATTCTGCTGATTCACTGTACATGCTCTGTGCTGCTGTCACTTACTTAATTATTCTTATTATTATCTCTTATTATCTTATTATTTATTATTATCTTGTTAATGCTTCTTCTCAGTCTTGTTTTGAAATGGACTGAATTCAGTCCCACAAACACTGGGTAAAAAATTCCACTTTATTTTTGCATATTGTAAAAAAAAGATTAAAGAAGAAACGAGGTGCCAGTCTGTACAGGAAAAGGAAATAAGTTGGAACGGTGACTGATTGCATAATAACCTGGGCCAATGGGTTTTTTAGAGAAAAACTATTCTGCTCCAAGGTCTGAAGTTAGCACTTACCGTAAATACCCTGGAGAGGGGCGGTTCCTAATAAATTGGCCCCTGGTGATTATGCCTTTCCTATGGATAACATTTATTTTAACGACTAAAATTATTTTAATGAATTGGTTTTAGCGGTAAATACCTTAGTGGGTGGTTTGATCAGTTACGCTCAAGATTCTATTTATCACAACTCCTTCTTCTAAGTTTTTTAGAGAAGTCAGTTCTACAAGAAGTAGCTAGGGATTAGTGTGTGGACCAGCCCGATACCCGCATTTGCGGGTGGGGGGCGGGTCAAACTCTTCTTCCTGGTATTCCAGCCCGCCACCTTACACTGCCAGCTTCCAACTTCCGCTTTTATTGCCACGCGCCTGTTCGGCCCGCCCCTGTTGTGATGTCATCGGCGGGTCTATAAAAGGAACCCGGAATTTGGGCGTGGGCGAGTGGAGGGAGTGCGGGTTCGGGTCACGGACATCACTACTAGGGATGGTAACACCAAGACCACAGTCCCTGGTATTCTGACTTCTCCATCTTTGTGGTGCCCCAAAGATAGCAGAAAATTGAGATAGTTCTGATGGGACAACTCCACCTTCTATGAATTTCCTTTTCTTGCTTCAACTGATGAATTTTGGGCTCAATGTTTAATTAATTCAAATGATTAATACTAATTAATTTGCAAGCAGTCACTTGAATTCTCATGATTTCATTTTTAATTAATTAATTTAGTTATTGCCCTGCACTTTATGGAATTGTGGACTCGCCTTTTTATTAATTTATTCGCCCTGTAACACCCCAAGAGAGGTCTGATTTTCACTACATTTACCACAGAGAAATTTTAGGAAGTAAAAGTCATTATACACAGTTTAAAGGGAATTTGAATGGATAATAGTTAATGAATTCAGTATTAATGAATTCAGTATATATTTACTTTATTAATTGGTTGATAAAAAAAATCCCTTTTTTTTTTAAAAAAAAATCATTCTTCTGGAGTTAATGTTATTGTGAAATTGCTCCGTTTTTGGTAAAAATTGAGGGATTTTATTCTGTATATTTCATAGCATTTCCGACTGCTGTAATTAAAAGCCCAATATCAGGCACTTTAGTAAATAAAGCAGTTTATTGCAAAATGGCAACCAACACAACATACATTTGGCATGTTCCTGCCCAGCTTATATTGAGATCACTGTTACTGTTTATTAGGACACTGTGACTCAGGGATACACTCTCCATTGTGCCACAAATATCCTTCTTTGCAGATGCACCCAGGCTGGCACATTAAAGTGCATGGCTTATCCTCACAGCTAGGTGGGCAGTGCCCCATGCATTCTGAATAGACTTGCAACCCTTGGCAGGTGATACATTCTTCTTTTGGGATACACTCAGTGGAGTCATCGGTCTGCTTCACATATCCAGGACTGCAGGAACAGCCGGGTTCACAGATCTCGAGGCAATAAACGGGTTTGTCCCCACAAAGCTTCGGGCAGGGCTTGCAATCATAGAACTGCTGGTTCGGTGGGCAGGGGAGCTCTGTACAATGACAGCAGAGAAGTGTTTCAGGTGCCAGAATGAAAGGAAATGTCATGAAACCTTTAAATACAGCTAGCAATAGCATTTAAAGGGAGTGCTTCATCTTCACATTAAAGGAACAGTTCAGTGTAAAAAATAAAAACTGGGTAAATAGAGAGTATGTGCAAAATACATTTTTCTAAATATAGCTAGTTAGCCAAAAATGTAATGTATAAAGGCTAGGGGTGCCATCTGTCCGGTTTTGACAGCCCGGTAATTTTAAGGAAATTAGGAAAACCGGCAGAAACAGCCTCTGTGTTTTTTCATAGTCTGTACAGAGAGATCCCATAAAACTATGACAGCATAGGTATTCCCTGTACTAAGCACAATTCAGCAGGAACAGTCCCTAAGTTTGCTCATAGTCTGTACAGAGAGATCCCATAAAACTATGGCAGCATAGGTATTCCCTGTACTAAGCACAATTCAGCAGGAACAGTCCCTAAGTTTGCTCATAGTCTGTACAGAGAGATCCCATAAAACTATGGCAGCATAGGTATTCCCTGTACTAAGCACAATTCAACAGGAACAGTCCCTAAGTTTGCTCATAGTCTGTACAGAGAGATCCCATAAAACTATGGCAGCATAGGTATTCCCTGTACTAAGCACAATTCAGCAGGAACAGTCCCTAAGTTTGCTCATAGTCTGTACAGAGAGATCCCATAAAACTATGGCAGCATAGGTATTCCCTGTACTAAGCACAATTCAGCAGGAACAGTCCCTAAGTTTGCTCATAGTCTGTACAGAGAGATCCCATAAAACTATGGCAGCATAGGTATTTCCTGTACTAAGCACAATTCAGCAGGAACAGTCCCCTAAGTTTGCTCATAGTCTGTACAGAGAGATCCCATAAAACTACGGCAGTATAGGTATTCCCTGTACTAAGCACAATTCAGCAGGAACAGTCCCCTAAGTTTGCTCATAGTCTGTACAGAGAGATCCCATAAAACTATGGCAGCATAGGTATTCCCTGTACTAAGCACAATTCAGCAGGAACAGTCCCTAAGTTTGCTCATAGTCTGTACAGAGAGATCCCATAAAACTATAGGTATTCCACCATAAAACTGAAGACCTACTGCACATTTTCTGAGAATTTTGTTGGCTATACCATACTAAAATTAGATTTTTAAGTGCAGTGTTAGACAATGAATCTTTCTTACCAGTATCTGCAAGGGTTTGCGATATCATCAGCGTCACTGTAAGGGCTATAAAGAGAGGGACAAATTACAATCATATTTATCAATATTAGCTGCGTATGACAATACATATCTTGCAGCCTTACTTACGGCAGAACTAACCTCTAAGCTATATATTTTTGATGCAGCACCCCATAGTTATATCTATCTGTTACAGTATGTGAAAGGATTCCCTAGCACGGGTCCATATTATTTGATTATGTTGCCAAACATATTAATAAATGAACCAAATTAATATTACATTTCCTGCCCACTACTGGGGGATAAATTCGAGGTGGCTGCAGTGGGGTGGCAGGTTGGATGTAGGGTTGCCATCTTTCCTCCCGACCAACTCCAGACGGAGAGGCGGGATCAAGCATAGCAAAAGGCGGGGCTGTGATGCATCGGTGGAGGGAACATGTTGCTGGGGCGGTGTTATGACATGACGATTGGCTGATTGCCACGTCAATCTCAGGGAATCCTGGTTTTCCTACTTTGGAAAATTGGGCAGGCAAAAAAAATGGGCTGTTCAGATCAAAACTGAACAGGTGGCAACCCTAGTTGGATGGGTGGGCTCATGTCAGGGATAGGAAGGAATAGGGACAGGGGTGCCTCTCTATGGCTGAGGAAGTGGGACCTGAGATTGTGGCACTTTCAGTGACTGCAGTCCCATTGGTCTAACCAGTGAATGGCCAGAGCTCTGTCTTTTACTTCCTCACTACTTCCTGGTACAGCTTGAGCTGCATCATTTCCTGTCAGGTGATCTTTGAGGGAGCACACAAACCATCACAAAATGGTGTCCCATGGGAAAAGCTATAAAAAGGCAAAATGTACTAATATATATAGGCCAACACAATAAGATTCTTTAATAGGTCACTAAGTATGATGGTTAGGTATTCGTTCTCAAGGTAGAGTTTTGAATAAAGTATAGTCTTTAAGGGTAGCAGCACACAGGGAGATTAACTGCCAGGTGCCGGCAAGAATGCCAATCTCCGACGGCATGGAATACATATCGCTGCCTCACTAGGAAACTTCGGGCGACTTGGAAACTGATACGTATGCCACCCCGCTGGAAGGCATTTTGGGGAGATTAGTGGCCTGCAGTAGAGAAGATTTGTTGCTTGGCGACTAATCTCCCCGTGGTTCACCTTTGAGCTAAATTTTAGTATGTTATAGAATGTCCAATTCTTAGCAATTTTGCAATTGGTCTTCATTATTTATATGTTTTACTTTTTTTTAGTTATCTGCCTTTTTCTTTTGACCCTTTCCAGCTTTCAAATGGGGGTAACTGACCCCATCTAAAAACAAATGCTCTGTAAGGCTACAAATGAAATGTTATTGCTACTTTTTATTACTCGTCTTTCTATTCAGGCCTCTCCTATTCATATTCCAGCCCCTTATTCAAGTCAGTGCATGGTTGCTAGGGGAATTTGGACCCTAGCAACCAGATGGCTGAAATTGCAAACTGGAGAGCTGCTGAATAAAAAGCCGAATAACTCAAAAACCACAAGTAATAAAAAACGAAAACCAGAATATCAATCTCCACATCATATGAAAAGTTAATTTAAAGGTGAACAACACTTTTAATTGACATAGGGGTTATAGCTTAGCTTTGTCGTCCTCTCAAGTGCCACACCCAGAAGTGCACATCATTACACTATCCTTCTCAGATCACATGATTTTGGATCTTGCACAAAGAGGACCAGGAAGAACAATGTATGAGGGAAAAGGGAAAAAAAAAACATAAATTGGAAAAAAATGTCTGCTTCTGGTTTTTATTGAAAGGTTAAAGGAGAACTAAACCCCCCTTAATCAAATTCCTCCATTGGCTCCCCTCCCTGCTTTCTCCCTCCATAGTAGCTTATTTGAAAAAGTGTCCCTGGCATTAAAGGAAACCTGTCACTTTTTTGTTGACAGTAGGATTGTTATGTTATTAAATAGTTAACAAAACATACACACTTCCGTCTTTTTCTAAATAAATGTAATTAAGGCAGGGTTTTAAAATTTTGCACGAGACTCCAAAGTCCCGAATTTCTGAAATTCATACTTCATACTCATGCAAACTAGCACAGTGGAGGTCTTGGGCGCCATCTTCAGTATCTTTGGAGTTTTCGATTTACAGGGGTTTAGTTCTCCTTTAATGGGGATCTAACCTACACATCTCAGCATATGAACTATCAAAGGTAAAGTATGCTGGGAATTGTAGTCCAAGAACATTAGGGTTGTAGACCTACCTCTGTATTGTTTGCTAAAATGTTTCCTCAGCTTTACAGGGTCGGAAATACCATTAAAATGCATCAACATATAATAAATAAATATATATAAATATAATAAAAATCACAGTTATCAGATTTTACTTACCCAGTGCCAAAAGCAGTGGGATTGGAGATCGGCGTGACATTCTGACCTATAGAGAAAAGGAGACAGGTGTTGGCACAGAATAAAGGCCACGCTAACCCACTGTCCATACTAGAGAATAATCACGCTCTTACCTGTCTTTTCAGTAGCAGTGATGCCGGACTCAATGTTTAGCTTCTAGTTATCCTCAGTTTGCAAAAAAAGGGTGGTGCCTCCTGTATTAATAACAGCCTACTATTGGGTAATAATTGGGTAATTTAATTGTTGAAATCATAAACTATAATTAGAACTCTCTTTGCTCATTGCTATTACTCAATCTGATTATTCACACAGAGTCTGCCCAGTAACATATTTCCCAACTGTCCCGATTTTGACATCTCAGCCCGCAGTCCTGGGTTTCTTACTGAAATGTCCTGACTTTTTTATTTGATTTCCTGCACTGAAGCCAGAAAATGATAAGTTTCTGAAACTTAATTAAAATAAGAGGCTTTTTGGTAGAGAGTCCAGAACACTCAGCAGCTGCACTTAGATACTTTTGGAACAATTTAAGATAAGCAAAGATACAATTGTAACTATTTAAGATAAGCAGGTCTCTTGGGAAAATTGACTAGAAGCTTAAAGGGCAAGTTTACTTTCATTAGCAAAACTGTAATAACACATTAAAAACATTGCACTAAAGCTCCCAGAAATGTGTTCAGACTTTCATAACCTGCCAAATTCCGTAAAATTTACATGGTAATTAGGGGGTGTGGCTACAAAATGGGTGTGGTCCAAATGGTTCACTTTTTGTCCCTCTTTTCATTTTTTGGAATGTTGGGAGGTAGGCAATGATGACAGTCAGAACATTTCAGCTGAAATACCATATTTACTGTCAAATTATGTTTTAGCAAAAATCCACATGATCATTAAGGGTGGGATAGGGGACAGTGAAACAGCAACATTTATCTCTTGTTTTTCTTATATTTAGGGAAAGCTTTATGATTAATTACATGGGCAGCAGCAGATTGGATGTTATTCTAATGCTAAATAACTCATTAAGACAGGGTTTGGCCACACTTGATTTATGTCAAATGTCAACTCTTGCGTCAAATCATTATAGTCGTTGATACTTACACATTCGAGAAAGTCAACACCCAAATGTAAATATTATGGGTCTATAAAGCAGCCTTACTCACACATAATAACCATGTACAAGCATGTGAAGGTTGGAGGGAACTAAACTCAGTTCAATATAGAATAGAAGAAGCAGGTGAATTGTTCCAAACCTAATCCCCTCTGTTTCTCTACATAATCAATGTGTATGACTGTATGTGCCACTACTCTTATGTATACAAGACAACAGTTACAGCCACAACAAATAGATACGGTGTAGCCTTTTCTTTCTTCTATACATCTATTCCAAGTGTGTTTATACCACGGACACCCTGTTGTGATCACTAATATGTAGGGATGCACCGAATCCAGGATTCAGTTTGGGATTCGGCCAGGATTCAGCCTTTTTCAGCAGGATTCGGTTTCGGCCCAATCCTTCTGCCCAGCTGAACCGAATCAGAATCCTTATTTGTATATATAGGGATAAACGCGTAGAAGGGCTGACACATGTCACATTACTCATCTGTATGACTTTCCCAGGGGAAGAAATTGGAGCTCATTCAGATGTACAGATAATTAGAGGAAGAGTATGTATCCCATGTGATGCAATTACTGTAGAGTTTGTGAAATATCATTGCTCTACCTATCCATCCATCTATTATCTATCTACCAATCTGTCTATCTATATATATCTATCCATAATCGATCATTGATCTAGCCATCATCTATCACTCAATCTACCTATCATCTATCTATCCATTGTCTACATATCTAGCCATCATCTATGTCTCTGTTTATCTATCCATTAGCTATCTATCATGTATCTATCTATCCATCTATCTATTTATTCATCATCTATCTATAATCTATCTATCATCTATCTATAATCTATAATCTATAATCTATCTATCTATCTATCTATCTATCTATCTATCTATCTATCTATCTATCTATCTATCTATCTATCTATCTGTCTACCAATCTGTCTATCTATCTATTTATTGATCAACAATCATTAATCTATCCATTATCTATATATCTATCCATTATCTATCTGTCTAACTATCCATCATGTATCTATCTGTCCATCTATCTATTTATGCATCTGTCCATCTATCTATCTATCTATCTATCTATCTATCTATCTATCTATCTATCTATCTATCTATCTATCTATCTATCTATAATACACAAAAGCCATGAATATTTTGTAAATTATATCCTTATAAATGGTGAGTTCTGATGTCATCAGTTATAAACGGTGAGTTCTGATGTCATTTCTGTCACATGACTGAAACTTGTGTATTATAATAAATAAAGTACCCCCAGTTGCAAAATATGAGGATATTAGAAGTTACCTCGGAGTTCCATGACCTGTTTTTATATGGTCATGAAACTCCTCGGTCACTTATAATAGCCTTATCTTTTACAAGAGGGGGTACTTTATTCACTATATCAGCTATCTATCCATCTATTATCTATCACTTTGTTCATAAAAAAATCTGCTTAATATAAGTGGAAACTTGCCAACTATCCGGAAAAAAAAAAAAAAAAAACACAAGCAAAGCATACAAACAGCTGTGATATGTGAAATGTCCAAATGCCATGACCTGTACAGAAATGAGGACATTATGACAATAACAGGTGGATAATTGTTACATTTCAGCTGCTGTAGTTACAGGTGACATTTTTAATTATCTTGCCAAACTTCAGAGCAAGGAAACATTCCTTACACAATACAAAGGGAGTGATTTGTTCATGTCTTGTCCTGAAAAACCAGTCAATATGTCACATCAATCACCAGCCTCTTATTCTTCTAAATGAACTGATTCAGACAGGATAGAAATGATATTGGCTCAGACTGGGAGGAGGAAGGACACATGGCTGTTTCTCTGCCAATATTTCTTCCAAATACTTTACACTGTCTCCATGAATCCAGACTTATTTTATGGCTTACATAAAAAAGTTTTTGCACCACATTGTCTTGGTACCAAACCCTGAGTCAGAACCCATGTAAAAACCCAAAGGAGAGCACATTTTACATTTTATAGGGTTTTTATGGACACATTTGAGGAGCAATGATCTCCCCCGGGCCCAGGATTTAGTCTCACAAACAAGGCAGCCTTCACATCTTGAGAAGCACTGCTAAAATAAGCTATTTGCCTTTTTAGCCACTGACACATATAAAAAAATATTGATTAAATACCCCGCATGGAAGTCTGCACTGTGTAATATTTCAGATGACCCCAAAAAGTTCAGGTTAAAATGCTGCAACTACTTCAAAAATGAGTAGGCCTCACTGGGAGTTAAAGGCAGGAATAGCAATCACTGATGTTCCACATCTACTGATAGGAGACACTAATGTAACAGTTTCAACGACTGATGTCCAATGGGGATCCATCCAATGAATGGCCCCAACCACTGCTGCATCCATTACTGCCACACTTCCTGTTACAGTTAGAGCATCATCATTTCCTGTCAGGTGATCTCTAAAGGCAGCACCCAGGCCAACACAAAATGGCGCCACAAGGAAAAAAAAATAAAAAAGGGTAATATTTACTGATCTATAGAGTAACAATTTGCTCGATGATATTCTAATGACTTTCCTGCAATCCTTATTCTTTTCAGAGCCCGTTGTTTAGGATTTGCACAAACAGGAAGTTCCAAAAAGTGGGGAAAAAAAACCCTGTCTACTTATAAGTTTTAGCTTTTCTTCTAGCAGCGGCCTATTGAAAGGTTAATAACACTTTTACCCAAATGAATGTCACTTCATTTTTATGAACTACACCTCAGCTCAGTATACACACAATCAAGAGGTAAAGAATGCTGGGAACTGTAGTCCAGGAACACTATGGTTTAGTCTCAACACAAAATTGTTGGATAAAACCTTTCCTCGGCTTTCAAGCTTCCTGAATGCTATTTGTATTTGAGCTTCAGTCCAAAACTATTAGGAGGACATATAATAAAAATTGCATTTACTTGAATTTACTTACTAAGTGCCAAAAGCAACATGACTGGAGAGCAGCATTCTGACCTATAGAGAAAGGGAGTCAGTTATTGGCACAGAGTAAAAGACATGATAACCCACTGTCCATACTGGAGAACAATACATTTCTTACTCAGTGGGGTAACTACTACAGCAGACCCACGGAACAAGGGGGCCAACACCAGTCCACCGAAAGTCAGAGCTCACCCACCTGCCAATTGCCAGGGCTGTATTTACTGTAGATCCATGCCACCCTAGGTACAGCACCTTACATCGCCCTCAAACATATAGAATGACGTCATAAGCTCAACATCACGTCTGCAAAAATGTTACTTCAGGATTCACTAAAATGGGCCCTGTACCCCTCACCCCCCAGATACGCTGCCAGATTTAAAGCAGTAGGCGGCTGCCAAAAGTTAGGCACCCCCAAGTGATCTCATGTACTTATATGAAACCCCGGGCTGGTGCTCCTATCAGCAGAAACCTGCACCGGCCTAGGATTCTTCCAGCGAGCACCACTGAGCGATCCTCTTCCGGCTTCTTCTTTTTTCTCGAGCCTTCGTAGTAGTGCAAAAAGCAGAACTTTAAAGGTAAACTATACTCCCCGAATAATGTAGTTCTCTATAAAAATATACTGCATAACACAGCTCATGCTTCATGTAAATAAACCATTTTCATAATAATAGTCTTTTTTAGTAGTATGTGCCATTGGGTAATCATAAATAGGAAATTGCGATTTTAAAAAATAAGGGCCGCCCCCTGGGATTGTATGATTCACGGTGCACACAAACAAACCAAACATGTTAGGTCACATGAGCCAATTAACAGACAGAGTTCTGTCTTTTGCTTCAACACTTCTTCCTGTTACAGTTAGAGCTGCGGTATTTCTGGTCAGGTGATCTCTTCCTGTTACAGTTAGAGCTGCAGTATTTCTGGTCAGCTGATCTCTTCCTGTTACAGTTAGAGCTGCAGTATTTCTGGTAAGGTGATCTCTTCCTGTTATAGTTAGAGCTGCAGTATTTCTGGTCAGGTGATCTCTTCCTGTTACAGTTAGAGCTGCAGTATTTCTGGTCAGGTGATCGCTTTCTGTTACAGTTAGAGCTGCAGTATTTCTGGTCAGGTGATCTCTTCCTGTTACAGTTACAGCTGCGGTATTTCTGGTCAGGTAATCTCTTCCTGTTACAGTTAGAGCTGCAATATTTCTGGTCAGGTGATCTCTTCCTGTTACAGTTAGAGCTGCAGTATTTCTGGTCAGGTGATCTCTGAGGCAGCACACAGACCATCACAAAATGGTAGTTCAAGGCAAGAGATGTAAAAGGGCAATATTTACTTAGATATATATTGCAGTTTGGTAAGATTCTTTAATATGCCACTTAATATGATATAAACTATCTGTTGCTTAAATATTCATTTTGGGAGTTAAGTTTTCCTTTAACAAAAAATTTCGTTTTACTGCACATGCATCTGTCCCGGGAAATTTGAAGAAAGAAGAAGAAGAAAGACAATCACTCCGTGGTGCTCTCTGGATTAAGCCCGGGCAGGTGCAGTTTTCCGCTGAAAGGAGCACCGAACAGGAGTGTCAGGTAAATAGATACAGTCACTTGGGGGTGCACCCCCAAGTAAAAAGTGATACTGCAGTAACTGGGGTTTATTTTGAAAAAAAAATTCAATTATATAGGCATCCCCCAAAAAGCTGCCTCCGTAGGCACAGGCCCTGTATATAAATACAGCTTTGCTGTTTGCTATACTTGCGGCGGGAAGGAGAGCAGCAGGTCAGGGGGACTGGGGGACTAGCGAACAGGACTGAGGGACCATGCCAGGCCCCATGAAGATTTTTTTCTGGGGGGGGGAGCGGATAGCTTATAGTTTCACTATTGCTTTTACCAGTCTATTCAGTAGCAATGATGCTGGACTCAGTGTTTAGCTTCTATTAATCCGCAGTCTGCAAAAATTGCCTCTTGTACTAAATACTTCAATAAAAATAGGGTATTTTGAAACCATAATAAAACATAATTTAAACTTTCATTGCTATTTCTCCATCTGTTCGATGTTATTCATATGGAGGCTTCAGATTCTGCCCAGAGATGACAGTCAAAACTTATCATCCGAAATACTATATTTACTGTCGAAATTCTGTGCTACCAAAAATTAGGGATGCACCGAATCCACTATTTTGGATTCGGCCGAACCCCTGAATCCTTTGCGAAAGATTTGGCCGAATACCGAACCGAATTCGAATGCTAATTTGCATATGCATTTTTTACTTCCTTGTTTTGTGACAAAGTCACACAATTTCCCTCCATGTCCCTAATTTACATATGCTAATTACTTCGGCCTGGCAGAAGGATTCGGCCGAAACTGAATCCTGCTGAAAAAGGCAGAATCCTGGCCGAATTCTGAACCGAATCCTGGATTCAGTGCATCGCTACCAAAAATCTGCAGCTGCATGATCATAAATGGTAGGATAGGGACAGTGAAACAGAAACACAGATTTGTTATCTCTTATTTAGGGAAAGCTTTCCTACTAATTACATGGGCAGCTGCAAATCTGATGTTATTCTATTGCTAAATAATTATTTAAGAACGGCTTTAGACACAAGTCACACATGTATGTCTCAATGCAGTTCAATAGCAACTGGATCTGTTAATGTCAACAGTTCTCTTACATTAAATTATTATAGTCGTGAAGACATACACATTCAGGAAAGTCAACACCCAAATATAAATACTAATTATATACAAATATATACTGTATATATAGTGGCCTTGTTTAAGCATAATTACTTTATGCAAACTCCACAGCAAATGGATACCAGTATAAGCTTGCTTTCCTCTCCTCTTTATATATCCATTGTTCTTCTAGGTCTTTTCCCCATGGACGTTGTTGAGAAACTTGTCAACAATCCAGCAGCTGTGATATATGAAATGTCTAAATAGCAAAACCTGTACAGAAATGAGGACATTATGACAATAACAGGAGGACAATTGTTACATTTCAGCTGCTGTAATTACAGGTGAAATATTATCTTGCCAAACGTCAGAACATTGGAGTAAGGAAACAACTCTCACATAAGACAAAGGGAGTGATTTGTTCATGTCTTGTCCTGTAAAACCAGTCAATATGTCACATCAATCACCAGCCTCTTATTCCTCTAAATAAACTGATTCAGACAGGATAGAAATGATATTGCTCAGACTGGGACCCCATGTCCTAGTAATAAACCATGAATCAGAACCCATGTAAGTGCCAAAGGAGAGTGCAATTTACATGGTATAAGGTTCCTCTGGACACATTTGAAGAGCAAGGAGACCCCTGGACCCCACCAGGACTGAGTCTCACAAACATTTGCACAGGAACAGAAAGTGCTAAAAATACTATGAGCTATTTCCTATAACCCTGTATTCCTTCACTTGCTAAACACCATCCAACCCCTTCTTATACCTATCTAATGTATCAGCCTGTACCACTGATTCAGGGAGACAATTCCACATCTTCACAGCTCTCACTGTAACAAACCCCTTCCCAATATTTAGCTGGAACCTCCTTTCTTCTAATCAGAATGGGTGACCTTGTGTCAGCTGGAAAGACCAAAGACCTACTGGTAAATAAAGCATTAGAGAGATTATTATATGATCCCCTTATATATTTATACATAGTTATCACATCACCCCTTAAGCATCTCTTTTCCAGTGTGAACATCCCCAATTTGGCCAGTCTTTCCTCATAGCTAAGATTTTCCCTTTACCAGCTTAGTTGCCCTTCTCTGTACCCTCTCTAATACAATAATGTCCTGTTTGAGTGATGGAGACCAAAACTGTACGGCATATTCTAGATGGGGCCTTACAAGTGCTCTATACAGTGGAAGAATGATTGCTTCCTGCCGTGAATACAGTAGCTGCCTATTGAAAGGTCAATGAGGATATTAACACTTTTACCCAACCGAATGTCACTCCATTTTTATGAACTACAACATCTCAGCATACACACTATCAAGGGTTAAAGAATGCTGGGAACTGTAGTCGAGGAACACTAGGGTTTAGTCTTGACACAAAATTGTTGGATAAAACAATTTTATATGGGTCTTTCCACGACATTTTTATTGGGTTAAAGTCAGGACTTTGACTTGGCCATTCCAGAACATTCACTTTATTCTTCTTTAACTATTCTTTGGTAGAATGACTTGTGTTTTTAGGATTGTTGTCTTGCTACATGACCTCTTGAGAATCTCTTGTCTCTTGAGATTCAGTTCGCAGACAGATGTCTTGACATTTTCCTTTAGAATCCTTTGGTATAGTTCAGATTTCATTGTTCCAGCAATGATGGAAAGCCATCCAGGCCCATATGCAGCAAAACAGGCCCAAACCAGAACACTCCCACCATCATATTTCACAAATGTGATATGGTGAAATGAAGTGTTTTCCTTTTTCCAAATGTAACGCTCCTCATTTAAGCCGAAGGGTACTTTTTTGACTTAACCCGTCCATAAAACATTCTCCTTCTGGTTTGTCCACATGATCTTTAGCAAATTGTAGATAGTCAGCAATATTTTGGGAGGGGCAGTGACTTTCTACTTGCTACCTGGATTCATGAACATCAACATTCACCAATGTTAGACAGGCCTTCAGTTGCTTCTAAGTTGCCCTAAACTCTCGGACGCCATGTAGTTGGAGTTATATTTCAAGGTTGACCACTTCTGGGTAGGGTAACAACGGTCTTTCATTTCCTCCATTTGTACACAATCTGTTTGACTGTTAAAGGAGAAGGAAAGTCTGTTTGCACTTGGGGGTGCCAAATGTTAGGCACCCCTAAGCAATTGTATTGACTTATCTGAAACCCACGAAATGCTGACCTTTAACTAAATAGTTGGCTATTTCGTTTACTACGCATGCGTCTGCCCGGGGAAATTAGAAGAAAGACGAAGCCGGAAGAAGTTCTTGCTAGAAAAACCCCCGGGCCGGTGCAGTTTTCTGCTGATAGGAGCACCGGACCGGGTTTCAGGTAAGTCAATACAATCACTTGGGGGTGCCTAACATTTGGCACCCCCAAGTGCAAACAGACTTTCCTTCTCCTTTGATTGGCGGAGTCCAAACGCTTTAGAGATAGTCTTGTGACCATAAACATTTCTATGGGCATCAACAACTCTTTTTCTGAGGTCCTCAGACACCTCCTTTGTTCGAGCCATGATACATATCCACAAATGTGTTGTATGTGTGATCAAGTTTTACTGGATCCCTGTTGTTAAAATAAAACAAGGCTCACACCTGTGAGTCATCCCGTTGACTAAAAACACCAGACTCTGATTTCACCTTAAAATAGTTGAAAGGTTGAACTTGATGGACGTGTGTCTTTTTTTTTCAACCTAATTTACTATGTTACCTTCAAATTATATAGTAATCCTAAGGATTCACATACTTTTGCCATATGTAGATTTGTTACTGGATAGTTTTTTCAATATCTATAAATGTAAAAATATAAAAAAAAATCATTTGTTTAACTAGCTTTTCTTCATCTCTTTTTAGGATGTGTTTGAAAATCAAATGATGATTTAGGTCGCATTCTTATAAAAAGCTATAAAAAACTTTAAAAGGTTCACAGACTTTCACATATAACTATAATATACATATATATATATATATATATATATATATATATATATATATATATATATATATATATATATATATATATATATATATATATATATATATATATATATATATATATATATATATATATAACTGTAATCTCAGCTTTTAATGCAGTGGCTTCAAACTGTGGACTTGGCCCCCTCATGCATACTTTCAGCAATAGTTGGGTGGGCTCAGCTTGATGGCCAGTTGGAAAAGCTATTTAAGTCAAAGCTATGTAAGTCATTCATTCGGGACACTATTCGCCTTTTTTAGCCTGTCACATAGGAAAAAACATTGATTAAAGGGATTCTGGCATGGGAAAACTTGTTTTTTTTCAAAACGCATCAGTTAATAGTGCTGCTCCAGCAGAATTCTGCACTGAAATCCATTTTTTAAAAGAGCAAACAGATTTTTTATATTGAAATCTGACATGGAGCTACACATGCTGTCAGTTTCCCAGGTTCCCTCAGTTGTGTGACTTGTGCTCTGATAAACTTCAGTCACGCTTTACTGCTATACTGCAAGTTGGAATGATATTACCCCTCCCTTTCCACACCAGCAGCCTAACAACAGAACAATGGGAAGGTAACAAGATTTCAGCTCCCTGGTAGATATGAGAATAGCACTCAATAGTAAAAATCCAAGTCCCACTGTGGCTCCTGCAGTTACATTGAGTAGGAGAAACAAGAGCTTATCTGAAAGCAGTTCCATTGTGAAGTGCTGGCTCTTTCTGAAAGCACATGACCAGTCAAAATGACCTTAGATGGCTGCCTACACACCAATGTTACAGTTAAAGAAAATACACTTGGTTCAGGAATAAAATTGTATATGGCAGAGTATTTGTTGCAGTGTAAACAGTTCACAATAGAAGTAAAAAATAAAAATTCAAGACAGTATCCCTTTAAATACCCCCATTGCAATCTGAACTGTGTATTAATTTAGGTGACCACAAAAAGTTGAAATGCACGTACTATCTGAAAAATGTGCTTGAGAAATGGCGAATGTGAAATACACAGTTTTATACATACTCTATTCATTTTGTGCCTCATTTTACACCATTGGTATGATGTTTGTTATTTTACACAGTTTGATAAATAGGCACCATTGTTTGTGTTGCAGCAGTTGTGGCACAATTAATCTAAAAAGCACCAATGTACTCACCCAAAATTTCATATTATGAAATGAATGAATCAGAACAAAAAAAAAATGCAGGAAGTTAGAAAATTGTTTACAGATATACAGGTCTTGCAATATTAATAGTATTCCTGTTTTTATAGAACTACAATTTATTTGTTTTTATACCAAGGTAAAAAACAACGGGTTATCCGACTTGCATAAAACTTCTGCTGGGTGTAATTACGACCACTGGTATGAGTTACAAGCACCCCTTTTGGGTAATATAAGAGTCTCATTGAGATTGTTATAATAAACGGTCACTGCTGAGAATTTCCTGGTTTAAAATTAGGGACAATAATTCTCTACAACAAATGTTATGAAAATTGGTTGCTGTCCCTGGAAATGAGAAATGGAAAGGAGATCCATTCTTGATGCAGGTGTTATTTCCAAGCAGATTCTTCATTCCCTTCTATTAGACAAGCCAATATATATTACCCAGTATGACATCACAGTAACAATTTACTGTTCCAATCACACCGGCAAAGGGATGTTCTGGGCTCAAAACCAACTCATAGTCATAGTTTTCCAACCATCCTGAGACTTGATGTAATTGCAACAGTTTTCTTCCATAGTCCTACCCCTGAGGGGCCCACAATTACACAGCAGTGACAACTCTACAGTTGACTTAAACTGCCCATAAACATACGATTATTGGTTAATGTATGGTGTTTGGGGGCCCTACCAAACATGACTATTCTTTATGTACTATAGATATCAGTCTGTTTGGGAATTGTGTAGGTTTGGAAAAATCATCTGCCTGTGAGCAGTGTAAGCCAGTGCAAGTAGGGCCAGTAGATCTGCAGCTCCTCTTCACGTTTTGTTATACCTATCATGCCCATCATGAACAATTCTATGAACAATCAAAAGCAAAATTAAAAGGCGGCCATACAATGTGTGGATCATCATATATTTCCTGTCTAGTTAGCCCAGGGGCTCATCATGCAGGGAATGGACCTGGTCAGCCTGTTTATGGCTCATAACCTGTACAGAGAGATCCCATAAAACTATGGCAGCATAGGTATTCCCTGTACTAAGCACAATTCAGCAGGAACAGTCCCTAAGTTTGCTCATAGTCTGTACAGAGAGATACCATAAAACTATGGCAGCATAGGTATTCCCCTGTACTAAGCACAATTCAGCAGGAACAGCCCCTAAGTTTGCTCATAGTCTATACAGAGAGATACCATACAACTATGGCAGCATAGGTATTCCCTGTACTAAGCACATTTCAGCAGGAACAGTCCCTAAGTTTGCTCATAGTGTGTACAGAGAGATACCATACAACTATGGCAGCATAGGTATTCCCTGTACTAAGCACATTTCAGCAGGAACAGTCCCTAAGTTTGCTCATAGTGTGTACAGAGAGATACCATAAAACTATGGCAGCATAGGTATTCCTCTGTACTAAGCACAATTCAGCAGGAACAGTGTGGTGTTTATACAAATGGCCTGTAGATGTCACTGTGCTCAAGACTTATATGTGGGCATAATTTCTATACAGCTTGTGGTGTTAGAGTTGCTTACTGTTGTGTAATGGCTGCATGAGCCTGCTAATAAAGCACTGTTTTACTCTACTCATCCTTGGCTACAAAGTCATAACAAATTGACGATGAGATGTCTCTTCTACCTCTGCAGCAGCCTGCAGCTTTCTTCCAAACCCTGGTGAGCCTACCATACCTTTTACTGCTTGGATCCATATGTATGAAAATTACATTATTGCTGCTGACCAAGGAGAGATTTCTGCTGCTAGAAAGTGTGCTTTACTTATTCACTGCCTGGGAGCAGAGGGACAGAGTATATTCTATACATTACCATTACCTGATGAGACTTATGAAACTGCTCTTACTGCTATAAAGAACTTTTTCTTGCCAAGAGTAAATGTTGCTGTTGAAAGATATAAATTCCACCAACTTTGACAGCGTAATGGCGAATCCACAGAACAATTTGTAGCAGCTTTGAGAGATCTGGTTGTTACCTGTGAGTTTGGGAATCTAACAGATGAAATGCTAAGAGACCAAATAGTGGAGAAAACAAACTCACCTCACATTAGAAAGAGACTGCTCCTAGAGCAGGATTTAACCCTTGCAAAGGCTATTACAGTTGCTAGCCAAATTGAAACAGCAGTGTCAGAGAAAACTCTCAGTCAGGGAACTGCTGGGAATGTACAGACTGTGAATTCAGCACTGTGGCCTAATAATGTCACAGGCAAAATACAGTGTTAAGGAAAGGGATTCACTGCAAAACCATGCAGCAAATACAAATAAAAATACTGCTTTCACTGTGGTTCAACACAACACACTGCAAATTATGCTACATGTTCTGCAAAAGCTGTACAATGCAGCAAATGCAAAAAGGTAGGGCATTTTGCTAAGATCTGCCGTAGTTCTGCTAAAGATATTCATGAAGTCACTACTACAAATCAAATGTTACACTATTCAGTGTGGATAAAGCAGTGTCAGTGTCAGTACTGCTTCTGCTGACAAGGGACACTCCATTAACCTGATGCTTGATACAGGTTCAGCTGTTTCTATACTACCAAAGGATATTTTCTTAAAATTCTTTGCAAAAGATCCACTTGTTGAACCTGCCCTGAGACTGGTCAGTTACTTAAAGGATCCCTGTGCTTGGTTGCTTGCCAGTGACTGTACAATTTGAATCAAATACTGCAAAATGTGACTTTTACATTGTGAAAAAGGGAACTGCTATACTTGGAAGGGATCTCTTTGCTGCATTAAACCTACAATTAGTTGATGGTCTCATTACTACAGCACCAGTGCCTGCCACACAGCCAGTGTCTAAAATTTCACCACAAAGCAACACTTCATTGGGCTGTGCATAGAACTTTGTACACAAAGTTAAGTTGAGACCAGATGTAAAACCAGTACCATTCCCTGATTCGACATGGGAAAAACTTGCTATTGATATTGTCCCTCCTTTTACAGATGCTCCCATAGACTGTAGATTTGCTATAACCTTCATAGACTATTACAGTAAATGGCCAGAAATTGCATTTGTTTCTCATACAACATCAGCTACAGTAATAACATTTCTGTCTACAGTCTTCAGCAGAGAAGGTAATCCAAAGGAGTTAATATTAGACAACGGACCATTTCTGAGAGAGAGAAATATTGTGCATAGGAAATCTTCAGTGTATTACCCACAAGCAAATGGAGAAATCCAGCGATTCAACAGAAGTCTAATAGAAACACTGCAGACAGCAAATCTTACTGGGAAATCTTGGAAATTATTTACAACAGAGTTCCTAAATAACTACAGAGTAACATGCCATGCAACAACCCAATCATCTCCAGCTGAATTATTAACATGGCAGACAGATGCATACTAAGTTACATGTTACAGACATCAAACTTCCACAAAATACGGTGCCTACAAAATCGTCTACTGCTGACATTGTGAAACGTCAACAAGCCAAATGCAAGGCTTATACTGACAGAAAATGTGGTGCCAGAGAAGTACACTTTCAGCCTGGATCTTTAGTCAGAATTAAAAAACCAGGAATACTGAAACAAGGACAATCTAAATTTACTACACCACTTGAAGTTAGACGCCAGCGAGGACCATACACATATGAACTGTCTGATGGACGCATATGGAATGCAAGTCGTCTTGCTCCTGTTAGATATGACTTTGGAGAAGCTCCATTTGATGAAGGACATTTTCCTACTCCTGATGTCAACTGCAATAGGCCTAAGAAAAGTGAACCTATAAGGGGTACGGAGAGAATCAGAAAACTACCTGCATGGACCAAGGACTTTGTGATGTTAAGAATGTATAATATTGTTTTAAAATGCATACTGTTTAATTGTTGCTGGTTATTATAGTTGTCCAAATGCTTTCCTACTATAGGGGGAATATGTGGTGTTTATACAAATGGCCTGTGATGTCACTGTGCGAAGATTTATACTGTGCATACTTTCTATACAGCTTGTGGTGTTAGAGTTGCTTACTGTTGTGTAATGGCTGCATGAGCCTGCTAATAAAGCACTGTTATACTCTACTCATCCTCGGCTACAAAAGCATAACAAACAATCCCCTAAGCTTGCTCATAGTCTGTACAGAGAGATCCCATAAAACTATGGCAGCATAGGTATTCCCTGTACTAAGCACAATTCAGCAGGAACAGTCCCTAAGTTTGCTTATAGTCTGTACAGAGAGATACCATAAAACTATGGCAGCATAGGTATTCCCTGTACTAAGCACAATTCAGCAGGAACAGTCCCTAAGTTTGCTCATAGTCTGTACAGAGATATACCATAAAACTATGGCAGCATAGGTATTCCCTGTACTAAGCACAATTCAGTAGGAACAGTCCCTAAGTTTGCTCATAGTCTGTACAGAGAGATCCCATAAAACTATGGCAGCATAGGTATTTCCCTGTACTAAGCACAATTCAAAAAAAATATTTCTCCCTACTTTATTGAAATAGAGAGGGTGATATAATATAGAAAATAAATAATTTCCTCCTTCTCCCCCTTCCTTTAGATCCACTTGTACAAGAACAATTCCAATTTCACTCAGTTATGAGACAAATCTTTTATTGTTACATGTCAACCCACCCGGCCATAGGATACATTCAGCAGGGTCCCACCCAAGTACAGATCATTGGGGTAACATTTATTGTTTTAAGGATTTGCAGGTAATGTTTTGGGGCACAGTGACGGAGGGATGCACCTCCCATTGTGCAAGACAAGTCCTGATTTGCACTTACACCCCGGGATACACATGAGATGGCACATCCTGGGCTCACAGGTAGGTGGGCAGTGACCACTGCAGGGAGTATAGACCTGCAGCCCTTTGCAGATGATACATTTATCTTCTGGGATACATTGAGAGTCGAGAGTCTGCTTTGCATATCCAGGTTTGCAGGCACAGCCGGGAACACACTTGTCCAAGCACTTGGCTTTGACCCCACAAAGTGTCAGACAAGGCTTGCATCTGTACCACCGCTGGTTAACTGGGCACAGCCGTTCTGTACAATGAGAGAAGAGAGATGTTTCTGGTACCAGGACAAACAAAAATGCTCTTCGGCTTTCCTTCAGAACTCGAATATTTACTATGCATAATAGTTCTACTATACTATTTATTTACACTACTGAATGGTAAACATAATATAAGAGAAAGCGGCCCCCATAGCTCCTGGGGGACCCAGTGTGGCTCATGCACCAAACAGCCCATTTCCTGAGGGTTCCTGAGCTGTGGAGCCCAGTCATTTCTAGTTGCACCCATAGCTACATGCACACGGGCCTATATTAAATCTGCCCCTTAGCTCACTGCCTACAAAACTGTGATTTCAGGGCCGGAACTAGGGGTAGGCAGAAGAGGCAGCTGCCTAGGGCGCAATGATTGGGGGGGGGGCACTGGGCAGCTACCTCTTCTGCCTACCCCTAGACCTAACCCACCTGGAACTCTGCTTGCCCTATGCGCCCCGCACATGCGCACTTGAGTGGCATTACTGCGCACGCAAACGTGAGCGGAGTTACTGCGCATGCATGCGGGAGTGGCTTTACTTCGCATGCAGGAGGGCGTGAGCTGGCTGGGCTGCCTAGGGCACCCGCCCTGCTTGGCCCGCCTCTGTGTGATTTACATCATGTCTTAAGCTCTACAGCTGGTACTCATGGGATTTCTGTTTGTTGATTTTGCAGTTATTCCCCTGCACTAATCACAGCAGGAACAGCCCCTAAATTTGCTCATAGTCTGTACAGAGAGATCCCATAAAACTATGGCAGCATAGGTATTCCCTGTACTAAGCACAATTCAGCAGGAACAGTCCCTAATTTTGCTCATAGTCTGTACAGAGAGATATAAAAATATGGTAGCATAGGTATTCCCTGTACTAAGCACAATTCAGCAGGAACAGTCCCTAAGTTTGCTCATAGTCTGTACAGAGAGATCCCATAAAACTATGGCAGCATAGGTATTCCCTGTACTAAGCACAATTCAGCAGGAACAGTCCCTAAGTTTGCTCATAGTCTGTACAGAGAGATCCCATAAAACTATGGCAGCATAGGTATTCCCTGTACTAAGCACAATTCAGCAGGAACAGTCCCTAACTTTGCTCATAGTCTGTATAGAGAGATATAAAACTATGGCAGCATAGGTATTCCCTGTACTAAGCACAATTCAGCAGGAACAGTCCCTTAAGTTTGCTCATAGCCTGACAGTGAAATTATTATTCAATGCACATAATTCATTCAGCAGGAACAGGCCTCCACATTGGCTCATAGCTTGTGAATAGAGATAAGACCATTCATGTAGTACTCAGTATAATATTGCATGGACAGCCCCTGTATTTAGATACAGTATAGCTGCAGCATAAAAACTGTAGATCTATGCCATTATTGATTCCCTCGCAATTCAGCAGGAACAGCCACAGGTGTATAGAGATATAGTAAACTCAAAATATTTACAGAGCTGCATTCAAGTAAAGGAACAGTTGTGGGCTCAGCCTGTATCGCAGGTGGTAACGACATTGCTGCCCTGCATCTGTTGCGCTCTGCACCTTGTGCCAGATTTTCAATTTAGTGGGAAGTGCAGAGGGTAACACTGTCCCTGCCACAAGTACTGAGTCACATGCTTTTGGGCCCTTTGGTGCTCTGACTTGTGGCCAAGAATATTATCCACTACAACATTCTAAAGTTCCAGTTTAATTTCCCCTTTAAATACATGTTTAAGGACATTCATTTCTCTTACCAGGAACTATATCATTCTGAGATATCACCAGTGTCGCTGTGAGCGCTGTACAAAAGGGAATGAAAAATACATGGCCATTATTATACGCATTTGTTTTAGCAAAACTCATGTCTAAATGTATTCTTCTTATCATTGATGCAACAACCCTTCCACCCCTAAAACCGCATACCAAATGCATTTGTTTTTGAGATGGGGGTCAGTGACCCCCATTTGAAAGCTGGAAAGAGTCAGAAGAAGAAGTCAAATCATTTTAAGAACTATAAAAACGAAAGAATGAAGCCCAATTCTATAGTAATTCTATTCTATTTACTGACATTCGAATTTCCTTATTTTCACGATTCGTAATTTTCCACTAAAATTTTTTTTTAATGTCTCTAAAACTCAAAAAAAAATATCGAGTTTTACTAAGGAGCAGATTTATCAAAGGTTGAGGTGAATTTTCTAAATGAAAAAAATACGTATTTCGAGCTATTTTTTGTGTACTTTGACTAGGAAATAGTCCAAATTCGAATCGAATTTGAAAAAGATTAAAAAATTAGAATATTTAAGTTTCTGATAAAAATTAAAAATTTGACTTCGAACATTTGTCAAAATTGTCATCTAAAACCTGCCAAATTGCTGTTTTAGCCTAGAACATATTTGGATTCAATTGGTAGACTTTGAAAAATCAAAGTTTTTTTGGAAAAAACTTAGAATCGAATTTGATTGAATGCGCTATTCCTTTGATTCGTGTGATTCGAATCTGGCCGAATACGTACTTATTTGATCAAAAAAATCAACTTAATTTCGGTTGGTCTTTTTGAATTCAAATTTCAAGTTTTTTTAATTCAAATTCGACCCTTGATAAATATGCCCCTTAATGTCTCTAAAATGAAAAAAAGTTTTACTAAGAGGCAGAATTTTCTAAATGAAAAAAAAATTGAATTTCGAGCTATTTTTTGTGTACTTCGACTAGGGAATAGTCCAAATTCAATTTGAATTCGAAAAAAAAGCTATAATTTGAATATTGAAATTTACACAATATACACTATTCCTTCAATTCGTGCGATTCAAATTTGGCCGAATATGGACCTATTTGATCGAAAACTGACCTATTCGACCAAAAAAATTTTGAATTAATTTCAGTTGGTCTTTTTGAATTCGAATTTCGAAGTTTTTTCAATTCGAAATTCGACCTTTGATAAATATGCCCCCTGAGTGTAAAATCCACAAAAACTCTATTAAGAACTAGGTCACAGAGGTTTTCAGATTTTTTTTGTCTGAAAAACTATTTTTATAGAGGTTTTTGAGAAATTATTTTTGGATCGCTCAGGCCATTTTTCTTTTAATAACTTTCGTGGCATTCATGGTTTTAAAGAAATAGAGTTTAATTGTGGTTTCAAAATGTTCTAATACCACTAAAATTCGATTGAGCCTCTAAATGTCAACGTGAAGATGAAACGCACTTCTAAATATAATCAATTAAAAATCCTGTACAAATTTTTGAAATAATCAAGTAAAATATAGTAATCTTTACTATCCCCATATCGGCATCTGTCTCTTCATAGAGCTCTGCGTCAGAGTTGGTTGGTTTGAAAGACAGTTTGCCTTTATTCATTGGTGTGAGTTCCCTATGCCTTGACATTATATTAGGACTAACTGCCTTTTAAAATAATAGTCTCTCACACAAAGGGGCAAATTCACTAAGATGCGAAGTTGCGCCAGGCGCAACTTCGCCGCGCTTCGCCGCACTTCGCCAGGCGTAGTTTCGCCAGCGCTTCGCAAATTCACTAAAATCCGAAGTTGCGCACAGGGGTAGCGTAAGGTTGCGGAGTTGCGCTAGCGTTGTTTCGCTATATAAAGCGAAGTTGCGCTAGCGAAGGCTAATTTGCATATGGCGCAAAATTCAAATTTCAATGGAGGAACATGTATCTGCACTACAAATGCCTAGAAAACCTTCAAATCTACAAATAAAAATTTTATTTTGCCCTACACATGTGCCCACTGTCTAGGTAAGTTGCCACGAGTCAGGAAATGTAGGAAATTTTCGATCTTTTTCAGCCTATCAGCCATCATGTAGAAAACACGCCAGCGTTTTTTGGGACTTAGAAAAATGTTTTACTTTTTTTTAAACAATCCCTATCTACTCTATTGCGCTTGCCTGGTCTGAGGTGGTGAAGGAAGTCTAGCGTAAAAGGTAGCGTTCACTGCGCAAGTTCACTGCGCAAGTTAGTGAATTTGCGTAGTTTCGTCGCTAGCGAAGATTTGCCTGGCGTAAGGTTGCGAAGTAACACTAGCGAAACTACGCCAGCGTTCGTTAGTGAATTTGCGCAGTAGCGAAAATGCCGAACGCTAGCGAATTAACGCTAGCGTTCGGCGCTTCGCGCCTTAGTGAATTTGCCCCAAAGGAGGAGGACAATGAAGAGTATTGATTTTAGCTATATATCTATATGTAGAAAATTCCATTTTTCCATTAGATAAAGTCTGTATTACATTTTTATTTTTATAATAGTTCCTCTTTAAAGGGGAAGTAAAACCTAGTCGGCGCAAACCCCCCACCCCCCCTCCCGTTTGTTGCCCACCCTCCCTCCTCCCCCCTGGCCTACCCGTCCCGCTGGGCAAATGCCCCTAACTTGTTACTTACCCCTCTGCGCAGGTCCAGTCCAGGGAGTTCACAGACGCCATCTTCTTCCACGCGATCTTCTTCCTGCTTTGAATGGCGTTTTGGCGCATGCACAGTAGGAGCATTTCGCCGGTACGGATCTACTGCGCATGCGCCAAAAGTCACGAAGCATGCTCAGTAGATCGTACCGGCGAAATGATCCTACTGCGCATGCGCCGGTCAAAGCAGGAAGAAGATGTCGTCTGTGAACTCCTGGACTGGACCTGCGCAGAAGGGTAAGTAACAAGTTAGGGGCATTTGACCAGCGGGACGGGTAGGCCAGGGGGGAGGAGGGAGGGCAACAAACGGGAGAGGGGGTGGGGGGTTTGCGCCGACTAGGTTTCCTTCCCCTTTAAGGTGATAATGTCATAAAAAAAGCTATTGAGTCATAATAAAGGTCACTTTTATCAGGATTTACTTACCAAGTCCCAAAAGCAGCGTTATTGGAGAGTTGCGCAGCATTTTGACCTATGAAAGGGGAAAAGGGAATATCAGAGCCGCTAATTAAAGAACACACTCACCCACTGTCTTGGCTCCTTGACTATAACGTCTCTCTTACCTGTCTCTTCAGTAGCAGTGATGCTGAAATGGTCTGTCTCTTTTTATCCTCAATCTGAAGAAGAGGTGGCGCCTCTTGTAGCAGGAATAAAATCTAATGAATATAATTAGGCAATTGTGAAATGATGCCATAATGTAATAAGGACGGTCTCTTTGCTCATTGCTGTTACTCAATCTGATCTTTATTAGTCACACAACGGCAGCTGGGGCTATTAAACTGGGCTGTAATGAAATTCATGAAACTGAAGCCAAAATACAATAGATATGTTGTTAAAAAATCCATGTACAGCAGGATAATAAAACATAGGACAGGAGTACTGAAACAGCAACATATGACTGTTAGATCACCTATAGAAGAAAGCTTCTAATATGTTTTATTGTTCTGGATCCCCACTTCTATAAAAAAATAATAATACATTTCTCAGAAAGAGGTAGGAATACCATTGTGACAGAGTTATGTCACTTAGATACATTTTTCTTTTTTTTGTTGTTGAGATATGTGTGGAGGACAGTACTTTCTTACTTTCTTTCTTCTCTGTCTTTTCTGTCTTCTCTCTTTCTTAATCTGTCTTTCATTACTTCTTGTGTCTGTCCTACGCCATTCTCAGCCTTGAAACATATTTTTTCTCCTGTGTTGAACATGGCAACAACAGGGTTAAAAAGCCATGTGAAAGCAGTCTGTTTTGCAGCTCTAGAAAGTTACAACATTTAAACATTAGTTTTTCCTCTTAGAAAAGCAACTTGCCACTAAAATATACCCTTTATATACGAGTTCAAACTTTAACATTTAGGGCTCTTACTCACTGGCGTTCTGACCTGCGCTCGCCTGCGTTCCGTTTTTTGGCGTTCAGCCGCAGGGGAGCGCAGGAATAGACGCATGTCATTATTTCAAATGGGGCTGTACTCACACAGGCGCGTGTAGGCGCCGAACGCAGGAAAAATGCAGCATGTTGCGTCTCAACCTGCGTTCGGCGCCTACACGCGCCTGAGTGAGTACAGCCCCATTTGAAATAATGACATGCGTCTATTCCTGCGCTCCCCTGCGGCTGAACACCGAAAAACGGAATGCAGGGGAGCGCAGGTCAGAACGCCAGTGAGTAAGAGCCCTTAAAGTTTAAAATACTTACCTGAGTATCCCAAGCTGATGAGTCTGCACAGGGTTTGGTGAAACACATGGGTGTAGCCTGATTGTTATCAGCTGTGCACAGACATTTCACAGCTTAGAATTCAAACTTTGTTTAAATGTGAGTTTCTTTTTACCTTTTTTATGTTGTAAACTATGAAGGCTAATATGTAAATGTACATGTAGAAATTGCAATTATTGTTAAAATTTAACATTTGTTTAATGTGAGATCATTCCTCCCAACTGTCCCTTTTTCGGAAGGGACAGTCCCGCTTTTGACTGCTCAACCCACAGTCCCTCATTTGTACTGGAAAGTCCCTCTTTTCTCTGCACTGAACAGCCAGAAAAAGAAACAAAGTTTCTCACTTAATTGGCTTTTAGCAGAGAGCCCAGAACAGCTAACAGGTGCGAATAAGATACTTTGTAACAATTTTGAGGCACAAAAAAACAGTTTAGATAAGGAGAAATATTTTCAAACTTTCATAACCTGCCAAATTTTGTAAAACAAACATGGTAATTAGGGGGAGTGGCCACAGAAAGGGGTGTGGTCAAAAAATTGCTGCGCTACGTGTGGAAAACTTTTTTTGTCCCTCTTTTTACTTCCAAAATGTTGGGACGTATGTGAGATGTATGATGTCACAGAACCACAAAGCATTCTGGGAGCCTTGGGTATAAAAGGCCGCTCCCAGTCAGCAAGAGTCTCTCTGTCTGATGTTGACTCTCTTCAAGGAAAGACCTAGGGAAACTGCTCTGCTGTTCTGATGCCATGCTGAAATTGAGCTGTGTAACGCTATAATAAAGCTACATTTTTCATTGCCAAGCAAGCTTCAGCAACCTCTGTTAAAGGGCCCACACCACAACCATTTTACACTTGGGTTGCCAAAAGTTAGGCACCCCCAAGTAATTACTTTTACTTACCTGACACCCCGGGCTGGTGCTCCTATCAGCAGAAATCTGCACCAACCCGGGGTCCTTCCAGTGAGGACCACAAGCGATCGCTTCCTTCTTCTTCTTTCTTCTCGCAGGTGCACATGCTCAGTAGAGCGAAAAGCCTAACTTTAACAAATAAGCCGCTATTTCACTCAACTGCACATGGATCTTCCGCGGAAATTTGAAAACTGAAGAAGCAGAAAGTGGATCACTCCGTGGTGCTCGCTGAAGAACCCCGAGTCGGTGCAGTTTTCTGCAGATAGGAGCACCGGCTTGGGGTGTCAGTTAAGTAAAATAAATTCCTTGGGGTGCCTCATTTTTGGCACCCCCAAGTGTAAAATAGTATTCGTTCTCCTTTAATCCAGATATCTCTACATGTGATAACAGTTCTTCTTGTATATTTAAATCGTACACCACGTAGAAGCCAGTCGGTTTCAGTGGTTGAAATTATTTCTTTAGGATTGTCAAGATGTTTTCGATAGCTGAATTTAGAAACAGAACAATTCATGTTTTTTAAGCTATCTTCTGGCAATAATTCAAAAACATGACGCCCAAACATAAAAATCTGTATAAAAAAAAAAACAATTTTCAAATTAAACATGAAACGCTAATTTTTGTTATTAAGGGCTCTTACACATGAGCGTTCTGACCTGCGCTCCCCTGCGTTCTGTTTTTTGGCGTTCAGCCGCAGGGGAGCGCAGGAATAGACGCAAGTCATTATTTGAAATGGGGCTGTACTCACTCAGGCGTGTGTAGGCGCCGAATGCAGGAAAAATGCAGCATGTTGCGTCTGAACCTGCGTTCCGCGCCTACACGCGCCTGAGTGAGTACAGCCCCATTTCAAATAATGACTTGCGTCTATTCCTGCGCTCCCCTGCGGCTGAACGCCAAAAAACGGAACGCAGGGGAGCGCAGGTCAGAACGCTCATGTGTAAGAGCCCTTAAGCATCCATGGATGTGCGACAAGTAATTACTTTAATTTTCCTCTGCCCTTCCTAGAGGTCATTGCACTCCTCACTTTCCCCCTCCCTCCTCACTGCCTACAATTGTGGGCATGGGCATCAGGTCCCCCATTCTGGCACATAAACTAGATTTTGGTAGGATTAAAAACTTGCCTAAATATCAAGAGTTCACAAAATGGTGCCTGCTTGCTTGCTGCCCTAGTATCCCAGACAGGAATCCAACTGCTACTGACAAATAGTGAAAAGGGCATGAATTCATAAATATAGCAGTAGTGCCAATATACCAGTATCTCCCCATGCCTAGCACAGGAATATTCTAATGATATGCAAGAAACTACCCAATTACGGGCCCAGCATCCCACTTTTGATAATTTTACATATGATACAATGGAGCCATAGTTGTATATTTATAACGTAGTATTCTTCCGCCCCTTTCTTTTCTCAACATCTCCAAAGAGTTGGGCTTCACAAGATGGCGGATTCCTTTCATTGCTCCTGAACATTTGGCTTGTTCCACCCTTAGGGAAAGTGACTAAAGAGCGATGTGGCCGTCTCTAGCCAAAATTCGCCAGAAATCCAATCTGCAGGGAGATCGCCAATTCACTAACAGGCATAGAGGACAATTCACTAGCGAAAGAGTAGATCGCTAATAAAGTTTTGCGCCCTTTCGCCAGGCAAATTATCACTCAGGCGATCGTTACTCTGCAAAATTCAATGTGAATTTTCCATTACGTTATCCCTTTCGACAGTTTCCTTCGCCAGCTCAGACCTGGCGAGCTGATAGAATGAAGCTACATCCTCCTCAATCTTATGTCAGTGACATCATATCCTGTATGCTGAAAAGTTATGAAAATGAAAAAAAAAACATTTTTTTTACATTGGGATTGTATTTAAAAGTTGTGACTTTTTTTGGATTAAATATTTTTTTTTAACCAGTTGAGGGGCATGCCATATTATTTTAGGGTGGGCTCATGTCTAGGACATTAGAGGATCTCATTTATCTTTATTTTGCTTCCTTGGACATGTGTAGTGATGGGCGAATTTGCGCCGTTTCGCTTCGCCGAAAAATTAGCGAATTTCGCGAAACGGCGAAAAATGCGGCGAATAATAATCCTGGCGAATAAATTCGCCCATCACTAGACATGTGTAATAATAAGTGGCCACTTCAAGCATTTGCACCAACATCTCTTATAAAGATATATATATATATGACCCATATGTACCCATCCTAATCAAACTGACCTAAGCGTAAGAGTAGTAATGAAGCTTGTCTAGGCAGAAATTGTCGTTAGCGAAAGTATGCTATGAAATGCTCGTGGTGACGAATTTATGCTTATCTTAACTGGCGTTCGGCTCCTGAGATGCAACTTCGCATTTTAGTGAATTAACGTAGTGGTAGTGAATTAGCGCCTGGTGAAGTATCACAAAGTGTGGGCAAGCCTTTGCAGGTGAAAATTTGCCTTTTAGTGAATTTGCTCCTTGTCTCTTTCAGTTTGCGTATGGTCTCATTGACTCTGATTGGTGTGTTAGTCTTGTATGACTGTATAAGCTCAATAATGAGATTTCCCAAGTTACACATTCATGACCTTAAGTTATTGTAGGCGTCAAATCAATGCCATTAGTGGGCACCTCTATTGGGTTTCCTTGAAATGAGATCCATTGATTATTTCCAGTCATTTTCAGAGAGAAATGCATTTTTATTTTCCTTTAGACACAAAGAAGTAAAGAATAAAGCCAAACAAACAAAAACAAAAGGGATATTTTTGGAACAGACTTTATTTTTATGACAAATAACGGTTAATTATAGGCTGCTATCCTGCTAATGAAATATCTAGCAGATCTGACGTAATTCAGTTTGTAAAGAATTAATGAAGGAAGGTGTTAGTCATAAATACATTACTAGGGTAACTGGAACTGTGATTTAAATGCCATCTTCATGACCAGTGCATGAAAATGGTCTTAATGAGGGATCTACTGGGTTTATGAAATCTCAAGACTTTGTTTACATTTTAGATTGGCTTGGGAAAGAATTTTCATATCCCTGTTCACATTATATCTGCCCCCTTTGAGCAAAAGCTCTCAGCCAAACAGGCGTGACCAAAAGCCGTGTTGTTGAAGGCCCATCAAGCTGCATTTGTCTTGGCTAAATTGTTTAATTGGGACAAACACATGGCTCTTCCATGTAACTGTCTCAGGGGAAGAAACTGGAGGTCATTCAGAAGAAATGGAAGCAGGAGTTGATTGTATTTCTGTGCAATCTACAGAGAATTAGATGTTCCACGAGATGCAGGGGCCATGAGGTTTGTGCAATAAACTGCAAGGTGCATAATGAGGGCTGTGCACTGTAGGGTGACTAGGCAATGTTCCCAAAAGAACAAAGGTGGCCAGTACATGCTATCTGCTGATTGGTAGTTATAGGTGATTAAACCTTTAAGAAGCTTTGCACCATTTATTACACTTAGGGGCACATTTACCTAGGGTCGAATATCGAGGGTTAATTAACCCTCGATATTCTACTGCCAAATTAAAATCCTTCGACTTCGAATATCGAAGTCGAAGGATTTTGCGCAATTCGTTTGATCGAACGATCGAAGGAATAATCCTTCGAAACGAACGATTCGAAGGATTTTAATCCATCGATCGAAGGATTATCCTTCGATCAGAAAAGTGTTAGCAAGCCTATGGGGACCTTCCCCATAGGCTAACATTGGCCTCGGTAGGTTTTAGGTGGCGAACTAGGGGGTCGAGGAAATTTTTGAAGAGACAGTACTTCGATTATCGAATAGTCGAACGATTTTTAGTTTGAATCGTTCGATTCGAAGTCGAAGGTCGAAGTAGCCAATTCGATGGTCGAAGTAGCCCAAAAAAAAACATTTGAAAATTGAACTATTTTTCCTCTATTTTCCTCTATTCCTTCACTCGAGCTTGATGAATGAGCCCCCTAGACAAAATAGAAAATGACTTATATAAGATTATGAGTAAGTGCCCCAGTAGGCATGAAACGCATCAGGCATTCACCTGTATGTCCTAATAAATGACTTGAACTTTATTATATTTTGATCTTTACTTTTTGGTGAAAAACTCACAATTTTTGGCTGTTGTTACCATTTATTACATAACTTCCAATACATTGTATTCATTTTTATTTCATCATTGAGTCTGAAATGAATGGCAAACGTTTCCATGATCCCATCATCAAAATAATCGATTTTGTTACACTTAAAAACAATGTGCAGGTTTTATGGGGGCGAAAATTTTCAACGTTAATTTTGGGGCAAAAGTTTTAAACATTTTTCTGGGGACGAGGCACCCCCAGCGATGCTATAATGTTCTTTCTTGTTATAACACTCAAACCGCAACAAATCTATAGAAATTGGAATAGCTTGTGCTGTGCCAAACCTTGAATTGTTTTGTGCACAGGGAACATTTCAATACAAGTATGGGACCTGTTATTCAGAATGCTTGCGACCAGGGGTTTTCCCGGATAACGGATCTCTCCATAATACAGATCTTCATACCTACAATAGTCTACTAGAAAATAATCGAAATATTAAATAAACCCAATAGGCTGGTTTTGCAGTAACCCATAGCAACCAGATGTTTGCTTTTGTCATTTTACCTGCAGCTGACAGCTAATCACTGATTGGTTTCCATTGGTTACAAATTTGCCCAATGTTTGTTAATGAGGCCCATGAGTTGTTACTGTGATGTCAAAATTATTGACTTATATTAGGGATCAGCCTGGAAGTAAAACCTGTGCCCGGATCGTATTTCCATTCTTAATTTCCAGGGACAGCCCCAATTTTTATAACATTTGCCCCGGAGATTTTTTGTCCTTGACTAAGTTCCGTCTGTTTCTAAACTGATTTCTAATCTTCATTCATTAGGAAAGTCCCTCCAGCACCAATCACACAGTACGGAAGGAATGTTCTGGCCTCAACAGCAAAAACGTAATTACAGTGAAACCTGGATTTTGTCTTCTCCTTTAAAAAGTTAACTTGAAGGTGAACCACCCCTTTAAAACTCCCATAAAATGTTTTTGACATGATCAAGTTCATCTTTACTTATCCCATCTCAGCATCTGTCTCTTCATAGAGCTTTGTGTCAGGGTCGGTTGCTTTGAGATAAAGTTGTCTCTTAAACTCTGGTAAGACTTCCCTTTAGCTAGATATTATATTGGGACTAGGGATGCACCAAATCCAGGATTCAGTTCGGGATTCTGGCTTTTTCAGCAGGATTCGGACAAATCCTTGTTCCTGGCCGAATCCGCATTCTAATTTGCATATGTAAATTAGGGACGGGAAAGAAAGTCACGTGACTTTTCATCACAAAACAAGTAAATGTTTTCTACTTTTTCCTTTCCTGCCCCTAATTAGCCTATGCAAATTCGGATTTGGTTCGGCCGAATCTTTCACGAAGGATTCGAGGATTTGGCGGAATCCCAAATAGTGGATTTGGTGCATCCCTAATTGGAACAAACTGCCTTTAAAAAGAACAGTCTCTGACTCAAAATTGCATGCAGACAGACAGATTAACTACAGGGAAAAATGAAGAGTAAAGCTGGCCATAGACGTATAGATATATTGTTATGTCCGATGAACGTTCATTCACTGCAGTCTCCCGACCTAACTCTAACCATTCAGATTAAATAAACATATAAAAAGAACAAATGAGATGATGTTCAGGCCATTAATTCAAAGGCAGCAATTGTATAAAAGTACTATCTGACTAAAACAAGTCACCAATTGATATTGTCACATAGGCAATACATGTAGAGCTATTATCGTTAACAGGCAGAAATCTAACTTGTCAACTAAATGACCCATCGCCATGGCACAAAAAATGTCGAGACGATCCACACACGGTACAAAAATTGTACAAAATATTTATTAAAGTCTGAATGCCAAAAAATTCAAAAAATTTAATTTTTTTTTACTATAAATATTTTTAGTGGAAAAAAAATAAATTGTTGGATTTATTAAGATTATTATTATTATTTTTTATTATAATGATTATTATTAATATTATTATTTTTTTATTAGCCCTACCAAGGTTTTATACAAGTCAACAGGAGAGGTCCCTATCTTATTTGGAAGTTTATGTGGTCTGCCCTGAAGTTAGGCCAAAAATCCAACTATTTTGGACTTTTCGGGTAGAAATCTGAAAAATGTTGGGTTTCGGGAATACGCCTAAAAATAAATAAATCGAGCGATTCGGGAAAAAAAAAGAAAAAAAATAGTATGATTCAGGTTTTCGCTAAATTGTATCTGGTATTTACACGAACCAATTAAATCAAGTGTATTTATTAATAAACAAGGTAAATTGGGTATGGGAGTTTGGTTGTGGTTTTTTATTTACATAATGATAAATTTGGATTTAAGTAAATCACAGTCCGAATTGATTAAAAATGGGATTGGCGCAGCTTCCATAAACTTCTATAGGACCTCAATAGTTTTTACTGGGCACAGTTCTTTATTAGAGATTTTTGTGGTTTTTAAAATTAATTAACTTCAATTTTCTATATAATTTTAGAGAAATACAAAAAAAAAAAACCTTGAGAAAAAAATGCGATTTGTGAAAAAAAAATAGAAATCCTTAGAGTAAGGTTTTAAATCCCAGATCCGGTTACCATAACAATGTACTTGGCATTATGATTAATACCATAGAACACCTCCCTTCAATACTTCCTTACCAACTGAATTACATCAGACTTGGTGGACATTTCATTTCTTTCTGAAAATGTCTGGAAATAATAATTGGATCTCCTTATGAGGAAACCCAACAGACGTGCCTACCAATGTTATTGAGTTGGCTCCAACATTTACTTGAGGTTATGATCTTATAATACACAAAAGCCATGAATATACTGTAAATTATATCCTTATAAACGGTGAGTTCTGATGTCATCAGTTATAAACGGTGAGTTCTGATGTCATTTCTGTCACATGACTCACTGAAATTTGTGTATTATAATAAATAAAGTACCCCCAGTTGCAAAATATGAGGATATAAGAAGTTACCTCAGAGTTCCATGACCTGTATAAAAACACTCGGCCTTCGGCCTCGTGTTTTTATTTGGTCATGAAATTCCTCGGTAACTTATAATATCCTTATAATTTACAAGAGGGGGTACTTTATTCACTATATAACTTGGGGAGTTACATCATTGTATAGAAAAAATAAGAAAAAATACCTGCGCAGATCCAACCTTACTCTTGTGTATAAACGGGGAAAGGAACATTAATTAAAGACTATGATCCTATGACTAAGGGGGTTATTTACTAAACTCCTAATTTTTCAGAATTTATTAAACCCCAAGGATGGAAAAGTCTGAATCTGAAAATCCGTCATCTCAGACCTGTCGAGGTTGCGTATAAGTCATTGGGAGAAGTCCCAATTATTTTTTTGATGTGCGCTGGGTTTCTTGCAATACCCTGACGTTTTCGGGCAAAAATCTGAGTTTTCTGGTGAAAAATCCAAAACAAACATGAAAATTTGATGAAATATCTGAAAAAAGTTAATTTTTTTTCCTGCAAAGCAAATTTTTGGGAAAATTACACAAACCATAATAAAATATAAATAAGAAAGTCCTTTGCCATCCCAAACCTGCGTTTTACTGTATGTGCACAGGCAATAGAACATGTCAACTTGACAGCTACAGTCATATGAAAAAGTTTGGGAACCCCTCTTAGCCTGCATAATAATTTACTCTACTTTCAACAAAAAAAGATAACAGTGGTATGTCTTTCATTTCCCAGGAAAATCTGAGTACTGTGGTGTTTTCTGAACAAAGATTTTTAGTGAAGCAGTATTCAGCAATTTTGCTAATCTGAATGCATGTAACTGCTCAATACTGATTACTGGCAACACCAAATTGGTTGGATTAGCTCGTTAAGCCTTGAACTTCATAGGCAGGTGTGTCCAATCATGAGAAAAGGTATTTAAAGTGGCCAATTGCAAGTTGTGCTTCTGTTTGACTTTCCACTGAAGAGTGACAGCATGGGATCCTCAAAGCAACTCTCAAAAGATCATTTAGGGGCAGATTCACTAAGGGTCGAATTTCGAAGTAAAAAATACTTCGAAATTCGACCCTCGAATTGAAATCCTTCGACTTCGAATATCGAAGTCGAAGGATTTAGCGCTAAACGTTCGTTCAATCGATCGAAGGATTTTTCGTTCGATCGAACGATTAAATCCTTCGAATCGAACGATTCGAAGGATTTTAATCCAACGATCGAAGGAAAATCCTTCGATCAAAAAATGTTTAGCAAGCCTATGGGGACCTTCCCCATAGGCTAACATTGACTTCGGTAGGTTTTATCTGCCGAAGTAGGGGGTCGAAGTTTTTTTTTAAAGGGAAAGTACTTCGACTATCGAATGGTCGAATAGTCGAATGATTTTTCGTTCGAATCGTTCGAATCGAAGTCGAAGGTCGTAGTCGAAGTAGCCCATTCGATGGTCGAAGTACCCAAAAAATACTTCGAAATTCGAAGTATTTTTCATTCGAATCCTTCACTCGAGCTTAGTGAATCGGCCCCTTAGTATCATGGTTTAGGGGAAGGCTACAAAAAGCATCTCAGAGGTTTCAACTGTCAGTTTCAACTGAAAGGAATGTATTCAGGAAATGGAAGGCCACAGGCACAGTTGCTGTAAAACCCAGGTCTGGCAGGCCAAGAAAAATACAGGAGTGGCATATGCGGAGGATTGTGAGAATGGTTACAGACAACCCAAAGATCACCTCCAAAGATCTGCAAGAACTCACGCCACAAACAGTAATTTGTTGATTGCAAAAGCCACAATCATTTTGGAACAAATTGCTTTTCACTGATGAAACAAAAATTGAGTTATTTGGTCATAACAAAAAGAAGAATACCGCATTCCAAGTAGGGATGCACCAAATCCACTTTTTTGGATTAAGCCGAACCCCCGAATCCTTCACGAAAGATTCGGCCGAACCGAATCCGAACCCTAATTTGCATATGCAAATTAGGGGTGGGAAGGGGAAAATATTTTTATTTCCTTGTTTTCTGACAAAAAGTCACGCAATTTCCCTCCCGCCCCTAATTTGCATATACAAATTAGGATTCGGATTTGGTCAGAAGGATTTGGCCGAATCCGAATCCTGCTGAAAAAGGCAGAATCCTGGCCCAATCCCAAACTGAATCCTAGATTTAGTGCATCCCTAATTCCAAGAAAAACTTTTGAGGAGGTTCCATCATGCTGTGGGGCTGTGTGACTAGTTCAGGGACTACTGGGGCACTTGTTAGTCGAGGGTCGGATGAATTCAACCCAATAACAACAAATTCTTCAGCATAATGTTCAAGCATCAGTCACAAAGTTGAAGTTACGCTGCAGGGGTTGGATATTCCAACAAGACAATGACCCTAAACTCACTTGGAAATCTACAAAGACATTTATGCAGAGGGACAAGTCCAATATTCTGGAGTCCCCCGACTTGAATATCAAGGAAAATCTATGGGATGATTTGAAGCAGACTGTCCATGCTCGGCAGCCATCAAATTTAACTGAACTGGAGAGATTTTGTATGGACGAATGGTCAATAATAGCCACATCCAGAATCCAGACACTCATCAAAGGCTATAGGAGGGGTCTAGAGGCTGTTACATTTGCAGAAGGAGCTCAACTAAGTATTGATGTAATATCTCTGTTGGGGTGCCCAAATTTATGCACCTGTTTAATTTTGTTATGATGCATATTGCATTATTTCTGTCAATCCAATAAACTTTGTCACTTCTGAAATATTACTGTACATAGAGCAATGTAGTAATTTTATGACAATAACAGGAGGATAAATGTTCCATTGCAGCTGCTCTGGAAATATTTGTGAAATATTTAATTATCTTGCCAAACGTCAGAGCATTGGAGTAACGAAACATCCCTCACGTAATACAAAGGGAGTGATTTGTTCATGTCTTGTCCTGTAAAACCAGTGACTATTTCACATCATTCACCAGCCTCTCATTCCTTTTAAATAAACTTGTTATGTTTTAGTAGCCGAGGATGAGTAGAGAATAATTTATTAGCAGGTTCATGCAACCATTACACAACAGTAAGCAACTCTTAACACCACAAGCTGTATAGAAAGTATGTACAGTATAAGTCTTGAGCACAGTGACATCTACAGGCCATTTGCACAATAAATGAGGACACTATTTGCCTACAACTGAAATTATATGTTTCTGCCAATATTTCATCTCCCATAAATTGTAACTACAATACAGGTACATTGATTTACAGTATCTTGGGAGGGTTTGCCACGTGTCTAGTTCTGACTGGCCAGCCCAGTTTCTTTAAGCTCAAAACTAAACTAAGCTAAGGTCAAAGCTACCTGCCCGGTTTTCAGGTAATCCGGGAAAGATTACCTGAGATTGTAGCAGCGATTCATACCCGATTTTCTACACTGGCACTTGGCCTGGACCATGATATACAGTATATATATATATATATATTTGTCTGCTGTTCAACTGTTTAACTTGTCTGCTGTCCCAAGGGGTTAGATCCCTGTAGCTACCACTGCAAACAGAACAGACCCTCCAAAAGGTCTCAAGTAATCACCTACAGGGCTCTCTATTGTTACTGCACAAGCCCGTCTGGCACTTGGGGTGTATGTGGCCCCATTAAAGTCATGTACTACCTTTAGCCTGCATATGGACTTCACAGACACATTGGAGTTTTGGGGCAGAGAGAAACAGGAGCAGGAGCATCTGGGGCAGTGAGCAGCTGATACTGGAGGGACATGAGGGTCTGGATAAGGGTTATGTAGGCTAGAGGTATGTGCCCAGCACCCCACTAGTGTTGTGTCCTAGACACCAGAGGTGTAACTACAGAGGAAGCAGACCCTGTGGTTGCAGGATGGTCTAGGAGTGTAGGGGCCTCAGTAAGGCCCTAATTAATGATCAATTTTAATTTTTCTTGGTAGGCTAGGCCAACTTATCAATATTTTGGGGCCCTAGACAAATGCCTCTTTTGCCTACCCCTAGTTCCGGCCCTGGACCCAATGCATCCTATTATGTTACATTCATGTTGTAATCATACAGTACATTTAGGTTGAAAATATGCAAATCTTGGATTTGATTAGATTTTGTTTAGATTATTATTATACAATGATTACACTTTTGGAGGGGGCGTGGCTAACAGCTCAATGTGAAGTGTGTGGAGCTCCGGTGCCTGAACTTCCATTAATCCTGATTTAGCCCATTAAAACCGGCTAAGAAGTGGCCAAAGTGGAGCAGAGTGTGGAACAAGACCCGCAAAGACTACTGATGGGGCAAAACCGAGCGCAAAAACGGGCATCTGAGGCTGCTGCGAAGCTGGGAAAATATGCCCGCGAAGGTAGCGATGCCCAAGATGGCGCTGACTATTCCAGGCCTATCTCTCCGACAGCAGACGAACCTGAGCCCAACTCCGAAATGGCTGAGCCTTCACTATCGGACCTGCTGGCGGAAATTCGAGCCACCAGGGATACGTGTACGACGCTAATTACCGCCAAAACGGATGAGATTAAGGTGGACCTATCCATCATCCGGCATGATATGCAAAAGATCCGGGAAAGAGTAAAGGCCGCGGAGCAGAGGATTGGCGACTTGAAGGATGTGTGCTTACCTCTGCCTGAAAAAGTAAAGCAACTGCAAAGAGACTTATTGCAAGCCCAAAACAAAGCAGACGATATGGAAAACCGCTTACGCAGAAACAACTTGCGCTTTGTGTGCTTTCCTGAGCAAGCTGAGGGGGATGAGCCGGAGCAATTTCTGGAAAGATGGCTGAGAGAAATCTTTGGGGACTTGTCCCTATCTGCTTCTTTTACGATTGAAAGGGCCCACCGGATCCCCACGAGACGTGGACCACCATGCGGACCCTTAACCTTCAGTACGCAATGCTGTACCCGGCAAAGATGCGTGTCACCCTGGATGGTAATACGCGCTTCTTTCAAACACCTAAGGACCTTAACGACTGGCTGGAAGGACGGAACCTGAGGGAGAACAACAACCCAGCACAGCGCCAATGAAGCAGAAATAACCTTTGCGGATCCCTTCTTCACTCACCAAACCAGGAAAGACCCTTAACATCACCGGCCTCCTAACATTTTGCAATGTAAGTACTTTTATCCTTATACAGCCCAGCGGGAGGGGTATTGCAGGACTTGGACTTTCTACCCTGAACTCCTGATTCGACCCGCTTCCAGAATACTTCAGAATAATATTTCTTTATTTACAGTTGAACTCTAGCTGGGGATATGTATGTCTTTGAAGGCCGCAAAAATTATCCTTGGGGCTACTACCGGCTGTTTCAGAAGGGAGGGCACCTCACGGAGCATTCTACAGTTGTTGTGTCAGTTCACCGCGCATTTTAGCGCACTGCACTGGCTACCCCAGTTATGTTTACTAAACTTGTTTCGGGATTAATTCTACCTACAAGTTGGGGAGCAGGTAGAGGGGGAGGGGGGAACTACAGGGGGATCAGGTATGTTAATACTATAATTGGTTCTTGTGAATTCATTGCTCAGGTCTTGGGTGATTTGACTGAGAGATGTATCATTTATGTCTGTTCATCCGAGCGAGCCTACCCTTCCTATGACCCACCATGACCACCACACTTATAAGATGGAATGTCAGGGGATTTAATTGTCCCATTAAACGTAGGCTAGTTATGGATTACCTCAAGCATAAGAATATAGGCATAGCACTACTTCAGGAAACCCACCTCACAGGCAGCAAAATCCTAGCCTTAAAAAAACCCTGGGTGGGTTGGCATTTTCATGCCACTTATAGTACATACTCCTCAGGGGTAGCAATAATATTATCTAAACGTGTGGCTTTTCAACTTCTAGATCTACAATCTGATTTTAAGGGCAGGTTCCTATTTTTGCATGCTAAGATTCATCACCACGTGTATATTATTGCTAACCTGTATATCCCACCACCCTACAACTCCACCTGTATTTTACAGCTGCTACAATTTATATCGAAATATCCGCGCGCAAAGGTGATAGGGACTTTAACACTCACCTGGATGTTAAATTAGGATAAGGCAATATGAGGGTGTAGATCCACAGTCTAATCTGGCCGAGCTAACAAAAGGGACAGGCCTCACTGAAGTATGGAGACATTTCCACCCCCACTCCAAACAATACTCTTGCTTCTCGGCATCTCACTCTGTCCTTTCTCGGATAGACCTGGCCTTCGCCAATAGCTCCGCTCTAATAGACCTGAGGGGTGCGGAGTATATGCCCAGAGGAATAACAGACAATGCCCCCCTTGAACTTGTGCTCAATGTTAATCATGTATAGCACAATGAGAGATGGGCCTTAAATCCTATTTGGCTCACGGTACTTGATAATAAGAAAGGCCAAGAATCTGTTATAACCGAATTCTTTACTCATAACTCCCAAACTACTGACATTAATCTACTTTGGGACACCTTTAAGGCGTTTTTAAGGGGATACCTGAATAAAGAAATTATTGCTCATAAAAAGCAGGCCAGGCAATTGCAGACTTCTGTGGAATTAGAGGTCTCGCAGGCAGAAACCCTTCTAACAACAAACCCATCACCCCAGAATTGCGCTCAGTTGAAACAGTTGCAAGATAAATATGCCAAGATTATGTGGGAAAGATCTCAATATAGTCACCTATTTACGAAAGCTAGGATACTGGAACAGGGTGAGAAGGCAGGCAGGATGCTGGCTTTGCTTACTAGGGATCAGTCTACTCCACCCATGATCACACAACTTGTAGATAACAACTTAGATAACACCCTTACTACGGACCCCAAAGAGATCAGGCAAAACATGGTAGCTTTTTATGCTGATTTGGATCAATCTAAATTAGACCCAGAGGGTACTACAAATGAGTCTTTCCTTAAAGACCTACAATTTCCAGCACCCCCACGGAAAGTATGGATTACTTAGATCAACCCATATCGATGGAAGAAATACAGGAGGCTATAGAGTCATTCCCGGTAGGCAAGGCCCCGGGAGCAGACGGAATCCCTATTGAATTCTATAAACTTCTAAAACTTATAACTATGCTTCCCAACATAAAAGTCTCCCGGCCTCCATGTATGAAGCCTCTATAATCCTCCTCCCTAAACCTGGGAAGGACCCGACTTTACCTGAAGCTTATAGGCCCATTTCCCTTCTAACTGCAGATACAAAAATTCTGGCAAAAATATTGGCTAGAAGTTTAGGGAAAGTGGTTACGCAACTGGTTACAGAGGATCAGATGGGATTCATTCAGGGGGAAACAACGGCTCATAGCATAAGAAGGCTGATGCTCAATCTCACTATGGAACATTCCAATGTAGGGCAGAGGGCAATAGTAGCCTTAGATATTGCCAAGGCCTTCGATACTGTAGAGTGGAGTTATTTATGGAAGGTAGTAACCGCATTTGGGATAGGACCTCACTTTATCTCACTTGTCCAGTTGCTATATGCAGCCCCTACAGCAGCCCTATGAATCAACTCATCGTTAACCCCTGCTTATACTTTGACTAGAGGTACGGGGCAGGGGTGCCCCCTTTCCCCACTATTATTTGCCTTAGCCATCGAACCATTAGGCCTTGCAGTTAGGCAGAATCCCCGTATATCAGGCTTTCGGATACAGGGCAGGGAAAAGAAAATACAGATGTATGCAGATGACACACTGATATACTTGGGGGACACCCATGCCTCTCTCACTGCTCTCCTAGATACAACAAGGGTTTTTGGAGAAACCTCTGGCCTCAAGACTAACCCCTCAAAGTCCATTATATTTCCCTTAGATCCAGAGGTAGGGGATGGAATTGAGGCAGATATACCATTACTGAAAGTTCAGCAATTCACATATCTAGGGGTTAAAGTGGCATTGCCAGTATCATCTTATTATGATCTTAACATAGCCCCTTTATTGCAATGGGTCCAGAGTAAATTTCAAGTTTCTAAACATTTGCCATTGCGCCCCATGGGACGTATACAGACCATTAAAATGATTATAGCTCCTAAACTATTGTATGTATTATGGCACACCCCCCTTAAAATACAGAACCGCTTCTTCATTGACCTGACCACTATCTTTAGACGGTATATCTGGGGTACCTCTCGACTGTCCTTATCCTCACTATGTAGACCGAAGGATGAGGGAGGACTGGCATTGCCTGATATGCACCGGTACTATGTGGCTGCACAACTTTCACAAATGTGGTCTTTGAAATTCGCTGGGCCAGGGGAAGCTGTGTATCAGTTGTGGCAGGAGATTCTACAAACTGACCTACCTCCTTTTTATGCCCTAACAGCTATAAACCCAAAAATGCTATGCTTTCTAAGAATAACCCACTTTTACTATTGCAAAGAGATATTATCACAAGGGTTCAACATCTAACCAACCCGAAGGGCCTAGACCCGTTCACGACTTTATTGTATAATGCTAAATTGGCCCCATTAGATAAACTTGTAACTCTGAGGATCTGGCTTGAGGCAGGGATCTACTCTCTAGACCAGGTATGGAATGAGCAAGGTATAATTCCATTTGATACTCTTAAGGAAATGTTCTCCGTCCCCTCATCCCAGTGGCTGACATATCACAAAATGAGATGGGCAGTGAAGAAAGCACTCAAACAGTGTAACTTTAATTTACAAAATAAACCTGTGGCTGAGGTGTTTAAACAGGACCGACCTTGTCACAAAATTTCTACTTTCTATAAAGCCCTACAAACCACCACTCTACAGAAAACCTCCCTGAAAGTGAGAGAACGTTGGGAGCCAGATCTCTCACCATTTACTGATGAGCAATGGGAGCAGGTACTACACACTCCTCTTCGGATTTCTCCTATTTATAAGTATAGGATTTTACAATTGTACTTTGTACACAGGGCCTATTACTCCAGAACTGTACTTCACAAAATTAATCTAGAAGTCTCACCAGCATGCTTGAGATGTGGTTTGGCAGAGGGCACAATTTTACACACTTTCTGGTCTTGCTCAGAAATTATACCCTTCTGGGTAGCGATACAGACTCGTATCACAGGGATGCTGGGGTTTGAAATACCGTTGGATCCAAAATGGTATTTACTGGGTATGGCCCCCCCAACACCACTAACAAACCCAGCCCACACTATGGTACATAAATTACTCTTCTTAGGACGTAAACTCATTGCCCAGCACTGGAAAGCCTCTGACCCCCCTTCCTACCAGATATGGCTGAAGTCGGTTCAGGAATTACAAAAAATGTAGGATCTGATTGCCAGGAGAAAGGGTTCCACTAAAGCTAACATGTCTATTTGGCAGCTATGGATTCTGGAGCATGTTTAATAAAGCCTAGGGTGTTGGTAGGAATGGCCTAAAGCATGGTATAGTTAAAGACGGTTAATCCTGGGGTACAAGCTAGCACTAAACTTTTTCTGGTACGAACCATCTCCAGGTCTAATTATGGGCTACTGCTCGCATCATGACACTACAAATAGATTTTGTAATTGTCAATAAAGATGTAGGTATACAGTGTTAGAAGTATCCATTTCCTAGCAAGAATTTTTACTTTTTTCAGTAAGTTGGGGATTCATAGATCCGAGGCATAATGCATATAACAGTCATGTATTTATCTTTCGCTGTCTGTGTGGTCGAACTTCTGAATAGTGTCTAGACCCAATCTGCGTATTGGGTAATATTCCTTTTCATTTGTATCAAGCGGTGACATCATCTGTACAACTATCTGTTTTCAATAAATCTCACCTGAACCAAAAAAAAACAATTATTACACTTTAGATTTTGTTTAAATTATTATTATACAATTATTATACTTTCTTCTGAGAATTCCATTCAGATCATTGTCAGCAAATACCCCCTGTTGAGCATTTGGGCGGTTTTAAAAATAGACTGAACTTTGTCAGGGACAATAATTCTCTGGGACAAATGTTACGAAAGTCAGGGCTGTCCCTGGAAATAAGAAATGTAAATGAGATCCGGACATGGGTGTTATTTCCAGTCTGATCCCTAATTACCTTCTTAATTGTAAGCCAATAATTATTACCCAATTGTGACATTACATCAACAAATCACATGGACAAGAAAGGAATGCTCTGGGCTCACAACAAACGCAATCAGTCATAGGGCACATTTACTAAAGTGTGAATTTCCTCCTCATCTAATTTCATCAAGTTTACAACACATCTCATATATACTAAAAATGGTAAGCACACGTTTTCAAGAGAAATGTGGTGAGAAATGTGTCTAGAGAATTTTCGCCATGAAAAAATGAATTATTGAGAATTAGCTTGGAGGGGGTGATATAGCTAAAGAGATTCAAAAGTGGTTGTTAGGGGTGGTTCAACTTTAATTAAATTTTTAGTATGTAGAATGGACAATTCTAAGCAACTTTTCAATTTTCAAATTTTTCTATTTTACCATTTTTTAATTATTTGCCTTCTTCTTCTGACTCTTTCCAGGTGACTGGCAACCAGATGGCTGAAATTACAAACTGGAGAGCTGCTGAATAAAAAGCCAAATAACTAAAATGCCACAAATAATAAAAAATGAAAACCACTTGCAAAATATCTCTGCATATCACTCTCTACATCATACTAAAATTTAACTCAAAGGTGAACAACCCCTTTAAAATGGTAACTCGTCAGCCTGAACCTGGAGAAATTTCTCTTGCCATAAATTTGTTCTTAGTACATTGGACATTACTCCAATGCAAAGAGAATTTTCATTACTGCAAAGTTAATTCTCCAAAACGTGTTGTATTCTACATACTGGGGAAGATTTACTAAGGTTCGAATGATAAATTTGATTTTGAAGTTTCAAAAAAACTCATAAATTCGAATTTAAAACCAGCAACTCGAATTTAAATTTGAATATGAGCTTAATCCCCACTTGATCCTGGAAACAGTTCTTATTTGACTGTTCTCTACCTAAAACCTGCCGAGTTCATGTACAAGTCAATAGCAGAGGTCCCTTGAACTGTTTGATGATGTTAATAGTAGTGATGAGTCAAATTATTGCTAAGTTTCACTTTGAAAACGATGACCTCTAGGCGCCAATGGGAGAAAAAAAAAATGTTTTATGTGCAAAAGTTGTTTTTTTTTGGGGGGAAACTTGATTCCAATTTGATTTGAGTTTTCAGGTAGGGACTATTCGGTCGAATTTTACACATTCATTTTTTCATAAATAACATACCAATTGAAATTGTGAATAAAACCAAATTTATTAGAATTTTAAAAAAATCACATTACTCTAAAATTCCACTTTTGACAAATAACCCACACAGTAAATTGGCGATATTGAGTGGAATCTTCAGTTTTGGTGAAATTATTGCAAATTTTTAGTTTCACCTTTAAATATGACCCATAGCTTTCAGAATATCCTGGTGCACCTATGGTAGTGGGTGTCCTATTTATTCATGTATACAATGATCTTGTGATTTTTTTAATTGACCTTTAGTGATGAGCGAATCTGTCCTGGCTGAAAAATTCAACTGTCAAAAATTTGAAAAAAAAAGAAAAATGCATGGGTGTTTTTCAGTTTTTTTTTTTCAAGCACTGTGAAAATCAATCATTATGTTGGGTGTTTTTCAAAGTGTTTGAAAAAAAAAAGTTGATGGATGTTTTTTTCTTAAACATAGCATTAGTACATGCCGCTTTTCAGTTATGGATCACAATGACCTGTTGCAATTCTTCTACCTATGCATTGTGCAAAAACACGTGGGATTGGGCCCAATTTAGCACTTTGCACTCAACAGAAAGGTAAACAATGAGATAAATACAAATGATACAAGTTATAAATACAAATTTGGGCACTGTGGGCCAGTGGTGTAACTAGATGTTATTGGACCCCACAGCAAATTCATTTTATGTCACCTTAAATATCCAGAGGTATTCCGTTTGTCACGGTCAGCACCCTAAACCAGAACTAATGCCAAGCTCCCTGGTCTCGGCTCGGCTTCACCAGTAGTGTGACCGCCTTTGGCTTCGGGAGGAGCCCTCAGTGTACTCAGATGCCACCTGGACTTTTCGAGAGGAGCAAGGCGAAGAGTTCTGGCAAGCAAAGGGGCACGACTGTTGTTAAAGTCAGTTAGGCCGAAATTCGTGGTACAATAACGTAAGACAGATTCGTGGTCAGACTGGCCGGGTCGAGGCAGGCAGATAGCTAGAGTCGTCAGGCAGGCAATCGGGTAATCAATCAGATGGGCTGAGGCAGAATCGGAGTCAAATAACAGGCAGAGGTCAAACCAGAACGTCAAACAGGAGGGTTAAGCAGAATCAAGGTCGGTTTCAGGCAAGGGTCAGGTTCCCGAGATCAGAGTAGTCAAACAGGCAGGCAGGGGTCAAAACAGATAATCAGGATCAGATTCACACATAATAGCAACAGCTAATAGCACCAGGAACAAATGCTATCACGAGCAATGACATAGAAGAAAATGTCCCTTTAAATCCTGTTTGAATTTCGCGCCATTGCGCGCTGACGTCATCACGCCAGCGTATATGCACCTATAAAATACGGTGTCGCGCGGCGCGCACTAGGAAGCCGGCAGTGAGGGAGCAGGATGGCGGGCGCACCACCACTAGACCACCAGGGTAAGGATTCCTTACACCGTTTTACCAATATATATTGAAATGGCACATTAATTAGGGCCTTGTGGGGCCCCCTATACCTCCTGGGCCCTCCTGCAGTTCTCTCTCTGTATTACACCTCTGTAGAGGCGCAGTAGGAAGTTAAAACACCCAAAAGACTAAAAATGAAAAACAACTGAAAGATTACAAATAGCTCTTGCACCAAACCTCCCGGAGAACATCTTGTTAAATTTCATTGTATGCAACACAAAAGTACTTTATTAAGCAAGAATATCGGGAAGAGACTTTAACCATCATCACTTTATTGTTTTCTACCCTTTAATTGCTTCACATGTTCCACTTGTGCAATGCAACCAAACCTTAAGGTGTTGGTTCGTTTTGGACTTAATTAAAGTAAAAGTCAGCGGTGTAGCGCATATAAATACTCCTGGCATGGGTTGGTATCATTTAACAAGGCACTTGCAAGCTAACGAGTTCTTCTAATGTAAGTACAATGTAAACCTGATTCTAATACTGTTTATTAAGATCTTTTGTATGGATGAGCATTAACCATGAAAAGAGGAGCGTGGTTAGTAGGAAAGAGAACTGGAGAGAGTTGTAATGTAAATTTAGCATTTTTACATTTTAATATAACTTAAACAATGTCATTTAAGTAAAATTGGAATTTTAAAGCGGTGGTTCACCTTTAAGTTAACTTTTAATATGTTATAGAATAGCCAATTCTAAGCAAGTTTTTATTTCTCTGTTTTGTAGTGTTTCAATTATCTGCCTTCTTCTTCTTCTGACTCTTTACAGCTTTCATATGTGGGTCACTGACCCCCATCTGAAAACAAATGCTCTGTAAGGCTACAAATGTATTGTTATTGCTACATTTTATTACTCATCTTTCTATTCAGGCCTCTCCTATTCATATTCCAGTCTTTTATTCAAATCAATGCATGGTTGCTAGGGGAATTTGGACTGAAATTGCAAACTGGAGAGGTGCTGAATAAAAAACTCGAAGGTGAACAACCCCTTTAAAAAGGGTATTTTGTAATTATAGATTGACCAAGATTCTAATAGGGTAAGCCTAAAGGACTAAATGTTGCCATGGTAAGTTTCGCAGCAAATCTTCGCATTTCTCCACAGGAGAAAAGTTTTGCGGAACTGTGGCAAAAAGTTTCTATCCGTTTAGTTTTGCGAGTCCAAAAAATCATGTAAAAAAAAGATATGCATCAAAAAAAATTGATTGCGTGAATAAGAAAAATAATGTTTGTTTTGTAAACTCTACGAATTGTTTTTGCGGTTTCACAGATGTTTTTCTCATCACTACTCCCTAAACTGAACTGATTTGATCAATGAAAACTAGTGATGGGCAAATAAATTCGGACACCCATTGACTTTAATGCATTTGGACCAAATAGGAGCGTATATAAAAATTGTCGCGGGAGTTGAAATTGATGTCCGTCAAAATAATATTGACACCCATTGACTTCAATGCGTTTCACAAATTTTTTGCTGTTTCACACATTTCGGGGGAAATTCACAATTTTTTTGGCGAAACGGGACAAATTTGCCCATTACTAATGAAAACAAATGAATGTATTAGTTCCTCAGCATGGGAAAACTTTTCTCTTTACCTACTCTTTACCTTCAAGGTTCACCTCAAGTGATGAGTGTAATTTTTCGCCAAGCTTCACTGCGAAAAAGAATTATTAAAAATTATGTTAAAAAATTATGTTAAAGTGGTTGTTCACCTTTGATATAACTTTTAGTATGATGTAAAGAGTGATATTCTGAGACAATTTCCATTTGGTTTTCATTTTTTATTATTTAAGGTTTTTCAGTAATTTAGCTTTTTATTCAACAGCTTTTCAATTTGCATTTTAAGCAATCTGATATCTTGGGTCCAAATTCCCCTAGCAACCATGCATTGATTTGAATAAGAGACTGGACTATGAATAGGAGAGGTTAGATTAGAAAGATGAGCAATAAAAAACTAACAATAACAATACATTTGTAGCCTTACAGAGCATTTGCTTTTTAGAAGGGGTCAGTGATGCCCATTTGAAAGCTGCAAAGAGTCAGAAGAAAAAGACAAATAACTATAAAAATATAAAAAGGAAATTATGAAAACCATTGAAAAATTGATTAGAATTGGCCATTATATAACATTCTAAAAGTTACTTTAAAGATGAACCACCTCTTTAACATAGAGGCTCTTTAGATTGGCAGTTGACTATCCTGATCTTGACAATTTGCTGCATTGTCCTTTTTATAAAAAGCCAATGTTGTGGCAAAATTTTTTGGTGGAAATACTATGAATTTCTTACACCCTTTAATAAATATGCTTGAGTTTGTTGGACTTCTTTGAGCAGCTGAACATCATTAGGATCAACGGTGCTTGATTAATTGCCCCATTATCTCTTTGGTGCAACATACTCAAGCTTGTTTTTGGGTTCTAAATACCTTCCATGCCAGGGGCCTAAATTTGTATGCAATCTCCGATTTTAGTGGGTTTTATACTTCCCAACTTCCATCTTTTACTCATTCACTTGTAAATAAACACTTTATTGTGAATTAAATCATTTCCAAATATCTTTTTCTTAGATAACCACAAAAAAAAGAAAAATGCTGAGATTGAGCACCATCTTTCTCGTCTGTGCTCTAGGTAAGTGTGAACTCAAATCCTTGCATATTTTTATTATTTTATTTATTAATACAGAAAAAACTTTAAAACAAATAATAGCAACATGTTTTCCAGCCCATACCTAAGTTACTCTTCCCTGTATCCTTCTCGGCAACCTGTCTCTCTTATTGCAGGAGTTGGAGTCAGATTTTAATGAACAGTTATATCAGATACATTGATAAGTGCCCCCTTTGCCTAACAACGCATTAGGGCAGGAGCACACAAAGCTACAGGGGGAGATTAGTTGCCATGTGACAACTCTACAGGCCACCAAAACTGCCTCCCCGCCGGCTACAGTGCAAATCGCCAGCACTTGGAACGATTCAGTTTCCGAAGTCGCCCGAAGTTTCATTGTGAGGACTTCGGAAAACAAAGCGTTCCAAGGGCCATTTGGGAGATTAGATTTTGAAGAAGAGGCGATTTGTCACTGGGCGACTAATCTCCCCCTGTAGCTTCGTGTGCCCCTGCTCTTAGATCTAACTGTTTTTCAAAATAACCGACACCAACACAATGCTGCATGTAGAGAGACGGATTGTTGAGAAAGGGAAAGAGAAGAGTAATTGAATTTATAATTGACTGTCTTTGGAATGTTCCTTTTTTCCTGAGATTTAGCTTTTATTACATTTTTATTTTTTCAGTAGTCCCCCTTTAACAATAGATTGTGTATAATTAACATAACTTTGTACATTGTTTCTTTTTTAGCATTATATCCACTTTATGTCTATGGAGATGACGAAAGTAAGTAAAATACCAATTAGGAAATATATCAAATTACTATTATATATCATCTAAATGTATAAACATTCTTATTATTCTTTCTTTCATTCATATAAATTAGCTCTAAGTTGGAATGCAGTATTTTGTATTCTAATGGCTGTTTCTAATCTTTTGCATCTTTATTTCTTTGTGGGGGGCTGGTATGTAAAATGGCTAATATACTGAATCCCAATGGGGAGCCAACATAAATAAATAAAAGCCCAAATACACATTTGTTTTGCTGTTTTGCTCCTTATGCCCATCCCAAACGTGGTACAGAGCTGTGTATAATCAGAGCCCTTTACTTTTGCTAATCGTTCTCTGTGTTTCAGGTTTACAGATAAGGACTTTATTATACAGGGAATATACATAGAAATACATTAGACTGATTTAATAACTCCCCCCACAACCCACAATTGCTGTGAAATGAAAAATGGGTGAATTAAGTTTAAACTTAAAGGTGTCTTCTGCTCTGTGTGATCCAACAAAAACTTTAGTTTTGTCCCTTTAAGACATTAGTATCAAAGAGAGATTGGAGACAAGAGTGTAAGCAGCCTGTGTCTGTATTGATTCAAATCACAATACATTATTCTCTAACAGAAAATCCACGGCGATGCAATAAAAAATAATGGGGATCATTTATCAACACTGGGCAAATTTGCCCATGGGCAGTAATCCATGGCAACCAATCAGATTGCTGAATTCATTGTCCTACTTGCAGCTGGCTTCAAAAAGCTAATCACTGATTGGTTGCTATATGTAACTGCCCATTGGCAAATTTGCCCAGTGTTGATAAATGAGCCCCAATGTCTTAGGGGGTCTATTTATTAACATTCAGATTTCTTTTTTTTCACAAATGATATTTTTTCCTCAACAAAATGCATGGTTTTTTATTTCTCTAAAACTCGAAACATTAGAGATTTATTAAGGGACAGGTTTATAAAATGGTAGAATTTAAAAAAAATGTTTGAGTCAAAACACAGAAATTCGAATTTAAAAGCACTAATTCAAATATAAATTGGAATGTGAGATTTATCACACCTCGACCATGGAAACCGTTCTAATTTGAATATTTGTCACCTTAAACCTGCAGAGTTCATTTACAAGTCAATGTTAGAGGTCCATTTAACCATTTCAATATGTTCATTGCCTTCCTGACATTCAAGGTTTTTTTTGGAGGAAAATTCGTTTTGAGTTTCATTTCTACTTGATTCGTTTACGAATCGAGTTTTTGGGTTGTTCCCATTCAATCGTATTTTAGACCTTCTAATTTTTTCATAAATAACTTCCCATTTAATTTGAAAACTTGACCTTTGATAAATAAACCCCCAAGTGTAAAAAACACAAAAAACCTGAATACAAAACTTCATCAATAGTGATGGGCGAATTTATTCGCCGGCTAAAAAATTTGCGAAATGCCCGCAAAAATTCGCTGACGAAAATTCGCTGGCGTAAAAAAAAAAATTCGGAAAAAAATGGACGCCGGCGCTGAAAACAGACGCCGGCGTCAAAAAAATTATTCGCCGTTTCACAAATGTTTTGCCCATCACTATTCACCAAGTAAAACTAGTCGAGGTCCTATAGAAGTACATTTTTTATCCTTTCAGACTTTTAGAGGTGTTTGTAACTAAGTATAAAAAACATATATTATTAATTCATTTAACACAAGGAAATTGGAGAGACTTCAAATGGGTTTTTTTGCCTTCCTCTGGATCAACTAGCAGTGAGGCAGGTAAAAAAGAGTTAAAAAGTTGAACTTGATGGACAGAAGGAATCACTTTCTCCCACATACTTCTTAACATAAAAACATCACATCATAGATAAGTAACATAAGTTCCTCTGGCAGGGAATACAGGAACCAGGCAAGAACTAGGAACCTCCACAGCCAAAAATTTCTCAAGAGGCTGCATGAAGTGTAAAGACAATGGTCCTCCAAGGCTATATTTTGCTCTGTGTGATCCAGCAAATATCAAAAACTTAGTTTAGTCCCTTTAATACAGTGATCCCCAACCAGTAGCATGTGAGCACCATGTTACTCAGCAACCCCTTGGATGTTGCTCCCAGTGGCCTCAAAGCAGGTGCTTATTTTTGAATCCCTGACTTGAAGGCTATTTTTGGTTACATAAAAGCCATGTTCTGCCAAACAGAACCTCCTGTAGGCTGCCAGTCCACATCGGGGCTACCGAATAGCCAATCACAGTCCTTATTTGTCACCCCAGGGACTTTTCCATGCTTGTGTTGCTCCCCAACTCTTTTTTACATTTGTATGTGGCTCACGGTTAAAAAAGGTTGGGGGCTGCTGATGTCATTGGAGAGAGGTTGGAGAAAGGATTGTAAGCAGTCTCTATCTTTATTGATTTTAATAGAATTGAGGCACTTCATCCCATTCCAAAAATCAAAGCTGATGTAATTTTCAAAAAAAATATATAAATTCGAAATTCGACTTGGGGAAATGTATTATTAAAATCGAATTCTTTAATAAACTTGAACACATTTAAACGACTTGAAAACTCGAAGTCGTCGACTTGAAAAACTTGAATGTCAGGAAGGCTGCAAACATCTCCAAATTGATCCCTGGACCTCTCCCATTGACTTAAACAGTAATTTGGCAGGTTTAAGGTGGCGGATAGTCGAATTTGAATTCTTAAAGTGCCAGAGTATGATAAATCTTGAAAATCGAATTCGGATTTTTTTTAAAAACTCAAATGGAGTTCGGATAATCCCCTAGTTGAATTTGAGAGTTTTGACCATAAAAAAAATTAGAAAATTTGAATTTTCAATTCGAACCTTAATAAATCTGCCCCTTAATGTCTAAAAACATTCTTTGTAGATCTTAGGCATGGTGCTTGAAATTATAGAGAATATATACACACTGAAATGTTCACCTTTAATGTTATAGAACGTTTATCACACTTATACATATGATTGTATTTTTTTTCTGACAGAGCAAAGCTGCCCACCTAATCAATTATGGGACGGATGTGGAACTGCCTGTCCCTTGAATTGTCAGAACTTTAGAAACCCACCCAAGGCCTGCACTAAAGACTGCGTGTCTGGGTGTTTCTGCAAGGAACCTTATGTCTTTCTAAGTGGCAAATCTGGTCGCTGTATTCTGCCCAGGCAATGCATTCTTTCTAATGAATAAGGGAAACTCCAGAAGTGCATATGTGGCTCTTTATCATTAAAATCTGTTGGTTTATTATCTTCACTGTGCTGTACAACTCTTACCAAATGTAAAATGTATAAAGTTTAATATGAAACATTAATCTTTCCCAGTGAATGAGTAAATTTAACACAAAAAACTATTTACTGCTTTTGCTTATTTATTCCTTCTTTTTTGTGAATCAACATCACTGATCTTTAGAGTCAAATGAATCATCTCGTTCAGGGCTGTCCAACTGGCGGCCCGCGGGCCTTTATGTGGCCCTCCACATCAAAGTCTTCCTGCTGTGTCTGTTTACCATTTGTAAGATTTAAAAGGTATCACTTCAGAGATTAAATGTCCCCTGCATAGTTTAAACATCAAATTCAGACTAATCCTCTGTATTGTTCATATCTGTGATCCCCCTGCATTGTTCACAACTTTTTTCACATATGAGTGACATCCCTGCCAGTGCTGGGCCAAGGTAGTTCGGCTCCCTAGGCAAGAGCTTTACTCAGTGCCCCCCTGTCCTGTATTACCATTTCCCTCCTTACCATGATGGTTTTTAAATAAAGAAAGCAAGAAAATGTACAACACTTTGCTATTTATATTACTGCCCCCTATACCTGTACCAGCAAGCTCAGCAGCCATCCAGCAGCAGCCAAATCAGGGGCGTAACTATAGAGGAAGCAGACCCTGCGACTGCAGGGGGGCCCAGGAGGTATAGGGGCCCCATGAGGTCCTAATTCATATACAATTTCAATAAATATTGGTAAAACTGGTCAACCTGGGGGCCTGAAAAATAATCTGCTATGGGGCCCAGTAATATCTAGTTAAGCCACTGAGCCAAATATAAATCTGATCACATGATATTGCCCCCAAGTATTTATGTACCTGTGCCAGCGCCCAGCAGCAACAGCAAATATATGGGCCCCAAATCTGTACGTGGCTGTGCCAGCAGGAAGCTTCACACTTTACAGTAATAGAAAGAAAGTCTTCAGTTCAGTGTAACTGTGCCAGGCTGAGAGCAGCGAGAGTCACACCCAGCAGCCCCCCAGCTCTCTGCCTCTCTCTGTCACCCATTATTACTATTACTTGCTGCAAGAGGGACAAGGTGAAAAAGGCTTGAAAAAAAAAAAAAAAACATTAAAAGTGCGCTCCTCAACAATGGTGCCCTAGACAGCCACCTACTCTGCCTAACCCTAGTTCCAGCCCTGATTCCTGCAGTGAGCACCAACCATCTGGTTTTTTGGTGGGCTATTAATGTGGACATTGTCTTATGGTAACATGGATGCACAGCCGGGCCAACTCGGCCAATCGCACTAGGCAACCTGACCGGGTACGGCGCCGGCTGAGTGCGCATGCTCGAAACTGCAATCCGGTGCGCATGCGAAAAAGTGCGAATGCGCAAAACTTTGTGCACACATGCGCAGAAGCACAATTCCAAAAATATATGCGTGCCAGTCGGGGAGAGACGGGACCGTACAATGGGGTAGGCGTCAGAGCAGGTACGTGCCTGGCGCCCCCCAGCTTTGCGCCCTAGGCACGTGCCTACTCTGCCTAACCCTAGTTCCGGCCCTGCATGGGTGTGGTTTAAAGTGGGTGTGGTCTAAAAACAGGGAGTGGCTAACACTGACTTCCATTATCGGCCCTCCACCATGCAAATTAGAAAAATTCCGTCCCTCTTTACGATCTAAATTGGACAGCACCGAAGTTCAAAAGTTACAGCCTCACATCTTGGAAATGGGGTGGGATGGGGACATGACTGGAATGGGCAGTGCACCATATTCCATTATCTATATAGACTTTCCATGTTCAGGAATATATGACCCCAATGAGATGAAGCAAAATATTCTCCAATGTGCATAACATTTATACAAAATATGTTAATGGATTCAATGATTGATTTAGGCATTTACAAAAATACCTGACTCTAATCTGCTCAATATGTGGAACAAATATTGGGGAAACAAACATAGACAGTCCCCTCCTTTGGACTCTCCATTTCCCATTACTGCTATTTTGCTTCTCCACATAAAGTTACATTATGCTTCATAAACTCTGTAATATCAACAAACTAACCATTAGGTATATACATTTTGGGAGTGTTAGCAATTTGGAGAACTGCTTTTCATTTTCCCGAGGGTCAGCTCATAATCCAGCCACGGAAATTACCCTTCAGTCCACCCTTGTGAGCTGAAGTTTTTAAATGTCCTCCAAGTATCCTAAAAAGCTGTTCAGCAAAAAAGACTTTTGGGATGCAATGTTTCAGTCATTTTACATCAGTCCCCTACCCAGGACCTTAGCTCTATTGTTCCTTCCCTATCCTGGAATTTCCCACTTACAATTTTTTTGCTATCTCAATTGTTAGCTGCCACCTGGTGGGTGATTTCCTTGAACAGGCTAGACCCTTTAGTAATCTCTAAACTACTTGAGTTTGTAACCGACTAATGCTATTCCTCTCCAACAATAACCTGCTGGACCCCCTACAATCTGGTTTTAGGAAACAACACAGAAACTTCCAAAAGGATAGGGACCTCTCTTTAAATTCAACCTTGGCAGGTCAGAGATGCCGGATTTTCAGATTCTGACTTTTTTGCAGCTTTGGGGAAAAATTCGAAAAAGTTTTTTTTTTCCACTTAAAATTCAGATTTTATAGTAAAAAAAAAACTAATTTTTCGAGTTTTTACCATTAGGAGTTTAATAAATAACCCCTATAATATAAGAGAGAGTGGGCCCTGTGGCTCCTAGGGTGGCCCAGAATCACAAGAATCCCAGCGTGGCTCATGACTTATGTGTAGTGATGGGCGAATAAATTTGCCGGGCGCAAATTTGCAATGAATCTCTGCCTTTCGCTGCTGGTGAATAAATTTGCAAAACTGTCGCGAAAATTCTCTGGCGTCCAAAAATTTGGGAGGAGAGTCAGAAAAGTAGATTGCATCAAAACTGCTGTGCGTCAACATTATTCGGACTCGCATTGACTTTTCACCATTTCACAAATTCTGCTAGAAATTCACAAAATGGGAAAAATTCGCCCATCACTACTGATGTGTAAATTCCATTAGCACCAAACAGTCTCTTTCCCACGGGACCCTTACAAGATGTTGCTGTGGAGCCCGGTCATTTCTAGTTGCACCCATGGCTACAGGCACAGGGCACTAAATCTGGCAGTTAGTTCACTGCCTATAAAACTGATTCACTTGTCTTTAGCTCTCCAGGTGGTACTCATGGGATTTCTCTTTATTTGTTTTGTATATTCATTCCCCTGCACTAAACTCAGCAGGAACAGCCCCCTATGGGGCAAATTCACTAACCTCCGAAAATTCGCCAGTGATGGCTTCGATCACTTCGCCAGGCGTAGATTTGCCAGGACAACGCTTATTCACTAAAATCCGAAGTTGTGTCCAGGGCGCCAAAAGCTGGTGAAGTTGCGTTGCCAATCGAAGTTGCGCTAGCGTTGGCAAATTTGCATATGGCGTGAAGTTAAATGGACGTATATGTTGCAGCAAATACATTACATTATAGAAGCCCGGAAAACCGTAATAAAATAAAATAAAGTTGTTATATTGCCCTACACATGAGCCCAGTGTATAGTTTATGTTATCGGTTACCCCCCAAAAAAATACGCTCTTTTTCAGCCTATCACCCTGAAAAAAAGAAAAAACGCTAGCGCTTTTTGGGACTTAAAAATTTTCAACTATTTTTTTAGGAAGTCCTATCTACTCTATTGTACTTCACCAGGTCTGAGATGGCGAAGGCAAGTCTGGCGCAAGAGATAACGTTCAGTAAAATCCGCATCTTAGTGAATTTGCGTTGCTTCGTCCATTCGCCAGAGGGCAAATTCACCTGGCGTTAGGGAACAAAGTAACGCTAGAGTCTATCTCCTTCGATAGCGAAGTTACGGCAGCGAGCATTAGTAAAGTAGCGGAGTTTGAAATGACGTAATTTTCCCCCGTGTTAGTCACTTAGCCCTTTAGTGAATTTGCCCCTGTGTTTGTTCATAGCCCAACAGAGAGATCCCATAAAACTATGCTGCACTGCAATGCTGGAGGTGCAGAGAGGAACACTGTCCCTGAGACAAGCAGGAATAAGCCCTGAGGCACATGCATTATCCCCCTTACTTGTTTCCGAGAATATTATCCACTATTTCATGCTAAAGTTCCAGTCTAATTTCCCCTTTAAATACATTTTAAAGGAAATTAATCTCTTACCAGAAACGATATCATTCTGTGATATCACCAGTGTCGCCGTGAGCACTGTACAAAAGGGAATAAGAAAGAAAAAATTCCATCATTTTTGCAGAGTGTGATAATGCACATATGTTGCTGCAAAACTTATGTCTAAACTGTATTCTTCTTGTCACTGATGCAGCACCCCACTGACCCCCAAAACCTCACGAGTTTAAGGGGCAAATTAATCAAAGGTCAAGGTGAAATTTCAAATGAAAAAAATTCAGATTTCAAGCTATTTTTTATGTACTTCAACTAGGGAATGGTCCAAGTTCGATTTGAATTTGAAAAATATTAAAAAATTCGAAAATCGAAATTTATCATGTACTGTCTCTTTAAAAAATGTAATTCGACCATTTTCCATCTAAAACCTGCTGAATGTGCTATTCCTTGATTTTGTACGATTCGAATTCGGTCGAATACAGACCTATTCGACCAAGCCAAACGACTTAATTTTCGGTTTGTCTTTTTGAATTCGAATTTTGACGTTTTTTCAATTCGAAATTCGACCCTTGATAAATGTGCTTCTAATTTTTATTCTTCAAGGCTCTTGCTACCAGCAGTGGCTTTGTGTTGTTAAACAGGCAAATTTAGCAGCCTAGCAACATCAGTATCAAGGAACCATCTATTTTGTTTATTAATATGGCTAACTGCTCCGGCTCATTAAAAGCAATGGTTCGGTTTCCGTGGGTTACCCTACAGAATTAGTGACCCCCCTCCATTTGAAAACTGGAAAGGGTGAGAAAAAGAAGACAAATACTATCCAAAAAAATAAAATGAAGGACATTTGAGAAGCTGATTAGAATTGACCAGTCTATAACTGAAACTTAACTTGAAGGTGAACCACCCCTGTAAAGATTTTTTGAAATGATCAAGTTCATCTTTACTAATCCCATCTCAGAATCTGTCTCTTCATAGAGCTTTGTGAATATACTCGAATTTCGATTGGGAGGGTATTTAAGAAAAAAATTGAATATCTAAAACTCATACTAATATTACCGATCCAAAAACTCGAATCGAATTAGACTGAACTCGCTTTGAGACAAATTTAGCTCTTAAATTCTGGTGTGAGTTCCCTTTATCTAGATATAAGAATGGGACAAACTGCCTTTGAAAATAACAGTCTCTGACTCAAAGTTGCATGCGGACAGATATTACGTAGAGGGGAAAATGAAGAGAAAAGATGGACATAGACGTGCAGATATATTGTTATGTTCCTTCGTTGCAATCCCCTGACCTACCACTAACTATTCAGATTGATTAAAGTACAGGTAGGGGACCTGTTATCCAGAATGCTTGGGACCTAGGGTTTTCCAGATCATGAATCTATCCCTAATTTGGATCTTCATACCTTAAGGGGGTAGATTTATTAAGGGTCGAATTGGAAATTCAAATTCGAGTTTTCGAAAAAAAAAATTTTTGGTCAAAACTCCCAAATTCGAATTGTGAATTATCCAAACGCAATTTGAATTTGAATTTCAATATTTATCAAACCTATACCCTGGGAATCGACTTTTCCTGTTTTTGGTCAAAACTCCCAAATTCGAATTGTGAATTATCCAAACTCAATTTGAATTTGAATTTCAATATTTATCAAACCTATACCCTGGGAATTTCAGGTATAAGTCAATGGGAAACATCTAGTAATTAGAAGATGGTATTAGCCTTCCGGACATTCCAGTTTTTTTCGGAAGAAAAATTTAATTTTTGTTTTCAGGTCGTAATATTCGTTTGAGTTTAAGCTCTCAATTTTTTCTTAAATACCCTCCCAATTGAATTTAGAGTGCATTAAAATTTATTAGAGTAAAAAACATTTACATGAATTCGAAATTCGACCTTTGATAAATGGGCCTCTAAGTCTACTAGAAAATCATGTAAGCATTAAATAAACCCAATAGGCTGGTTTTGCCTCCAATAAGGATTAATTATATCTTAGTTGGGATCAAGTACAAGCTACTGTTTTATTATTAAGGAAATTACTTTTACAAATTTGGATTATTTGGATAAAATGAAGTCTATGGGGGGCGGCTAGTGATGGGCGAATTTGAGGTGAAATTCGCGAAACAGCGAAAAATTCATGAAATGACGCCGGCGTCTTGTTTTTGACACAGCCACAAATTTGTGGCGGAGAATCGCGGGAATTCGCCGCGAATTCGTGCATGGTGAATAAATTCACCCATCACTAGAGGCGGCCTTTCCATAATTTGGAGCTTTCTAGATAACCAGAAATTTACAAATCTTAGTTGGGATCAAGTACAAGCTCCTGTTTTATTATCGTACAGAAAAATGAAATTATCTTTAAAAATTTGAATTATATATATCTTGAAAATCTTGAAACATTCAAGTTTTTTTTCACTAAAATTTAGATTTTATAGAAAAAAGCTATTTTTTCAACTTTTTGGCATTCTGTCTTTCGTAATCAACTCTCTTAATACAGTAAATCTCAAACTTTTAAGAAATATAGGAAAACCACAAATTTTATGAAATTCATGGTGAAAAAAAATCACAATCCAATTGTTAGTAAATGGCCCCAAAATGTTGCTTCTTGTTATAATACAAAAACCACAATAAAATATAAATAAGAAAGTTCTTTGCCTTCCCAAACCTTGGTTTTATGTGCGCAGGAAATAGAACATTAACAACTTAATCAACTTAACAACTATATAGCAAGTGACTATAAAGAAATTTTATTACAATAACAGGAGGATACATGTTCTATTGCAGCTGCTGTAATTACAGGTGAAATATTATCTTGCCCAATGTCAGAACATTGGAGTAAGGAAACATCCCTCACGCAATATAAAGGGAGTGATTTGTTCATGTCTTGTCCTGTAAAACCAGTCAATATGTCACATCAATCACCAGCCTCTTATTCCATTCAGACAGGATAGAAATTATATTGGCTCAGACCAAAGGGAGTAAAACTGAACCTGCTGCAAGTGTTGTATATGTATAAATCTCAAGCAACCACACTAAAGGGGATATAAAGCCTACAAGCAACCGTATTGTCTATGTAGATGTGTAGGCATGCCAATAAAGGCTCAAAAATAATAGTGGCCACTAAGCTTGTCCATTTTTGCATTAGGCCGATGTGGAGCAAATTAACCAAGTTGTCAAATGAAACAGTCATTTTTTGTTCTTTGTATTAAAGTCAACATTCTGTACTTTAGGGCCATGCAACAATATGACACCAAGGTCATATCTAGGGCTCCCTGACTTGAAACATCACTACTGTGTAAGGCTATAGTAAATGGAGCAGCACCTTTATCTCAAACTATCAGCTTTACCAATATGTTTGCTCCAGGTGAGACCTTTTATTCTCAGGTGTGGGCCCTCACAACGATGTGGAGGCAGGGGAAGTAATGTAACTGTTAATATGTGATATATCCAAAGAATGGACACCAGAAATGATTTATTGATAATAATCCACAAAGGATATATAAGAAACAATACAGGACATGTACTTTGAATAGACAATACATATCCACAAGCAACACTATAAGCAGAGCATTCTCTTCAATACAGCACATACGAGTAATATAATCCAGTCCACCCAGAGGTTCTCTATTTCCTTGGGGGACTCCTTTCTAAGTGGAACCCAGGTAGGAAACTATCTAATCTGTAAAACCTGTAGGCTGGTTCCCTTTCTAGGCAACAATGTAAATGGGGATCTAACCCCTTCTAACACTCCTTGGTGGAGCCATAAACTGCTAATATTAGTAGCCCTGAACCTGACTATCTCTCCTAGTGAGATCTATGACAGGAGATAGTTGCTCATTACTAAATCCTGCACTAATAATGGACTCAAACTTCCTTTTTATGTTAAAGCACTCTGCCACATAGTGGTCAATCTAGGAAAAGCTAGGGGACATGCTTTGACCCAGGAAGAGGAATCTACTCCCTCCATAAACTAAGGAGTCCTTCTGTGACCAAACTTTAGGGAAATGCACAATAAATGAGGACACTATTTGCCTACAACTGAAATTATATGTTTCTGCCAATATTTAATCAAATACATTTTTACGTTGCTCCCATAAATCCAGAACTACAATACAGGTACATTGATTTACAGTATCTTGGTAGGGTTTGCCACCTCTCCAGTTCTGACCGGCCAGCCCAGTTCTCGGGTCAAAGATACATGCCCGGTTTTCAGGTAATCCAGGCAAGATTACCTGAGATTGTAGCAGCGATTCATACCAGACTTTCTACACTGGCACTTAGCCTGGACCATGATATACAGTGTATATATATATATATATATATATATATATATATATATATATATATATATTGTCTGCTGTTCAACTGTTTAACTTGTGTGCTGTCCCAAGGGCTTAGATCCCCGTAGCTACCACTGCAAACAGAACAGGCCCTCCAAAAGATCTCAAGTAATCACCTACAGGGCTCTCTATTGTTACTGCACAAGCCAGTCTGACACTTGGGGTGGATGTGGCCCCATTGAAGTCATGTACTACCTTTAGCCTGCATATGGACTTCACAGACACATTGGGGTTTTGGGGCAGAGAGATACAGGAGCATCTGGGGCAGTGAGCAGCTGATACTGGAGGGACATGAGGGACTGGATAAGGGGTACGCAGGCTAGAGGTATGTGCCCAGCACCCCACTAGTGTTGTGTCCTAGACACCAGAGGTGTAACTACAGAGGAAGCAGACCCTATGGTTGCAGGAGGGCCTAGGAGTGTGGGGGCCCCTTGGAAGGCTAGGTCAACTTATCAATATTTTGGGGCCCTAAATTGAATTTGTTGTGGAGCCCCATAGCACTTAGTTATGCCACTGCTAGACAAATGCCTCTTTTGCCTTCCCCTAGTACCGGCCCTGGACACAATGCATCCTATTATGTTACATTCATGTTGTAGTCATACATTTATGTTGCAAACATGCAAATCTTGGATTTGATTAGATTTTGTTTAGATTATTATTATACAATTATTAGACTTTAGATTTTGTTTAGACTATTATTATACAATTATTACACTTTGTTCTGAGAATTCCATTCAGATCATTGTCAGCAAATACCCCCTGTTGAGCATTTGGGTAGTTTTAAAAATAGACAGAACTTAGTCAGGGACAATAATTCTCTGCAACAAATGTACAAAAGTTGGGGCTGTCTCTGGAAATAAGAAATGTAAATGAGATCCTGACATGGGTGTTATTTCCAGTCTGATCCCTAATTGCCTTCTTAATTGTAAGCCAATAATTATTACCCAAGGTGGCATTACATCAACAAATCAGATGGACAAGAAAGGAATGCTCTGGGCTCACAACAAACTCAATCAGTCATGGGGGCACATTTACTAAAGTGTAAAATTCCTCCTCGTCTAATTTCATCAAAGTTCACCTTAAATCGCCAGGTGTATTTTCAGCAAATCTGTCCTGGCTTAAAAATTCAACTGTCAAAAAATTGCAAAATAAAAATGCATGGGTGTTTTTCAGTTTTTTTTTTTCAAGCACTGTGGAAAAACAATCATTATGTTGGGTGTTTTTCAAAGTTCTTGAAAAAGTTGATGGACGTTTTTTTCTTAAACAAGCATTAGTACATGCAGCTTTTCAGTTATGGATCACAATGACGTGTGGCAATTCTTCTACCTGTGCATTGTGCAAAAACACGTGGGATTGGGCCCAATTTAGCACGTTGCACTCTGGCCCCTCTTTATCTTCTTGCTGGTCTATCTGTCCATACGATTCAGCCATTTGCTTCAATGTCATAAAGACAGATGAACAAGAAAGGGTCGGAACAGAAAGGTAAGTAATGGGATAAATATAAATGATACAAGTTATAAATACAAATTTGGGCACTGTGGGCCAGTGGCGTAACTAGATGTTATTGGACCCCACAGCAAATTCATTTTACACCAACCTAAATATCCAGAGGTATTCCGTTTTACCAATATATATTGAAATGGCACATTAATTAGGGCCTTGTGGGGCCCCCTATACCTCCTGGGCCCTCCTGCAGTTCTCTCTCTGTATTACACCTCTGTAGAGGCACAGTAGGAAGTTAAAACACCCAAAAGACTAAAAATGAAAAACAACTGACAGATTGCAAATAGCTCTTGCACCAAACCTTTCAAGAGAACATCTTGTTATATTTCATTGTATGAAACACAAAAGTACTTTATTAAGCAAGAATATCGGGAAGAGACTTTAACCATCATCACTTTATTGTTTTCTACCCTTTAATTGCTTCACATGTTCCACTTGTGCAATGCAACCAAACCTTAAGGTGTCAGTTCGTTTTGGACTTAATTAAAGTAAAAGTCAGCGGTGTAGCGCATATAAATACTCCTGGCATGGGTTGGTATCATGTAACAAGGCACTTGCAAGCTAACGAGTTCTTCTAATGTAAGTACAATGCAAACCTGAATCTAATACTGTTTATTAAGATCTTTTGTATGGATGAGCATTAACCATGAAAAGAGGAGCGTGGTTAGTAAGAAAGAGAACTGGAGAGAGTTGTAATGTAAATTTAGCATTTTTACATTTTAATTTAACTTAAACAATGTCATTTAAGTAAAATTGGAATTTTAAAGCGGTGGTTCACCTTTAAGTTAACTTTTAATATGTTATAGAATAGCCAATTCTAAGCAAGTTTTTAAATGGCCTTCATTTCTCTGTTTTGTAGTGTTTCAATTATCTGCCTTCTTCTTCTTCTGACTCTTTACAGTTTTCATATGTGGGTCACTGACCCCATCTTAAAACAAATGCTCTGTAAGGCTACAAATGTATTATTATTGCTTCATTTTATTACTCATCTTTCTACTCAGGCCTCTCCTATTCATATTCCAGTCTCTTATTCACATCAATGCATGGTTGCTAGGGGAATTTGGACTGAAATTGCAAACTGGAGAGGTGCTGAATAAAAAACTCGAAGGTGAAAAACCCATTTAAAAAGGGTATTTTGTAATTATAGATTGACCAAGATTCTAATAGGGTAATCCTAATGGACTCCATAGTAGGGATGGGCGAAAAATGTTGCCACGGTAAGTTTCGCAGCAAATCTTTGCATTTCGCCGCAGGAGAAAAGTTTTGCGGAACTGTGGCAAAAAGTTGCTATTCGTTTAGTTTTGCGAGTCCAAAAAATCATGTAAAAAAATTATGCATCAAAAAAAAATTGATTGTGTGAATAAGAAAAATAACGTTTGTTTTGTAAACTCTCCGAATTGTTTTTGCGGTTTCACAGATTTTTTGCTCATCACTACTCCCTAAACTGAACTGATTTGATCAATGAAAACTAGTGATGGGCAAATAAATTCGGACGCCCATTGACTTTAATGCATTTGGACCAAATAGGAGCGTATATAAAAATTGTCGCGTGCGTTGAAATTGATGTCCGTCAAAATAATTTCGAAACCCATTGACTTCAATGCGTTTCACAAATTTTTCGCTGTTTCACAAATTTCGGGGGAAATTCGCAAATTTTTGGGCGAAACGGGACAAATTTGCCCATCACTAATGAAAACAAATGAATGTATTAGTTCCTCAGCATGGGAAAACTTTTCTCTTTACCTACTCTTTACCTTCAAGGTTCACCTTAAGTGATGAGTGTAATTTTTCGCCAAGCTTCACTGCGAAAATGACGTCCATAGGCTCCAATGGGAGAAAAAATTATATTAAAGTGGTTGTTCACCTTTGATATAACTTTTAGGGGCAGATTTACATACATTAATTAACCCTCGATATTCAACTGCCGAATTGAAATCCTTCGACTTTGAATATCGAAGTCGAAGGATTTACTGCAAATAGTTCGATGGAACGAAAAATTGTTACATCGAACGATTAAATCCTTCGAATCGTTAGATTCTAAGGATTTTAATCCATCAATCTAACGATTTTTCTTTGTTCAAAAAATTGCCAGGAAGCCTATGAGGACCTTCCCCATAGGCTAACATTGCACCTCGGTAGCTTTTAGGTGGCGAAGTAGGGGGTCGAATTATTTTTTAAGAGACAGTACTTCGATTATCGAATGGTCGAATATTCAAATGATTTTTAGTTCAAAACGTTCGATTCGAAGTCGAAGTCATAGTCGAAGGTCGAAGTAGTCAATTTGATGGTCGAAGTAGCCAAAAAAAACATTCAAAATTCGAAGTTTTTTTTATTCTATTCCTTCACTCGAACTAAGTAAATTGGCCCCTTAGTATGATCTAAAGAGTGAAACAATTTCCAATTGGTTTTCATTTTTTATTATTTAAAGTTTTTCAGTAATTTAGCTTTTTATTCAGCAGCTTTTCAATTTGCATTTTAATCTTGGGTCCAAATTCCCCTAACAACCATGCATTGATTTGAATAAGAGACTGGAATATGAAAAGGGGAGAGGCCTGAATAGAAAGATGAGTAATAATAAGTAGCAATAACAATACATTTGTAGCGTTACAGAGCATTTGCTTTTTAGAAGGGGTCAGCGATGCCCATTTGAAAGCTGCAAAGAGTCAGAAGAAAAAGGCAAATAACTATAAAACTATAAAAAAGAAATAATGAAAACCAATTGAAAAGTTGCTTAGAATTAGCCATTATATAACATACTAAAAGTTACTTTAAAGGTGAACCACCCCTTTAACATAGAGGCTCTTTAGATTGGCAGTTGACTATCCTGAACCTGGCAAAAAATGTTATGGTGAAAATTCATTCTTGTACTGTTGATAAAATTGACAATTTGCTGCATTGTCCTTTTTATAAAAAGCCAATGTTGTGGCAAAATTTTTTGGTGGAAATACTATGAATTTCTTACACCCTTTAATAAATATGCTTGCGTTTGTTGGACTTCTTTGAGCAGCTGAACATCATTAGTATCAACGGTGCTTGATTAATTGCCCCATTATCACTTTGGTGCAACATACTCAAGCTTGTTTTTGGGTTCGAAATACCTTCCATGCCAGGGACCTAAATTTGTATGCAATCTCCGATTTCAGTGGGTTTTATACTTCCCCACTTCACCCCTTTTACTCACTCACTTGTAAATAAACACTTTATTGTGAATTAAATCATCTCCAAATATCTTTTTCTTAGATAACCACAAAAAAAAAGAAAAATGCTGAGAGTGAGCACCATCTTTCTCGTCTGTGCTCTAGGTAAGTGTGAACTCAAATCCTTGCATATTTTTATTATTTTATTTATTAATACAGAAAAAACAAATAATAACAACATGTTTTCCAGACCATACCTAAGTTACGCTTCCCTATATCCTTCTCGGCAATCTGTCTCTCCTCTTGCAGGAGTTGGAGTCAGATTATAATGAACAGTTATATCAGATACATTGGTAAGTGCTCCCTTTGCCTAACAACGCATTAGGGCAGGGGCACACAAAGCTACAGGGGGAGATTATTTTCCCTGTGACAACTCTTCGGACAACTAATCTCCCCAAACTGCCTCCCCGCCGGCTAGAGTGTAAATCGCCAGCACTTGGAACGTTTCAGTTTCCAAAGTCGCTCGAAGTTTCATTGTGAGGACTTCAGAAAACAAAGCGTCCCAAGGGCCATTTAGGGAGATTAGTTGTTTGAAGAAGAGGTGATTTGTCACTGGGCAACTAATCTCCCCACCGTAGCTTTGTGTGCCCCCCTGTTATTTTTTCAAAATAACCAACTCCGACACAATGCTGCATGTAGAGAGACGGATTGTTGAGAAAGGGATAGAGAAGAGGGATTGAATTTATAATTTACTTTTATTGGAATGTTCCTTTTTTCCTGAGATTAATCTTTCATTAAATTTATATTGTTTCAGTAGTCCCCCTTTAACAATAGATTGTGTATTATTAACATAACTTTGTTATTTTTTTTTTATTTTTTAGCATTACATCCACTTTATGTCTATGGAGATGATGAAAGTAAGTAAAATACCAATTAGGAAATATATCAAATTACTATTATATATCATCTAAATGTATAAACATTCTTATTATTCTTTCTATCATTCATATAAATGAGCTCTAAGTTGGAATGCAGTATTTTGTATTCTAATGGATGTTTCCAATCTTTTCTATTTTTATTTCTTTGTGGGGGGCTGGTATGTAAAATGGCCAATATACTGAATCCCAATGGGGAGCCAACATAAATAAATAAAAGCCCAAATACACATTTTCTTTTGCTGTTTTGCTCTTTATGCCCATCCCAAACGTGGTCCAGACCTGTGTATAATCAGAGCCCTTTGCTTTTGCTAATTGTTCTCTGTGTTTCAGGTTTACAGATAAGGACTTTATTATACAGGGAATATACATAGAAATACATTAGCCTGATTTAATAACTCCCCCCAACCACCCACAATTGCTGTGAAATTAACAATGGCTTAATTAAGTTCAAACTTAAAGGTGTCTTCTGCTCTGTGTGATCCAACAAAAACTTTAGTTTTGTCCCTTTAAGACATTAGTATCAAAGAGAGATTGGAGACAAGAGTGTAAGCAGCCTGTGTCTGTATTGATTCAAATCACAATACATTATTCTCTAACAGAAAATCCATGCCGATGCAATAAAAATAGGGGGTCTTTCTTTTTTTTTCACAAATCACATTTTTTCTCAAAAAAATTCATGTTTTTTATTTCTCTAAAACTTGAAACATTTGAGATTTATTAAGGGACAGATTTATAAAATGGTAGATTTGAATTTTAAAAAAAATGTTTGAATCAAAACACACAAAGTCGAATTTAAAAGCACCAATTCAAATATAAATTTGAATGTGAGATTTATCACACCTCGACAATGGAAACAGTTCTAATTCGAATATTTACCACCTAAAACCTGCAGAGTTCATTTACAAGTCAATGCTAGAGGTCCATTTAACCATTTCAATATGTTCATTGCCTTCCTGACATTCAAGAAGGAAATTCGTTTTGAGTTTCATTTGTATTTGATTTGAATATGAATCGAGTTTTTGGGTTGTTCCCATTCAATCGTATTTTAGACCTTCTATTTTTTTCATAAATAACATCCCATTTAATTTGAAAACTTGACTTTTGATAACCGTAGTGTAAAAACCACAAAAAACTTGAATACAAAACTTCACCAAGTAAAACTAGTCGAGGTCCTATAGAAGTACATTTTTTAGCCTTTCAGACTTTTAGAGGTGTTTGGATATTTTTCTTTGCTTGTAAAAGTTTTAGAGGTTTTTGTATATTTCAGCACATCAATCAGCACTTTTTTCATTCATACTTTTGATATTTGGATCATTTAATAATGTGGTTTTAGAGAAAATGAGTTTAATCAGTTTCAAATCGCTCTAATACCACTAAAATTTGACCTTAAATAAATGGGCCTCCCAATATGTTGTTTGTAGATTTTTCGTTTGGTATTTCAATTTATAGAATAAATAAATAAATATATATATATATATATATATATATATATATATATATATATATATATACACTGTTTATCTTTTAAATAATCAGACTTATAAACATATAAAACATTTCCATACTTAAATTTGTTTCTTTTCTGACAGCGTGGGGCTGTTTGCCTAATCAAGTCTGGAATTCGTGTGGAACTGCCTGTCCCTTGAATTGTCAGAACTTCAGAAACCCACCAGATGTGTGCATATTGTCCTGCCAGAGAGGGTGCTTCTGCAAGGAACCCTATATCTTTCAAAATGGCGACTCGGGCCCCTGTGTTCTGCCCAGTCAATGCCCTCCTTCTCAAGGTAAAGGAAAACTCTTAACTTTGTATATTTGGCTCTTTATCTTGAAAATGTCTTCGCCCGTTCTTGCCCTTGTGGAAAACTGTAACTAAGTATAAAAATCATATATTATTAATAATTTAACACAAGGAAATTGGAGAGACTTTAAATGTTTTGGTTTTTTTTTTTGCCTTCCTCTGGATCAACTAGCAGTTAGTCAGGTTAAAAAAAAAGTTGATGGACGGAAGGAATCCCTTTCTCCCACATACTTCTTAACATAAAAACATCACATCATAGATAAATAACATAAGTTCCTCTGGCAGGGAATACAGGAACCAGGCAAGAACTAGGAACCTCCACAGCCCAAAATTTCTCTGACATTCCCAAGTGGCTGCATGACGTGTAAAGACAATGGTCCTCCAAGGCTATATTTTGCTCTGTGTGATCCAGCAAATATCAAAAACTTAGTTTAGTCCCTTTAATACAGTGATCCCCAACCAGTGGCATGTGAGCACCGTGTTACTCAGCAACCCCTTGGATGTTGCTCCCAGTGGCCTCAAAGCAGGTGCTTATTTTTGAATTCCTGGCTTGGAGGCTATTTTTGGTTACATAAAAGCTATGTTCTGCCAAACAGAACCTCCTGTAGGCTGCCAGCTAACGAATAGCCAATCACAGTCCTTATTTGTCACCCCAGGGACTTTTTCACGCTTGTGTTGCTCCCCAACTCTTTTTTACATTTAAATGTGGCTCACGGGTAAAAATGGTTAGGGACTGCTGATGACATTGGAGTGAGGTTGGAGAAAGGATTGTAAGCAGTCTGTATCTTTATTGATTTTAATAGAATTAAGGCACTTCATCCATACCAAAAATCCATGCTGATGTAATTTTTTAAAAAAATATATAATTTCGAAATTCAACTTGGGGAAATGTATTTTTAAAATTGAATTCTTTAAACTCGGACAAATTTAAACGACTTGAAGTCAATTCGAGAAAAAAAAACTTGAATGTCAGGAAGGCTGCAAACATCTCCAAATTGATCACTGGACCCTTCCCATTGATTTAAACAGTAATTCGGCAGGTTTAAGGTGGCAAATAGTCGAATTTGAATTCTTAAAGTGACAGAGTATGATAAATTAGATTTTTTTTTAAAAACTCAAATCGAGTTAGGATAATTCCCTAGTTGAATTTGAGAGTTTTGACCATAAAAAAATTAGAAAATTTGAATTTTCAATTTGACTATTAATAAATCTGCCCCTTAATGTCTAAAAACATTCTTTGTAGATCTTAGGCATGGTGCTTGAAATTATAGAGAATATATACACACTGATATGTTGACCTTTAATATTATAGAACGTATATCACACTTATACATATGATTGTATTTTTTTTCTGACAGACCAAAGCTGCCCACCTAATCAATTATGGGACGAATGTGGAACTGCCTGTCCCTTGAATTGTCAGAACTTTAGAAACCCACCCGAGGACTGCACTAAAGACTGCGTGTCTGGGTGTTTCTGCGAGGAACCTTATGTCTTTCTAAGTGGCAAATCTGGTCTCTGTGTTCCGCCCTGGCAATGCTATCGATCTAAAAAATAAGGAAAACTCCAGAAGTGCATATGTGGCTCTTTATCATTAAAATCTGTTGGTTTATCATCTTCACCTTGCTGGACAACTTTTACCAAACGTAAAATGTACAAAGTTTAATATGAAGCATTCATCTTTCCCAGTGAATGAGTAAATTCAACACAAAAAATAATTTACTGCTTGTGCTTATTTATTTCTTTTTTGTGAATCAAGATCACTGATCTTTAGAGTCAAATGAATCTTCTAGTTCAAAAGTTACAGCCTCACATCTTGGGAATGGGGTGGGATGGGGGACATGACTGGAATGGGCAGTGCACCATATTCCATTATCTATATAGACTTTCCATGTTCAGGAATATATGACCCCAATGAGATAAAGCAAAATATTCTCCAATGTGCATAACATTTTTACAAAATATGTTAATGGATTCAATGATTGATTTAGGAATTTACAAAAATACCTGACTCTAATCTGCTCAATGTGGGGAACAAATGTTGGGGAAACAAACTTAGACAGACCCCTCCTTTGGACTCTCCATTTCCCATTACTGCTATTTTGCTTCTCCACATAAAGTTACATTATGCTTCATAAACTCTGTAATATCTTTGTACATAATTAACAAAAACAAACTAACCATTAGGTATATACATTTTGGGAGTGTTAGCAATTTAAAGAACTGCTTTTCATTTTTCTGAGGGTCAGCGCATAATCCAAATACCGAAATTACCCTTCAGTCCACCCTTGTGAGCTGTAGTCTTTAAATGTCCTCCAAGAATCCTAAAAACCTGTTCAGCCAATGGGTTGCAATGTTTCCGTCATTTTACATCAGTCCCCTACCCAGGACCTCTATTGTTCCTTCCCTATCCTGGAATTCCTATCCTGGAATTTCCCACTTACAATTTTTTTTTTGCTATCTCAAATGTTAGCTGCTACCTGGTGGGTGATTTACTTGAACAGGCTAGACCCTTTAGTAATCTCTAAACTACTTGAGTTTGTAACTGACTAATGCTATTCCTCTCGGACAATAACCTTCTGGACCACCTACAATCTGGTTTTATGAAACAACACTCCATTGAGACTGCTCTAGCTTGACTAACTAATGACTTTTAACAGCTAAAGCCAACAACCATTCCTCACTACTAATAGTGCTTGATCTCTCTGCTACATTTGACACTGTGGGTCATCCTCTCCTCCTCCATTCCCTCAATTCACTTGTCCTTCATGACATGGCCCTGTCCTGGTTCTTCTCTTACCTCTCTAATCATTTCTTCAGTCTCTTCTACAATGGAGTAACATATTCTCCCCTACCTCATTATGCTGGGGTTCCTCACAGCTCTGTCCTGGGACCCTGATTATTTTTCTCTATACTTCCTCCCTCAGCAAACTCATATGGTTTCCACTACCACCTCTATGCCGATGACACTAGATCTATCTCTCCTCTACTGATCTCAACCCAGAGTTCTTAACTCAGGTCTCCCCCTGCCTGTCCACTATCTCTACTTGGATGTCACAAAACTACCTTAAATTAAACCCCTAGAATGGAAATGGTTCTCCTTCCCCCAAATAACACCTGTAACATCCCAGAACTATCTATTGTATTTAACAGTTCCACTATCACCCTGTCTCCCTAGGCCTGGTGCATTGGGGTTATCCTAGATTCTGCTCTGTCCTTCACTCCTCATATCCAGTCACTTATTAAATCATATCACTTATAAACATAACCAAAATACCCTCATTTATCACCCAAGATGCCGCTGAAATTCTTAATCAGTCTCTCATCATATCACGATTAGACTGTAAATTTCTATTAACTGGCCCATCTCCAGTCCATAATGAACATTGCCACCAGGCTTATACACCTCAGCAACCGCTCCTCCTCTTCCACGCCATTCTGCCAATCCCTGCTCTGGCTTCTGCTTGGGTTAGAACCCATACCCGACCCATACCCGCATCCTGCAATCCACAACCAAGACCCGCAAACCGCATTCTTACCCGCTTGGACCCGATACCTGACCCACAGATACCTTATCCGCAACCCGGACCTGTGGCCCGCTGACCATCAAGAATCAGGAAGTGCTGTCATTGTAAACAGGACGTGACATCATCGGAAGTAAGAGTGATCATAAAAAAAGGATTAAAACATACTTTCTGCACTGGCACTTGGCCTGGACCCTGATATATATATTTATATATATATATATATATATATATATATATATATATATATATATATACTGAACTAAACAAATTAACCCAGCACTATCATTATACAACTTTAAGGAACAATTGGATTAAAGAGAACTTATCTGAATTTGGCAAAAAGAGACACTTTTGGTTACATGGTTTGTACAAAGTATGCATAAGCTGATGTGCCCCGCCAAGTCAGTGTCCATGCATCAGTCCTACCTAAGTGAAAAAGGGTATTTTTTTTGGGAGGAGAAAGACCATACCTGCTTCTCTCTTTATTTGGCATGACCTCTTCCAAAGAAACATTCAGCATTATGGGCTTTTAAGTAATCTGTAGGACTGTGTTTAGACTGTGTTTAGATTTAGATATGTGTTTAGATATATATATAATACACAAAAGCCATGAATATCCTTTATTATAAACGGTGAGTTCTGATGTCATCAGTTATAAACTGTGAGTTCTGATGTCATTTCTATCACATGACTCACTGAAACTTGTGTATTATAATAAATAAAGTACCCCAGTTACAAAATATGAGGATATTAGACGTTACCTTCGGCCTCGTGTTTTTATTTGGTCATGAAATGCCTCGGTAACTTATAACATCCTTATAATTTACAACAGGGGGTACTTTATTCACTATATATATTTGTCTGCTGTTCAACTGTTATTTCTGCTATCCCACTGGGTTGGATCCTTGTAGTTACCACTGCAAACAGAACAGGTCCTCCAAAAGGGCTCAAATGAACACTTACAGGGCTCTCTATTGTTGCTGCACAAGCCAGTCTGACACTTGTGGCCCCATTAAAGTCATGTACTACCTTTTGCAGAGATATGCGGGAGCAGGAGCATTGGTACAGTGAGCAGCTGATACTGGAGGGACATGAGGGCCTGGATTAGGGGTACGCAGGCTAGAGGTACGTGCCCAGCACCCCACTAGTGTTGTGTTCTAAACACCACAGGTTTAACTACAGAGGAACAGACTCTGCCATTGCAGGAGGTCCTAGGAGTGTAGGGCCCTGGTGAGGCCTTAATTAATGAGAATTTAAATTTTTCTTGGTAGGCTAGGCCAACTTATCAATGTTTTGGGGCCCTAAATTGAATTTGTTGTGGAGCTCCATAGCACTTAGTCATGCCACTGCTAGACAAGTGCCTCTTTTGCCTTCCCCCTAGTTCTGCCCCTGGACCCAATGCATCCTATTATGTTACATTCAAAGCAAACATACAGATCATGGTTTAGATACAATTATTACACTTTCTTCCATTCAGATCATTGTCAACAAATACCCCCTGTTAAGCATTTGGCTGTTTTTTAAAACAGACAAAAACATAGTCAGGGACAATAATTCTTTGGGACAAATGTTACAAAAGTTGGGGCTGTCCCTGGAAATAAGAAATGTAAATGAGATCCTGAGACATACATAGTAACATAGTAAGTAAGGTTGAATAAAGACACATGTCCATCGAGTACAAACTTTTTTTTTTTTTTATTAACTACCTATCTGCCAGTTGATCCAGAGGAAGGCAAAAAAAACCCATCTGAAGCCTCTCCAATTTGCCTCAGAGGGGGAAAAATTCCTTCCTGACTCCAAAATGGCAATGGGACCAGTCCCTGGATCAACTTGTACTATGAGCTATTTCCCATAACCCTGTATTCCCTCACTTGCTAAAAAGCTATCCAACCCCTTCCTAAAGCTATCTAATGTATCAGCCTGTACAACTGATTCAGGGAGAGAATTACACATCTTCACAGCTCTCACTGTAAAAAACCCTTTCCGAATATTCAGGCGGAACCTCTTTTCTTCGGAATGGGTGACCTCGTGTCAGCTGGAAAATAAATAATTAGAGAGATTATTATATGATCCCCTTATATATTTATACATAGTTATCATATCACCCCTTAAGCGCCTCTTCTCCAGAGTGAACATCCCCAGTTTGGCCAGTCTTTCCTCATAGCTAAGATTTTCCCTTTACCAGCTTAGTTGCCCTTCTCTGTACCCTCTCTAATACAATAATGTCCTGTTTGAGTGATGGAGACCAAAACTGTACGGCATATTCTAGATGGGGCCTTACAAGTGCTCTATACAGTGGAAGAATGACCCCCTCCTCCCTTGACTCTATGCCCCTTTTAATACAGCTCAAGACATTATTTGCCCTTGATGCTGCTGACTGGCATTGCTTGCTACAGCCAAGTTTATCATCTACAAGGGCTCCAATGTCCTTTTCCATAATGGATTTGCCTAGTGCAGTCCCATTAAGGGTATAAGTGGCTTTTATATTTTTACATCCCAGGTGCATGACTTTACATTTATCAACATTGAATCTCATTTGCCACTTAGCTGCCCAGATTGCCAGTTTGTCAAGATCCTGTTGCAAGTGCCACATCCTGGATGGAATTAATTGGGCTGGATAATTTTGTGTCATCTGCAAACACTGATACATTACTTACAACACCCTCCCCTAAGTCATTAATGAACAAGTTAAATAAAAGTGGACCCAATACTGAGCCCTGAGGGACCCCACTAAGAACCTTACTCCAAGTAGAGAATGTCTTATTAACAACCACCCTCTGTACCTGATCCTGTAGTCACTTTCCTATCCACGTGCAAACGACTTCATTAAGCCCAAGAGACCTTAGTTTAGAAAGCAGTCGTTTGTGGGGCACAGTATCAAACGCTTTGGCAAAATCCAAATAGATCACATCTACTGCCCCCCCCCCACTGTCCAGAATCTTACTTACCACATCATAAAATGCAATCAAATTCTGACATGACCTATCCTTCATAAAGCCATGCTGATTGTTGCTCATAATGCCATTCATTAGGACAACATTTTAAATGTGATCCCTCAACAAGCCTTCAAATAATTTGCCCACCACAGATGTCAAGCTTACTGGACTATAATTGCCAGGCTGAGATCGTAATCCCTTTTTAAATATTGAAATAACATCAGCTTTTCTCCAATCCATAGGCACCATACCAGATGACAGTGAATCTGAGAAAATCAGAAATAAGGACTGGTCTAAAACTGAACTAAGCTCTCTTAGAACCCGGGGGTGTATGCCATCAGGCCCTGGAGCCTTGTTTACATTAATTTGTATTAAAGCTTTTTGAATCATATCCTGAGTCAGCCACTGACTAGATTGAGCTGAGCCATTCGTGCAGTTATAAAGTGAGCCTGGGAACCCAGACTCCTCTATTGTATACACTGAAGAAAAGAACTGATTTAACACATTTGCCTTTTCTGTATCTGTTACAACCATACTGGTACCATTATTTAATGGAGCAACACTCTCAACCTGCATCTTTTTACTATTAATATATTTAAAAAACTTTTTAGGGTTAGTTTTCACCTCCACCGCAATTAACTCTTCATTTCTTTTCTTAGCCTTCCAGATTGCCGATTTACAACATTTATTACAGTGTTTATATTCATTAAATGCAGCTTCTGTCCCTACAGATTTGTAGTTTTTAAATGCCTTTCTCTTCTTTCCCATTAACTTCTTTACTTCTGTATTAAGCCACACAGGATGATTCTTAGAGCTCCTACGTTTAGTCCTTAAGGGAATAAATTGAGAACAGTAATGATTTAATATCATTTTAAAGGACAACCATTTCTGTTCTGTGTTTTTAGCTGAAAACCTAATGCCCCAATCAATGCTCTGTAGGGCAGCCCTCAAGGCATTAAAATTAGCTTTTCCAAAATTCATGGTTTTTGTTGCCCCAGTATATATTTGTTTTTTGCACCAGACATTAAAAGATATAACATTATGGTCACTATTACCCAGGGGTTCAATGACTTGCACATTTGCTATAAGTTCTGGGTCATTGGAGATCACTAAATCAAGAATAGCATTTTTTCTGGTAGGCTCCTCAACAACCTGTGCTAAAAAATTGTCTTGCAATAAGTTTATAAACTTGTTCCCATTAACTGATCTAGCAGTACTGTTGCTCCAGTCAATATCTGGGTAATTAAAATCCCCCATTATCATTACTTTACCTAAACTAGCAGCCTTTTCTATTTGCATTAGGAGCTTTGTCTCTTCCTCCTCACTTACATTAGGGGGTCTATAGCATACGCCTACAATTCATTTGCTGGATTCTTTACAATTGGTGAAGAACTCCACCCATACGACTTCTGCCCCCTCATTTTCTAACATAACCTCCTCCTTTATATGAGCTTTTAAATCCTGCCTAACATACAGACATACCCCTCCTCCTTTTCTATTGCCTCTGTCCCTCCAAAACAAAGTATAGCCACTGATATTTACTGCCCAGTCATGCGACTCATTCAGCAATGTTTTGGCCACACCAATCACATCATATTTTCCTTCCAACACCAGCAGCTCCAGCTCTCCCATTTTACCAGTCAGACTTCTTGCATTTGTAAACATTCATTTAATACTGGCACCATATTGAACATATGCCATGTGGTCCTCCCTATCCTTAACAGTACCCCCAGCCAAATCTCCTCCCCCATTTTGCCTTTCTTTGCCAACTATCTCATCTAACCTGTCTTCCACTGAATCTTTTACTGAACCCTCCCCCCCCACACCTATTTTAAAATCTCCTCCAACCCTCTAGCCATCTTCTCTCCCAAAACAGCTGCCCCATCATCATTGAGATGCAGCCCATCCCTAGCAAAGAGCCTGTAGCCGACTGAGAAATCAGAACAGTTCTCCAAAAATCCAAAACCCTCCTCCCTACACCAATCTTTCAGCCACGCATTAATCTCCCTACGCTCCCGCTGTCTCCTTAGTGTTGCTCGTGGCTCAGGTGATATCTCTGAGAAAATTACCTTGGAAGTCCTCGCCCTCAGCTTTACACCTAGTTTTTTAAAATCATTTTTGAGGACTTCACCAACTTCACCAACCTGGAAAAGTCGCTGAAGACCAGTGTCGGACTGGCCCGGCGGGACACCGGGAAAATACCCGGTGGGCCCCAACCCAGACCCCCTCTCCCAAACAGTTTTTCGGAAAAAACTATTTTGGCGCATCGCAGCGCCATTTGCGCACCCGCGCCTAGCCCCATTTGCGCATGCGCGATGCGCCGCCTGACGGAGTATGCTGATCGGCGCTTCGGCTCAAAGTAGATAGCGGGGCCCAGAGGGGGGCCCTGGACAGCGGTCCCGGTGGGCCCCGGGCCCCCCAGTCCGACCCTGCTGAAGACTGTTGCACCCGATGTGGAGGGGTCCCAGGAAGAGCTCTGTGACGATCTACCTGTTCCTGTGCTGTGGGGCTGGAGATGGGCAGCGCAGTCCAGGCTGCAACAGTAGGACACCTACTGCTTTGGGGCCCCATGACGATCGCGCTCCAGGGGCCACTCAATCCCCTGCTCTGCTCGTTGCCTAGGGGCAGGGGATCGTGTAGGAACAGAGTGAGCGGATCTAACAGCCGCTCTTCCGCTCGCAAACCTGGAAGTGCTGCAGAACGTAGAATTTATGATCTGTGGCACTTTGGTCCTTTGATCCACAGACCGTAGATTCTATGATCTGTGGCACTTAAAGGGTTAAAATGGCAGTTATTCTATTCATGATTGCCCAATGGCACATACTACTAAAAAAGTATATTATTATGAAAACAGTTTATTTACATGAAGCAGGGTTTTACATATGAGCTGTTTTATGTGATATATTTTATAGAGACCTACATTGTATAAAGAGGTGTAGTTTTCCTTTAAGAGGCAGATTTATCAAGAGTCATTGAAAAGTCCAAATTGAAATTTGAATTGTTTAATGGACAAAAATGTCAAATTCGACTAGGGAGTCATTCAAATTCGATTCAAGTCTTTTAAAAAACTTAAAATGTGATTTTCAAGATTTATCATACTCTGGACCTTTAAGAACTTAAATACGACGATTCACCACCTACAACCTGCCAAATTGCTATTTAAGTGAATGGGAGATTTCCAGGGATGAATTTGGAGTTGTTTGCAGCCTTCTGACATTCAAGTTTTTTTTTTAAATTCGAATCGAGCTCAATTCGAGTTTTCGGGTCGATTCCATTCATCCGAGTTTAAAAAACATTGATTTATTAATAAATTTTGATTGGTCGAATTTCAAAGTTATAGGAGTTTTTAAAAACTCACATGAATTCGAAATTCGACCTTTTGAAAGATGTACCTCTAAATAAACCCGAAAGGCTGGTTTTGCTTCCAATAAGTATTAATTATATCTTAGTTAGGATCAAGTACAAGCTACTGTTTTATTATTACAGAGAATATATATCAGAGATATATATATTACAGAGATATAATCTTTCATGGCGGAGGTTTCTGCTGGGAACAGGGGATAAGTGCGTTCTCTAAGGGGCATGGTTCCAGGAAGAAGATCGACAGGGCAATCATAGTGCCTATGAGTAGGGATGTAGCGAACCGCCGAGTATGTGTTCGCGAACGCCGTTCGCGAACACCGGCAAAAAATGCGAACAGTTCGCGAACTGTTCGCGAACTTCGAACATCCGAAAATCGTTCGATTAGAACGATCGAAGGATTTTAATCGTTCGATCGAACGATTTTCGAAAATCGTTCGATTTTAGCGATCGAATGGTCAAACGATTTTGACGCGAACGTCGCGCGACGTTCGCGAACTTGCGGCGGACGCGAACAGTCGAAGTTCGCGCGAACTAGTTCGCCGGCGAACAGTTCGCTACATCCCTACCTATGAGGAGGGAAGAATTCCGCAGACACACAAGCACCTGATGAAGGATTTGTTTTATCCGAAACATGTTGTGTGAAATAAAGACACATTGAATTGCTGTGGGACTCCAGAGTTTATTTGAATTGAATTGCGCAGACTTTTTACAAAAGACATCAGTGAATTCTCTGTAAACAGTTGGCAGGGACTGAAGACCAGTGGAGGAGATGGTTACACGGTGGAGAGGAGTAGTAGGTAAACAATGTTCTTGACAATAAGGACTCCAATGAGAAATTTGACCACAGGAGCAATCAATGGAGGGATTGTGTAGGCAAAACCAGGGTAATCCTAAAACAACAGGAACGGAGGAGAAGGAAATAACGAGGAACGATAATTTATCTTTATGTAAAGTCCCAACCTGCACAGGCAATTCCCCTGTTGTCAAGGAGATTATCTCAGACGTTAGCGGCCTGTCGTCAATAGCTGTAACCGGTAGGGGGTAGGCAATGGATAAGGGGGACATCCATATACTTGGCAAAAAGAGAGTCCATGAAGCCCCGGAATCTAGGAAGGCAGAGCCGACGATCGTCTTAGTGTCCAAACAAATCTGTAACGGCAGAAGAAACCTGTCAGAGTTCTCTTGGGGTTTAGGAGTAATGCCACCCACATGTGTCATCCCAGGTTTACCTTGAAGAAGAGAACCCTTTGGCTTCACAGGGCAGGAATTGGCAAAATGAGTTTGGCCGCCACAATTCAGACATAGTCCTGCCAAACAACTCGGGACCTTCTCCTGCTGTGAGAGACGTGCCCTTTCCGACTTGCATGGGTTCCTCCGGTGGAATAACAGAAGGCTGCTGGGGTGATGGAGGCAACAGGGGTCTTTGGAAGCGTGGCCCAAAGTTAGCTGAAGTCTCTTGCCATGCTCCCTGTCAGATTAATGTTCCCTGAGCCGAGTATCCACCTTGATGGAGAGGGCAATTAAGTCTTCCAGTATTTCAGGCCGATCCCTGGAGACTAAGTCATCTTTGAGTCTAGAAGACAAGCCTTGATAGAATACAGCTACATACGCCTCATTGTTCCAGGCAGTTTCAGCCATCAAGGTTCTGAAGTCAATGGCGTACTCACTGATGCTGCAGTTACCTTGCTGAAGCTGTAGAAGCCAAGAAGAGGTGTTGGCGACCCGACCAGTATGGAAGGCATGAAGGAAGGCCTTGGCATCGAAGGTCAGCAGAGAATTCTTCTCCCAAAGTGGTGTGGCCCATTCAAGCGGTTTCCCCTCTAAACAAGACATCACATACCCCACCTTGGCTCGTTTGCTGGTGTACTGAGAGAGCTGGAACTCAAACTGAATCAGACACTGAGTAGCAAAACCTCTGCAGGCTTGCAGATGCCCATTATAGCGAGGGGTTGGAAAAATGCAGGGTTCACCAGCTGATAAAGCCACAGAAGGAGGAATAACGGCCGCAAGAGGATAACTGACGATCGGAGACACAGAAGGCATATGGATCTGCTGAGCTTCATACTCTTCCATATGGAACGCCGGACTTCGGAGAGATCGTCCGACATCAGGTGCAGCTTCCTCAGTGGGGTCCATGGCCCGTATGGGCCTACCGGCTCCCAGTGGGAGTAGTCGGGACCAAGAAGGAAGCTCAGAGGTCAAAGTCCAAGTTTCGTGGTACAAATGGGGGTCAAGCAGAATCGTAATCCAAATCCAGGCAAAAAGTCCAAAGTCAGGCAGAACTGAAGCGTAGTCAAGGATCAAGCAGTGTCAAAAATCCAATAAGCAATGTAACAAGAAATAACAAGAACTCAGGAACTCACAAAATAATTCCTACGATCGGGCATTGAACTGGCATCCTGAACGTCCCTTTATTTTGAATTTGGCGCTGGTTCCCGTAACGTCATCGCGCCGGCGTCGCAGTGCCACCGCTACCCACATGGTAACTATGGGCGCCACCATTTTGATTTCATCGCAGAGGAGGAAGGACACGCCGCCGGATGCCCATGACAGGGGCTGAATGATTATATACACCATCTCATTATATCTGCCCTCCTTTAGCAGAAGCTCTCAGTTATATAAAGCCAACATGTGTGACCAAAACCTGTGGCATTGAAGACCCATCAAGCTTCATTCATCTTGACCAAACTGTTTAATCGAGACAAACCCAAAGAAGAGCCGCCGTTGGAGGAAGATACTGGAGTCATTCAGAAGAAATGGTGGCAGGAGTTGATAGTATTTCTGGGCAATCTACAGAGAAACAAGAAGAGTTCTGGTCCATGAGATGCAGGGGCCATAGGGCTTGGGCAATATACTGCAAGGTGCATAATGGGGAATGTGGACTGTAGGGTGACTGTGCAATATTCCCAAGAGCACCCTCTTTATTTGCTTTTGAATAGATGGCCAGTGAATACCATCATCTATAGGTGATAAAACCTCTAACAAGCTTTGCACCTATTATTACATAACACCCAAGTTGTATTTTCTTGACTGGTCTAAAGCATTCAATATAAACATTTTTTATTTTATAATTGAGTCTGAAATAAATGGCTATGGTTCCCATGGTCCTGTCATCAAAATATTTGATTCTTTTCACTTAAAAACAATGTTCAGGTTTTTGTGGGTGAAATATTTTCAACTTTAATCCTGGGAAAAAGTTATAAACACTTTTCTGGGCAAGAGGCACCACCAGCAATGCTGAAATTTTTTGTTATAACGCACAAACCATGAGAAATCTATAGAAATTGGAATATATTGTGCTGTGCCAAACCTTGATTTGTTTTGTGCACAGGGAATAGAACATTTCAACACAGGTATGGGACCTGTTCTCCAGAATGTTTGGGACCTAGGTTTTCCGGATAAAGTATCTCTTAGTATCTAGTATACCTTAAGTCTACTAGAAAATCATCTAAATATTAACTAAACCCAATAAGCTGATTTTACAGTAATCCAACATAACCAATCAGATGTTTGCTTTTGTCGTTCTGCCTGCAGCTGGCTGATAAATGCTACTCGCTGATTGGTTGCCATTAATTACTGCCTGGGTGCAAATGTGCCCACTGTTTATTAATGAGGCCCATTAGTTGTTACTATGATGTCAAAATTATTGGCTTATAGAAGGGAATTAGGGATCAGTCTGGAAATAATGCCTGTGCCAGATTTCATTTCCATTTCTAAAATTCAGGGACAGCCCCAATTTTCATAACATTTGTCCCAGAGACTTATTGTCCTTGAATAAGTTCCGTCTATTTCTAAACTCCTAGTTCCTCGTCATTCTTTAGAAAAGTCTCTCCAGCACCAGTCACACAACAAGGAAGGAATGTTCTGGGCTCAACAACAAGCTCAGTCATAGTTTTCTGACCATCCTGGAACACAATTCTCTCAAATCAAAGCTACAATAAAGTCCAAAAATGTTATTAAAGGAAAACTATACCCACCAAACAATGTAGGTCTCTATAAAAATATATTGCATAAAACAGCTCATATGTAAAATCTGTTGCTCAAGTATTCATTTCGGGGGTAAAGTTTTCCTTTAAAGGAGAATTCAACCTTTTAGCATAAAAAACCCTACCCCCCACCCACGTAGACCCCCCTCCCTCCTCGACCTAGCTTAACTGCCCCCCCCCCCGAGGAAATGTCCCTAACTTTTTTTCTTCCCCTCGTGCAGATTCACGGATTGCAGTTCACGGCAGCCGTCTTCCGGGTCTTCGTGTCTTCTTCTGGTGCTTCGTCAATTACAGTCCATTTTTGGCTCATGTGCAATTGTAGCAAAATGGTAAATTGCTCCAACTGCGCATGCGCCGCTTCATCGGTCTCAGTCTCAGCTTACTGAAGACCTGAAAGATGGCTGCATTGAACTCCGATGCTTGAATTTGCGCCGAGGGGTAAGTAAAAAGTGAGAGGCATTTCCCCCGGGGGGCAGTTAGGTTGGGGGTTTACGTTGGGTGGGGGGGGTAAGGTTTTTATTTTGCTAAAGGGTTGAATTCTCCTTTATGTAAATTTGACCCGAAAACCTCCCTTTAGATCCACTTGTGGAAGAACAATTGCAATTTCACTCAATTTTGAAATAAATTTCTTTTATTGTAACATGTCAACCCACCAGGCCATAGCATACATTCGGCAGGGTCCCACCCAAGTACAGATTATTGGGGTAATATTTATTGTTTTAAGGTTATGCTGGTAATGTTTTGGGGCACATTGAGCCAGGGATGCACCTTTCATTGTGCCACACAAATCCTTCTTTGCAGATGCACCCCGGAATGCACTGAGCTGTGCATATCTTTGGCTCACAGGTAGGTGGGCAGTGACCAAAGCAGGAAGTATTGACCTGCAGCCCTTTGCAGATGATACATTTATCTTCTGGGATACATTGAGAGTCGAGAGTCTGCTTTGCATATCCAGGTTTGCAGGCACAGCCGGGAACACACTTGTCCGAGCAAAAGGCTTTGACCCCACAAAGTGTCAGACAAGGCTTGCATCTGTACCACCGCTGGTTAACTGGGCACAGCCGTTCTGTACAATGAGAGAAGAGAGATGTTTTCGGTACCAGGACAAACAGAAATATTCCGCTGCTTTTATTCAGAACTTTATTACTGTATATACTACACATAATAGTTCTACTTTAATATTTATTTACACTACAGAATATTCATGCCAAACACATAGGGCTATTTATCAAAATCCAAATTTTTCCGATTATTTCATTTAAAAAAGTCAGGGTCTTATTTATAAAAGCCCGAATTTATCGGAATGTTTTAATAAATCCTTTGGAAAAAAATCGAAAAAGTTTTTTTTTCCACTAAAAATTCAGATTTTATAGAAAAAAAACAAATTGTTTGAGTTTTTACCATTAGAAGTTTAATAAATAACCCCTATAATATAAGAGAGAGTGGGCCCTGTGGCTCCTAGGGTGGCCCAGAATTACAAGAATCCCAGTGTGGCTCATGAATGATGTGTAGTGATGGGCGAATAAATTCGCCGGGCTCAAATTTGCAGTGAATTTCCTCGTTTCGCTGCTGGTGAATAAATTTGCGAAACCGCCACAAAAATTATCTGGCATCCAAAAGTTTTGGAAAAGGTGATTGCGTCAAAACTGTTGTGCGTCAACATTATTCGGACGCCCATTGACTTTAACACCGGCGTCAAAATTCACAAATTTTTTACCGTTTCACAAATTCCGCTAGAAATTCATGAAATGGGACAAATTCGCCCATCACTACTGATGTGTATATTCCATAAACACCAAACAGTCTATTTCCCACGGGACCCTTACAAGATGTTGCTGTGGAGCCCGGTTATTTCTAGTTGCACCCATGGCTACAGGCACAGGGCACTAAATCTGGCAGTTAGTTCACTGCCTATAAAACTGATTCACTTGTCTTTAGCTCTCCAGGTGGTATTCATGGGATTTCTTTTATTTGTTTTGTATATTCATTCCCCAGCACTAAATTCAGCAGGAACAGCCCCCCAATGGGGCCAATTCACTAACCTCCGAAAATTCGCCAGTGATGGCATCGATCACTGCGCAACACTTCACCAGGCGTAGATTCGCCAGGACAACGCTAATTCAATAAAATCCGAAGTTGTGTCCAGGGTGCCAAAAGCTGGTGAATGCGTTAGCATTACTGCGCCAATCGAAGTTGCGCAAGCGTTGGCTAATTTGCATATGGCGGGAAGTTAAATGGACGTAATGTTGCAGCAAATACATTACATTATAGAAGCTCGGGAAACCGTAATAAAATAAAATAGAGTTGTTATATTGCCCTACACACGTGCCCTGTGTATAGTTTATATGCCATAAGTTAGGAAATGTAAGGGGGAAGCCGGTTACCCACAAAAAAATTACCGTATATACTCGAGTATAAGCCGAGTTTTTCAGCATCCAAAATGTGCTGAAAAAGTCTACCTCAACTTATACTCGAGTCAGTGGGCAGTAGCTGAGATTGCAGTCACTTTTAATCATTCCTATACCAACAGTTCCTCTGTTGGTTATATGAAGGATTAACAGTGATGGCAATATCACACAGCACCCTCTGCACATGGTAGTGGGACAGTGGGACAATGCACACAGTAATCCATTTGGCAATTCTCTGTCACCATCAACTTTGCAAAGAAGTCCAGTTGATCGCTGTGGGGGTCACTTTAGCGGAATGTGCGCTGCTGGGAGACAGGGCTGTAGTTGTGTCTAGGCTTATACTAGAGTCAATAAGTTTTCCCAGTTTTCGTAGGTAAAATTAGGTACCTCGGCTTATACTCAGGTCGGCTTATACTCGAGTATATATGGTACTCTCTTTTTCAGCCTATCACCCTGAAAAAAAGAAAAAACTCTAGCGCTTTTTGGGACTTAAAATTTTTCAACTATTTTTTTAGGAAGTCCTATCTACTCTATTGCACTTCACCTGGTCTGAGGTGGTGAAGGCAAGTCTGGCGCAAGAGGTAACGTTCAGTAAAATCTGCATCTTAGTAAATTTTTGTAGTTATGTCCATTCACCAGAGGGCAAATTCGCCTGGCTTTAGGGAGCGAAGTAACGCTAGAGTCTATCTCCTTCACTAGCGAAATTACACCAGCAGGAAAAAGCCCTGAGGCACATGCATTATCCCACTTACTTGTGCCCGAGAATATTATCCGCTACTTCATGCTAAAGTTCCAGTCTAATTTCCCCTTTAAATACATTTTTAAGGAAATTAATCTCTTACCAGGAACTATATAATTCTGTGATATCACCAGTGTCGCTGTGAGCACTGTACAAAAGGGAATAAGAAAGAAAAAATTCCATCATTTTTGCAGAGTGTGATAATGCACATATGTTGCTGCAAACTTATGTCTAAACTGTATTCTTCTTGTCACTGATGCAGCACCCCCACTGACCCCTAAAATCTCACACGAGTTTAAGGGGCAGATTTATCAAAGGTCAAGGTGAATTTTCAAATGAAAAAAATTCAAATATCAAGCTATTTATTGTGTACTTTGACTAGGGAATGGTCCAAGTTCGATTCGAATTTGAAAAGTATTCAAAAATTTGAATATTGAAATGTATCATGTACTGTCTCTTTAAAAATTTGAATGCGACCATTTGCCATCTAAAACCTGCTGAATTGATGTTTTAGCCTATAGGGGACCTCCTAGAACCTATTTGAAGTGAATTGTTTTTTTTTTTGGGGGAAAAACTTTGAATCGAATTCAATCGAATGCGCTATTCCTTCAATTTGTACGATTTGCATTCAGCCGAATACGGACCTATTCGATCGAAAACTGACCTAATCAACCAAAAAAAAAACTTTAACTTAATTTTGGTTGGTCTTTTTGAATTTGAATTTTGACGTTTTTTCAATTCGAAATTCGACCCTTGATAAATATGCTTCTAATTTTAATTCTTCAAGGCTCTTGCTACCAGCAGTAGCTTTGTGTTGTTAAACAGGCAAACTTAGCAGCCTAGCAACATGAGTATCAAGGAACCATCTATTTTATTTATTAATATGGCTAACTGCTCCGGCTCATCAAAAGCAATGGTTCGGTTTCCATGGGTTACCCTACAGAATTAGCCTCATTTTGTAACATCAGCAGGTTTGCCTTATTCTGTTATACTGTAGCACCGATGAAAGATAAAGTGCAACTGTCATTGAAATTAAACTTGTATATATATGCTTTGTCTCATGTATTTAAAGGAGCTGTTCACTTTCACCTTAACTTTAAGTATGATACAAAGAGTGATATTCTGAGACAATTTGCAATTGGTTTTCATTTTTTTTATTATTATTTGTGGTATTTGAGTTATTAAGCTTTTTATTCAGCAGCTCTCCAGTTGGAGAGTTCTGATTGCTAGGCTCCAAATTACCCTAGCAACTATGCACTGCTTCGGATAAGAGACAGGGATATAAATAGGAGAGGTCTGAATAGAAACACGAGCAATAAAAACGAATCAATAACTATATGTTTGCTGCATTTGTTTTTTTAGATGGGTCAGTGCCCCCCCCCGCTCCATTTGAAAACTGGAAAGAGTCAGAAGAAGAAGACAAATACTATCCAAAAATAAAACGAAGGACATTTGAAAAGCTGACTAGAATTGACCAGTCTATAACTGAAAGATAACTTGAAGGTGAACCACCCCTGTAAAGATTTTTTGAAATGATCAAGTTCATCTTTACTAATCCCATCTCAGCATCTGTCTCTTCATAGAGCTTTGTGAATATACTCGAAATTAGATTGGGAGGGTATTTAAGAAAAAAATCGAATATCTAAAACTCATACTTATATTACCGATCCAAAAACTCGAATCGAATTAGACTGAACTCGCTTTGAGACAAATTTAGCTCTTAAACTCTGGTGTGAGTTCCCTTTATCTAGATATAAGAATGGGACAAACTGCCTTTGAAAATAACAGTCTCTGACTCAAAGTTGCATGCGGACAGACATTACGTAGAGGGGAAAATGAAGAGAAAAGATGGACATAGACGTGCAGATATATTGTTATGTTCCTTCGTTGCAATCCCTTGACCTACCACTAACTATTCAGATTGATTAAAGTACAGGTAGGGAACCTGTTATCCAGAATGCTTGGGACCTAGGGTTTTCCAGATCATGAATCTATCCCTAATTTGGATCTTCATACCTTAAGGGGGTAGATTTATTAAGGGTCGAATTGGAAATTCAAATTCGAGTTTTCAAAAAAAAAAATTTTTGGTCAAAACTCCCAAATTCGAATTGTGAATTATCCAAACGCAATTTGAATTTTAATTTCAATATTTATCAAACCTATACCCTGGGAATCGACTTTTCCTGTTTTTGGTCAAAACTCCCAAATTCGAATTGTGAATTATCCAAACTCAATTTGAATTTTATTTTCAGTATTTATCAAACCTATACCCTGGGAATAATTTAAATTCGACTAACCTGCTGATTTCAGGTATAAGTCAATGGGAAACATCTAGTAATTAGAAGATGGTATTAGCCTTCCTGACATTCCAGTTTTTTTCGGAAGAAAAATTAAATTTTTGTTTTCGGGTTGTAATATTCGTTTGAGTTTTAGCTATTCAATTTTTTCTTAAATACCCTCCCAATTGAATTTAGAGTGCATTAAAATTTATTAGAGTAAAAAACATTTACATGAATTCGAAATTCGACCTTTGATAAATGGGCCTCTAAGTCTACTAGAAAATCATATAAACATGAAATAAACCCAATAGGCTGGTTTTGCCTCCAATAAGGATTAATTATATCTTAGTTGGGATCAAGTACAAGCTACTGTTTTATTATTAAGGAAATTACTTTTACAAATTTGGATTATTTGGATAAAATGAAGTCTATGGGGGCGGCTAGTGATGGGCGAATTTGGGGCGAAATTCGCGAAACGGCGAAAAATTCGCGAAATGGCGCCGGGGTCTTGTTTTTGACACAGCCACAAATTTATGGCGGAGAATCGCGGGAATTCGCCGCAAATTCGTGCATGGTGAATAAATTCACCCATCACTAGAGGCGGCCTTTCCATAATTTGGAGCTTTCTAGATAACCAGAAATTTACAAATCTTAGTTGGGATCAGGTACAAGCTCCTGTTTTATTATCACACAGAAAAATGAAATTATCTTTAAAAATTTTAATTATATATATATATATATTGAAACATCTTGAAAATCTTGAAACATTCAAGTTTTTTTTTCACTAAAATTTAGATTTTATAGAAAAAAGCTATTTTTTCAACTTTTTGGCATTCTGTCTTTCGTAATCAACTCTCTTAATACAGTAAATCTCAAACTTTTAAGAAATATAGGAAAACCACAAATTTTATGAAATTCATGGTGAAAAAAAATCACAATCCAATTGTTAGTAAATGGCCCCAAAATGTTGCTTCTTGTTATAATACACAAACCACAATAACAAAAAAATAAGAAAGTTCTTTGCCTTTCCAAACCTTGGTTTTATGTGCGCAGGAAATGGAACATTAACAACTTAATCAACATAACAACTATATAGCAAGTGACTATAAAGAAATTTTATTACAATAACAGGAGGATACATGTTCTATTGCAGCTGCTGTAATTACAGGTGAAATATTATCTTGCCCAACGTCAGAACATTGGAGTAAGGAAACATCCCTCACACAATACAAAAGGGAGTGATTTGTTCATGTCTTGTCCTGTAAAACCAGTCAATATGTCACATCAATCACCAGCCTCTTATTCCATTCAGACAGGATAGAAATGATATTGGCTCAGACCAAAGGGAGTAAAACTGAACCTGCTGCAAGTGTTGTATATGTATAAATCTCAAGCAACCACACTAAAGGGGATCTAAAGCCTACAAGCACCAGTATTGTCTATGTAGATGTGTAGGCATGCCAATAAAGGCTCAAAAATAATAGTGGCCACTAAGCTTGTCCATTTTTGCATTAGGCTGATGTGGAGTAAATTAACCAAATTGTCAAATGAAACAGTCATTTTTTGTTCTTTGTATTAAAGTCAACATTCTGTACTTTAGGGCCATGCAACAATATGACACCAAGGTCATATCTAGGGCTCCCTGAATTGAAACATCACTACTGTGTAAGGCTATAGTAAATGGAGCAGCACCTTTATCTCAAACTATCAGCTTTACCAATATGTTTGCTCCAGGTGAGACCTATTATTCTCAGGTGTGGGCCCTCACAACGATGTGGAGGCAGGGGAAGTAATGTAACTGTAATATGTAATATATCCAAAGAATGGACACCAGAAATGATTTATTGATAATAATCCACAAAGGATATATAAGAAACAATACAGGACATTTACTTTGAATAGACAATACATATCCACAAGCAACACTATAAGCAGAGCATTCTCTTCAATACAGCACATACGAGTAATATAATCCAGTCCACCCAGAGGTTCTCTATTTCCTTGGGGGACTCCTTTCTAAGTAGAACCCAGGTAGGAAACTATCTAGTCTGTAAAACCTGTAGGCTGGTTCTCTTTCTAGGCAACAATGTCAATGGGGATCTAACCCCTTCTAACACTCCTTGGTGGAGCCATAAACTGCTAATATTAGTAGCCCTGAACCTGACTATCTTTCCTAGTGAGATCTATGACAGGAGATAGTTGCTCATTACTAAATCCTGCACTAATAATGGACTCAAACTTCCTTTTTATGTTAAAGCACTCTGCCACATAGTGGCCAATCTAGGAAAAGCTAGGGGACATGCTTTGACCCAGGAAGAGGAATCTACTCCCTCCATAAACTAAGGAGTCCTTCTGTGGCCAAACTTTATGGGAATGCACAATAAATGAGGACACTATTTGCCTACAACTGAAATTATATGTTTCTGCCAATATTTCATCAAATACATTTTTACGTTGCTCCCATAAATCCAGAACTACAATACAGGTACATTGATTTACAGTATCTTGGTAGGGTTTTCCACCTGTCTAGTTCTGACTGGCCAGCCCAGTTCTCAGGTCAAAGCTACCTGCCCGGTTTTCAGATAATCCAGGCAAAATTACCTGAGATTGTAGCAGCGATTCATACCCGACTTTCTACACTGGCACTTAGCCTGGACCATGATATACAGTATATATATATATATTGTCTGCTGTTCAACTGTTGAATTGTCTGCTGTCCCAAGGGGTTAGATCCCTGTAGCTACCACTGCAAACAGATGGGCCCTCCAAAAGATCTCAAGTAATCACCTACAGGGCTCTCTATTGTTACTGCACAAGCCAGTCTGACACTTGGGGTGGATGTGGCCTCATTGAAGTCATGTACTACCTTTAGCCTGCATATGGACTTCACAGACACATTAGGGTTTTGGGGCAGAGAGATACAGGAGCATCTGGGGCAGTGAGCAGCTGATACTGGAGGGACATGAGGGCCTGGATAAGGGGTATGTAGGCTAGAGATATGTGCCCAGCACCCCACTAGTGTTGTGTCCTAGACACCAGAGGTGTAACTACAGAGGAAGCAGACCCTGTGGTTGCAGGAGGGCATAGGAGTATAGGGGCCCCAGTGAGGCCCTAATTAATGAGCAATTTTAATTTTTCTTGGTAGGCTAGGCCAACTTATCAATATTTTTGGGTCCTAAATTGAATTTGTTGTGGAGCCCCATAGCACTTAGTTATGCCACTGCTAGACAAGTGCCTCTTTTGCCTTCCCCTAGTTCCGGCCCTGAACCCAATGCATTCTATTATGTTACATTCATGTTGTAGTCATACATTTATGTTGCAAACATGCAAATCTAGATTTTTTTTTAGATTATTATTATAAACTTTCTTCTGAGAATTCCATTCAGATCATTGTCAGCAAATACCCCCTGTTGAGCATTTGGGCGGTTTTAAAAATAGACGGAACATAGTCAGGGACAATAATTCTCTGCAACAAATGTTACGAAAGTTGGGGCTGTCCCTGGAAATAAGAAATGTAAATGAGATCCTGACATGGGTGTTATTTCCAGTCTGATCCCTAATTGCCTTCTTAATTGTAAGTTAATAATTATTACCCAAGGTGAAATTACATCAACAAATCACATGGACAAGAAAGGAATGCTCTGGGCTCACAACAAACTCAATCACTCATAGGGGCACATTTACTAAAGTGTGAATTTCCTCCTTGTCTCATTTCATCAAAGTTCACCTTAAATCGCCAGGTGTATTTTCACAACACATCTCATATATACTAAAAATGGTAAGCACACGTTTTCAATAGAAATTTGGTGAGAAATGTTTCTAGAGATTTTCGCCATCAAAAAATGAATTATTGAGAATTAGCTTGGAGGGGGTGATATAGCTAAAGAGATTCAAAAGTGGTTGTTATTTCTTTAAAAGAGTGGTTCAACTTTAATTTAACTTTTTTTTAAAAAAAAATTCTATTTTACCATTTTTTAATTATTTGCCTTCTTCTTCTGACTCTTTCCTTGTGACTGGCAACCAGATGGCTGAAATTACCAACTGGAGAGCTGCTGAATAAAATGCTAAATAACTAAAAAGCCACAAATAATAAAAAATGAAAACCACTTGCAAAATGTCTCTGCATATCACTCTCTACATCATACTAAAATTTAACTCAAAGGTGAACAACCCCTTTAAAATGGTAACTCGCCAGCCTGAACTAGAAGAAATTTCTCTTGCCATAAATTTGTTCTTGTGCTCTTAGTACATTGGACATAACTCCAATGCAAAGAGAATTTTCATTACTGCAAAGTTAATTCTCCAAACCTTGTTGTATTCTACAGACTGGGGCAGATTTACTAAGGTTCGAATGGTAGATTTGATTGTGAAGTTTCAAAAAAACTCACAAATTCGAAATTAAAACCACCAACTCGAATTTAAATTTGAATATGAGCTTAATCACCACTTGATCCTGGAAACAGTTCTAATTCGACTATTATCTACCTAAAACCTTCTGAGTTCATGTACAAGTCAATAGCAGAGGTCCCTTGAACTGTTTGAAGATGTTAATAGTAGTGATGAGCCAAATTATTGCTAAGTTTCACTTTGGAAATGACGACCTCTAGGCGCCAATGGGAGGAAAAAATAAATGTTGTGTGTCAAAACAATTTTTATGTGCAAAATTTTAGATTTTTTGGGGGGAATACTTGATTCCAATTCAATTTGAGTTTTCAGGTAGGGACTATTCAATCGAACTTTACACATTCATTTTTTCATAAATATCATACCAATTGAAATTGTGAATAAAATTGAATTTATTAGAATTTAAAAAAAATCACATTACTCTAAAATTCCACCTTTGACAAATTACCCCCACAGTAAATTGGCGATATTGAGTGGAATCTTCAGTTTTGGTGAAATTATTGCAAATTTTTAGTTTCACCCTTTACTAAGTATGACCCATAGCTTTCAGAATATCCTGGCACCAATGATTGGTGCACCTCTGGGTCCGGTAGTGGGTGTCCTATTTATTCATTTATTCATGTATAAAATGATCTTGTGAATTTTTTAATTGACCTTTAGTGATGAGCGAATCTGCCCTGGCTGAAAAATTCAACTGTCGAAAATTTGCATAAAAAAATGCATGGGTGTTTTTCAGTTTTTTTTGTGAAAATCAATCATTATGTTGGGTGTTTTTCAAAGTGCTTCAAAAAAAAGTTGATGGATGTTTTTTTCTTAAACATAGCATTAGTACATGCCGCTTTTCAGTTATGGATCACAATGACCTGTTGCAATTCTTCTACCTGTGCATTGTGCAAAAACACGTGGGATTGGGCCCAATTTAGCACTTTGCACTGTGGCCCCTTTTTATCTTCTTGCTGGTCTATCTGTCCATACGATTCAGCCATTTGCTTCAATTTCATAAAGACAGATGAACAAGAAAGGGTCGGAAACAGAAAGGTAAGTAATGAGATAAATATAAATGATACAAGTTATCAGGGGCGATCCTGGCCCCTCCGCCGCCTGAGGCAGCAGCAGTTGCTGCTGCCCTCCCTCCCCCAGAAATTCGCTTTTAAAGTACCAGGTGCAGCATTTTTGCTGCCCCTGTTACCTAGTGGGGCGCTGCCGCCTGAGGCGACAGCCTCAACTCGCCTCATTGGCAAAGCACCCCTGCAAGTTATAAATACAAATTTGGGCACTGTGGGCCAGTGGCGTAACTAGATGTTATTGGACCCCACAGCAAATTAATTTTACGCCACCCTAAATATCCAGAGGTATTCCGTTTTACCAACATATATTGAAATGGCGCATTAATTAGGGCCTTGTGGGGCCCCCTATACCTCCTGGGCCCTCCTGCAGTTCTCTCTCTGTATTACACCCCTGTAGAGGCACAGTAGGAAGTTAAAACACCCAAAAGACTAAAAATGAAAAACAACTGAAAGATTACAAATAGCTCTTGCACCAAACCTCCCGGAGAACATCTTGTTATATTTCATTGTATGAAACACAAAAGTACTTTATTAAGCAAGAATATCGGGAAGAGACTTTAACCATCATCACTTTATTGTTTTCTACCCTTTAATTGCTTCACATGTTCCACTTGTGCAATGCAACCAAACCTTAAGGTGTTGGTTCGTTTTGGACTTAATTAAAGTAAAAGTCAGCAGTGTAGCGCATATAAATACTCCTGGCATGGGTTGGTATCATGTAACAAGGCACTTACAAGCTAACGAGTTCTTCTAATGTAAGTACAGTGCAAGCCTGATTCTAATACTGTTTATTAAGATCTTTTGTATGGATGAGCATTAACCATGAAAAGAGGAGTGTGGTTAGTAGGAAAGAGAACTGGAGAGAGTTGTAATGTAAATTTAGCATTTTTACATTTTAATTTAGCTTAAACAATGTGATTTAAGTAAAATTTGAATTTTAAAGCGGTGGTTCACCTTTAAGTTAACTTTTGATATGTTATAGAATAGCCAATTCTAAGCAAGCTTTCAAATGGCCTTCATTTCTCTGTTTTGTAGTGTTTTAATTATCTGCATCTTCTTCTTCTTCAGACTCTTTACAGTTTTCATATGTGGGTCACTGACCCCCATCTTAAAATAAATGCTCTGTAAGGCTACAAATGTATTATTATTGCTACTTTTATTACTTACATCTTTCTACTCAGGCCTCTCCTATTCATATTCCAGTCTTTTATTCAAATCAATGCATGGTTGCTAGGGGAATTTGGAGTGAAATTGCAAACTGGAGAGGTGCTGAATAAAAAACTCGAAGTTGAACAACCCATTTAAAAAGGGTATTTTGTAATTATAGATTGACCAAGATTCTAATAGGATAATCCTAAAGGACTCCCTAGTAGGGATGGGCCAAAATTTTGCCATGGTAAGTTTCGCAGCAAATCTTCGCATTTCGCCGCAGGAGAAACATTTTGCGGAACTGTGGCAAAAAGTTGCTATTCGTTTAGTTTTGCAAGTCCAAAAAATCATGTAAAAAAAAGATATGCATCAAAAAAAATTGATTGTGTGAATAAGAAAAATAGCATTCTATGAATTGTTTTTGCGGTTTCACAGATTTTTTGCTCATCACTACTCCCTAAACTGAACTGATTTGATCAATGAAAACTAGTGATGGCCAAATAAATTCGGACGCCCATTGACCTTAATGCATTTGGACAAAATAGGCGCGTACATAAAAATTGTTGAAACTGGACTATGAATAGGAGAGGTTAGATTAGAAAGATGAGCAATAAAAAACTAACAATAACAATACATTTGTAGCCTTACAGGGCATTTGCTTTTTAGAAGGGGTCAGTGATGCCCATTTGAAAGCTGCAAAGAGTCAGAAGTAAAAGGCAAATAACTATAAAACTATAAAAAAGAAATAATGAAAACAAATTGAAAGTTGCTTAGAATTAGCCATTATATAACATACTAAAATTTACTTTAAAGGTGAACCACCCCTTTAACATAGAGGCTCTTTAGATTGGCAGTTGACTATCCTGAACCTGGCACAAATATTATGGTGAAAATTCATTATTGTACTGTTGATAAAAATGCCAATTTGCTGCATTGTCCTTTTTATAAAAAGCCAATGTTGTCGCAAATTTTATTGTTGGAAATACTATGAATTATACATTTCATCTTACACCCTTTAATAAATATGCTTGAGTTTGTTGGACTTCTTTGAGCAGCTGAACATCATTAGGATCAACGGTGCTTGATTAATTGCCCCATTATCACTTTGGTGCAACATACTCAAGCTTGTTTTTGTGTTCAAAATACCTTCCATGCCAGGGACCTAAATTTGTATGCAATCTCCGATTTCAGTGGGTTTTATACTTTCCAACTTCACCCCTTTTACTCACTCACTTGTAAATAAACACTTTATTGTGAATTAAATCATTTCCAAATATCTTTTTCTTAGATAACCACAAAAAAAAAGAAAAATGCTGAGAGTGAGCACCATCTTTCTCATCTGTGCTCTAGGTAAGTGTGAACTCAAATTCTTGCATATTTTTCTCGGCAATCTGTCTCTCTTCTTCTAGGAGTCAGATTTTAATGAACAGTTATATCAGATACATTGGTAAGTGCTCCCTTTGCCTAACAATGCATTAGGGCAGGGGCACACAAAGCTACAGGGGGAGATTAGTTGCCCTGTGACAACTCTTTGGGCAATCAAACTGCCTCCCCGCCGGCTAGAGTGTAAATCGCCAACACTTGGAACGTTTCAGTTTCCGAAGTCGCCCGAAGTTTCATTGTGAGGACTTAGGAAAACAAAGTGTTCCAAGGGCCATTTAGGGAGATTAGTTGTTTGAAGAAGAGGCGATTTGTCAGTGGGCGACTAATCTCACCCTGTAGCTTCGTGTGCCCCTGCTCTTAGATCTAACTGTTTTTCAAAATAACCGACTCCGACACAATGCTGCATGTAGAGAGACGGATTGTTGAGAAAGGGAAAGAGAAGAGTAAATGAATTTATAATTGACTGTCTTTGGAATGTTCCTTTTTTCCTGAGATTAAGCTTTTATTACATTTTTAATTTTTCAGTAGTCCCCCTTTAACAATAGATTGTGTATTATTAACATAACTTTGTACATTGTTTCTTTTTTAGCATTACATCCACTTTATGTCTATGGAGATGACGAAAGTAAGTAAAATACCATTTAGGAAATATATCAAATTACTATTATATATCATCTAAATGTATAAACATTCTTATTATTCTTTCTTTCATTCATATAAATTAGCTCTAAGTTGGAATGCAGTATTTTGTTTCCAATCTTTTGTATCTTTATTTCTTTGTGGGGGGCTGGTATGTACAATGGCCAATATACTGAATCCCAATGGGGAGCCAACATAAATAAATAAAAGCCCAAATACACATTTGTTTTGCTGTTTTGCTCCTTATGCTTATCCCAAATGTGGTACAGAGCTGTGTATAATCAGAGCACTTTACTTTTGCTAATTGTTCTCTGTGTTTCAGGTTTACAGATAAGGACTTTATTATACAGGGAATATACATAGAAATACATTAGACTGATTTAATAACTCCCCCCACCACCCACAATTGCTGTGAAATGAACAATGGCTGAATTAAGTTTAAACTTAAAGGTGTCCTGCTCTGTGTGATCCAACAAAAACTTTAGTTTTGTCCCTTTAAGACATTAGTATCAAAGAGAGATTGGAGACAAGAGTGTAAGCAGCCTGTGCCTGTATTGATTCAAATCACAATACATTATTCTCTAACAGAAAATCCATGGCGATGCAATAAAAAATAATGTCTTAGGGGGTCTATTTACTAACATTCAGATTTCTTTTTTTTCACAAATCATATTTTTTTTTTCAACAAAATGCATGTTTTTTATTTCTCTAAAACTCGAAACATTTGAGATTTATTAAGGGACAGATATATACAGTAAAATGGTAGATTTGAATTTTTAAAAAAATATTTGAGTCAAAACACACAAATTCGAATTTAAAAGCACCAATTCGTATATAAATTTGAATGTGAGATTTATCACAACTCGACCATGGAAACAGTTCTAATTCGAATATTTGCCACCTAAAACCTGCAGAGTTAATTTACAAGTCAATGCTGGAGGTCCATTTAACCATTTCAATATGTTCATTGCCTTCCTGACATTCAAGTTTTTTTTGGAGGAAAATTCGTTTTGTGTTTCATTTGTATTTGATTCAAATACCAATCAAGTTTTTGGGTTGTTCCCATTCAATCGTATTTTAGAACTTCTAATTTTTTCATAAATAACTTCCCATTTAATTTGAAAACTTGACGTTTGATAAATAACCCCCCAACTGTAAAAACCACAAAAAACTTGAATACAAAACTTCACCAAGTAAAACTAGTCAAGGTCCTATAGAAGTACATTTTTTAGCATTTCAGACTTTTAGAGGTGTTTGTAACTAAGTATAAAAAACATATATTATTAATTAATTTAACACAAGGAAATTGGAGAGACTTCAAATGGTTTTTTTTTGCCTTCCTGGATCAACTAGCAGTTAGGCAGGTTAAAAAAGAGTTAAAAAGTTGAACTTGATGGACGGAAGGAATCCCTTTCTCCCACATACTTCTTAACATAAAAACATCACATCATAGATAAGTATCATAAATTCCTGTGGCAGGGAATACAAGAACCAAGCAAGAACTAGGAACCTCCACAGCCAAAAATTTCTCAAGAGGCTGCATGAAGTGTAAAGACAATGGTCCTCCAAGGCTATATTTTGCTCTGTGTGATCCACCAAATATCAAAAACTTAGTTTAGTCCCTTTATTGGAGAAAGGTTGGAGAAAGGATTGTAAGCAGTCTGTATCTTTATTGATTTTAATAGAATTAAGGCACTTCATCCCATACCAATAATCCAAGCAGATTTAATTTTTTTTAAAAAAATATATAAATTTCGAAATTCGACTTGGGGAAATGTAGTATTAAAATTGAATTCTTTAAACTTGGATGGATTTATACGACTTGAAAACTCGAAGTCAATAAGAGAAAAAAAAAAAACTTGAATGTCAGGAAGGCTGCAAACATCTCCAAATTGATCCCTGGACCTCTCCCATTGACTTAAACATTAATTCGGCAGGTTTAAGGTGGCGAATAGTCGGATTATTAAAATGCCAGAGTATGATAAATCTCGAAAATCGAATTTGGATTTTTTTTAAAAACTCAAATCGAGTTAGGATAATTCCCTAGTTGAATTTGAGAGTTTTTGACCATAAAAAAAATTGAAAATTTGAATTTTCAATTCGACCCTTAATAAATCTGCCCCTTAATGTCTAAAAACATTCTTTGTAGATCTTAGGCATGGTGCTTGAAATTATAGAGAATATATACACACTGAAATGTTCACCTTTAATATTATAGAACGTATATCACACTTATACATACGTATTTTTTTCTGACAGGCCAAAGCTGCCCACCTAATCAATTATGGGATGGATGTGGAACTGCCTGTCCCTTGAATTGTCAGAACTTTAGAAACCCACCCCTGGGCTGCATTGAAATCTGCGTGCCTGGGTGTTTCTGCAAGAAACCTTATGTCTTTCTAAGTGGCAAATCTGGTCTCTGTGTTCTGCCCAGGCATTGCTATCGGATATAAAAAATAAGGAAAACTCCAGAAGTGCATATGTGGCTCTTTATCATTAAAATCTGTTGGCTTATCATCTTCAACATGCTGGACAACTCTTACCAAATGTAATATGTACAAAGTTTAATATGAAACATTAATCTTTTCCAGTGAATGAGTAAATTTAACACAAAAAATAATTTACTGCTTTTGCGTATTTATTAATTATTTTTTGTGAATCAAGATCACTGATCTTTAGAGTCAAATGAATCATCTTGTTCAAAAGTTACAGCCTCACATCTTGGAAATGGGGTGGGATGGGGACATGACTGGAATGGGCAGTGCACCATATTCCATTATCTATATAGACTTTCCATGTTCAGGAATATATGACCCCAATGAGATAAAGCAAAATATTCTCCAATGTGCATAACATTTATACAAAATATGGTAATGGATTCAATGATTGATTTAGGAATTTACAAAAATACCTGACTCTAATCTGCTCATTGTGGGGAACAAATGTTGGGGAAACAAACATAGACAGTCCCCTCCTTTGGACTCTCCATTTCCCATTACTGCTATTTTGCTTCTCCACATAAAGTTACATTATGCTTCATAAACTTTGTAATATCTTTGTACATAATTGACAAAAACAAACTAACCATTAGGTATATACATTTTGGGAGTGTTAGCAACTTGAAGAACTGCTTTTCATTTTTCTGAGGGTCAGCTCATAATCCAGCCACCGAAATTACTCAAAAAAGACTTTTGGGTTGCAATGTTTCAGTCATTTTACATCAGTCCCCTACCCAGGACCTTAGCTCTATTGTTCCTTCCCTATCCTGGAATTTCCCACTTACAATTTTTTTGCTATCTCAAATGTTAGCTGCCATCTGGTGGGTGATTTCCTTGAACAGGCTAGACCCTTTAGTAATCTCTAAACTACTTGAGTTTGTAATTGACTAATGCTATTCCTCTCCGACAATAACCTGCTGGACCCCCTACAATCTGGTTTTAGGAAACAACACTCCATTGAGACTGCTCTAACTTCACTAACTAATGACTTTTAACAGCTAAAGCCAACAACCATTCCTCACTACTAATAGTGCTCGATCTCTCTGCTGCATTTGACACTGTGGCTCTTCCTCTCCAACTCCATTCCCTCAATTCACTTGGCCTTCATGATATGGCCCTGTCCTAATTCTTCTCTTACCTCACTAATCATTCCTTCAGTCTCTACTACAATGGAATATCATATTCTCCCCTACCTCATTCTGTTGGGGTTCCTCAAGGCTCTGTCCTGGGACTCATATGGTTTCCACTACCACCTCTATGCCGATGATACTAGATCTATCTCTCCTCTACTGATCTCAACCCAGAGTTCTTAACTCAGGTCTCCCCCTGCCTGTCTACTATCTCTACTTGGATGTCACAAAGCTACCTTAAATTAAACCCCTAGAATGAAAATGGTTCTCCTTCCCCCAAATAACACCTGTAACATCCCAGAACTATCTATTGTAGTTAACAGTTCCACTATCACCCTGTCTCCCTAGGCCTGGTGCATTGGGGTTATCCTAGATTCTGCTCTGTCCTTCACTCCTCATATCCAGTCACTTATTAAATTGTGCCACTTATTAAAACATATCCAAAATACCCTCATTCTTAATCAGTCTCTCATCATATCACGACTAGACTAGTGTAAATTTCTATTAACTGGCCCATCTCCAGTCCATAATGAACATTGCCACCAGGCTTATACACCTCAGCAACCGCTCCTCCTCTGTCACTCCATTCTGCCAATCCCTGCTCTGGTTTCCGCTACTTTTCACAATAAAATTCAAACTAATGACCCTGACATTTAAAGCACTTCATAACTCTGCCGACCCTACATCTCTAAACTCATCTCAAGAAACTCACCCAATGCTTACTATGGTTACTGTTACTGACTTCTGAATTCAGATTTTGATAAATAAGCCCCCAGCATCTGATATTTTTTCTATATGTCGTGTCTCATCAGCATCCTGGGAGATATGTACCTTCCCTTTTTTAGTTAGTTTTTCTTCTTAAGAAATATACAGTACATCTTAAAATAGTGATATCAACCAAATAGTAATGTGTCAATATGTTGTTGTACCAAACAAACTAGGGAGCATCACATGAATAAATACTGCTGGCGTGCGTCATTAGCATTTAGCAAGGCACTTCCAAATTAAACAGCCATTCTAATGTAAGTATGGAGCTAAGTATGATTCATAAAGATTTCAGGCATTGAGAAGTACCAAGGAGACAGAATCTTGGTTAATAGGAAAGGGGAATATAATTTAATTTTAGCAGACATTTTGCTCCTTTGTGACTACAAATTGTGTTAAATTGGTGAATTCTGAAAGAATCCGAGCAGTTCAAATTTATTAAACCAGATGAATATGACAATTTCACAGAACTGACTTTTTTGAGTAGAAGACATGAGTCTGTTCTTAGAGCTCAGAGACGAGTTGTCAATCTCTGATGCATATTGCAGACCAGTAAGCATTGTTATTACTGGCAAAAAAGATATTGGGGTGTGATGAATAAACCCATATCTTATAAGAGGCTATTTTTCAAAGTCAGAATTTATCTCAATATTTTCTGCTACAAACTCTGATCGAATTCGGCTCGGGTTTTTAACGCTTATTTATCATTACATTTTCCCAAAAATTTGCTTTGCGGGAAAAAAAAATCAGATTTTCACTAATTTTTCTGATCTTTTCCTCAGATTATCGCGATTTTTCATTGAAAACTTCGGGTATTGCCTGAAACCCAATGCACATCAAAAAATCATTGGAACTTCTCCCATTGACTTATATGCAAGCTCAACAGGTCTGAGATGCCGGATTTTCAGATTCTGACTTTTCCATCCTCTGGGTTTAATAAATTCCGAAAAATTCATGATTTTTTAAAAGTCTGATTTTATTGTGCTTAGAATAAAGAGATAGGAACATTAGTACCTATAGTGGACTTACAGTATGTAGCAGAGTAAGGAGCTTTCCCAATTATTTGACACACTTCAATGACAAATGGGGAAGTAGAATTAAAAACTTATACAGGTATGGGACCTGTTAACCAGAAGGCTCGAGACCTGTATAATGGATAATTCTGTAATTTGGATCTTCATACCTTAAGTCTACTAGAAAATCATGTAAAATTTAAATAAACCCATTAGGCTGGTTTTGCTTCCAATAAGGATTAATTATATCTTAGTTGGGGTCAAGTACAAGCTACTGTTTTATTATTACAGAGAAAAAATAAATTAAAATAAAAAAATAAAAATGTGGATTATTTGGATAAAATGGAGTCTATGGGAGCTTTCTGGATAACCGGTTGACGGATAATGAATCCTATAACTGTGGCTGAAAAGAAAGTTTGGTAAAAAGCAAAAAAGTCTTTAGTAACAGTTGTTTCTAGGAGGTTCAGCCGCTTTGCAGAGACCTATTGTCATCACAACTCCCTCAGAGCCGTGGATCGAATTTGTATGTTGTCATTAGTCATTTATAAATATTGATAAGCTGTATTGGAAATGAGTTACAGTATATACTCGAGTATAAGCCGAGTTTTTCAGCATCCAAAATGTGCTGAAAAAGTCTACCTCGGCTTATAGTCGGGTTAGCGGGCAGTAGCTGAGATTGCAGTCACTTTTAATCATTCCTATACCAATAGTTCACTTGGGGAGAGACTGCAATATCACACAGCGCCCTCTGTTGGTTATATGAAAGAATAACAGTGACTGCAATATCACACAGCACCCTCTGTTGGTTATATGAAAGAATAACAGTGCGCCCTCTGTTGGTTATATGAAAGAATAACAGTGCGCCCTCTGTTGGTTATATGAAAGAATAACAGTGACTGCAATATCACACAGCACCCTCTGTTGGTTATATGAAAGAATAACAGTGCACCCTCTGTTGGTTATATGAAAGAATAACAGTGACTGCAATATCACACAGCACCCTCTGTTGGTTATATGGAAGAATAACAGTGCGCCCTCTGTTGGTTATGTAAAAGAATAACAGTGACTGCAATATCACACAGCTCCATCTGTTGGTTATATGAAAGAATAACAGTGTGCCCTCTGTTGGTTATATGAAAGAATAACAGTGACTGCAATATCACACAGCGCCCTCTGTTGGTTATATGAAAGAATAAAAGTGACTGCAATATCACACAGCGCCCTCTGTTGGTTATATGAAAGAATAACAGCGACTGCAATATCACACAGCGCCCTCTGTTGGTTATATGAAAGAATAACAGTGACTGCAATATCACACAGCACCCTCTGTTGGTTATATGAAAGAATAACAGTGACTGCAATATCACACAGCGCCCTCTGTTGGTTATATGAAAGAATAACAGTGACTGCAATATCACACAGCGCCCTCTGTTGGTTATATGAAAGAATAAAAGTGACTGCAATATCACACAGTGCCCTCTGTTGGTTATATGAAAGAATAACAGTGACTGCAATGCCACACAGCGCCCTCTGTTGGTTATATGAAGGATTAACAGTGACTGCAATATCACACAGCGCCCTCTGTTGGTTATATGAAGGATTAACAGTGATGGCAATATCACACAGCACCCTCTGTTGGTTATATGAAAGATTAACAGTGATGGCAATATCACACGGCACCCTCTGCACATGGTAGTGGGACAGTGGGACAATGCACACAGTAATCCATTTGGCAATTCTCTGTCACCATCAACTTTGCAAAGAAGTCTGGTTGATCGCTGGGGGGGTCTCTTTGGTGGAATGTGCGCTGCTGGGAGACAGGGCTGTAGTTGTGTCTAGGCTTATACTCGAGTCAATACGTTTTCCCAGGTTTCGTAGGTAAAATTAGGTACCTCGGCTTATACTCAGATCGGCTTGTACTCAAGTATATACGGCAATTGTAATATGCCTTCAGTTTAGACAACTACAATAGAACAATATGAACATGCGGAGTATCATCTGTGCTGTAGGTAAGTGTGCACTCAACTTTCTGTAGTTTCTTAGCATATAGGAAAATATCAACTGTAATAAAGAGAATACAGTCATTTAGAGATTTTGAAGTTATTTATCAAAATAACTTTATTTTCTGACATATACTGAGACCAAATCCACACAAGTTATTTCCCTTTTTATTTATCGATACCTTTTCCCGAAAAATTCCAGTGTGGAAAGAATCATTCGATTTTCTCGGATTTTCCACCCAAAAATTTTTGCCCAAAAACCACAAAATCTTCAGATTTTTGCACGAAACCCAGCGCAGATCAGGATATATTTGGGACCTCTCCCATTGACTTATATACAACCTCGTCTGGTCTGAGATTCCGGATTTTCTGATTCAGACTTTTTCCATCCTCAGGGTATAAAAAAAACTCAAACATTTTTAGTTCTTTTTATCCAAAAAATTCAGATTTAATAGTAAAAAAAACTTGAATTTTTAGATTTTTTGCCATTTGGACTTTAATAAATAACCCCTTAGAGAGAGCCTATCTGATCTTACAGATTTTGCTGTCATTGTAAACAGGAACGTGACATCCTCGGAAGTAAGAGTGATCATAAAAAAAGGAGTAAAACAGGAAGTGCTCATACATTCTGCACTGGCACTTGGCCTGGACCCTGATAAATATATATATATATATATATATATATATATATATATATATATATATATATATATATATATATATATATATATATATATATATATAATACACAAAAGCCATGAATATCCTGTATTATAAACGGTGAGTTTTGATGTCATTTCTGTCACATGACTCACTGAAACTTGTGTATTATAATAAAGTACCCCAGTTAAAAAATATGAGAATATTAGAAGTTACCTTTGGTCTCATGGTTTTTATTTGGTCATGAAATGATAATATCCTTATAATTTACAACAGGGGGTATTTTATTCACTATATATATATATATATATATATATATATATATATATATATATATATATATATATATATATATATATATATATATATGTATATATATATATTTGTCTGCTGTTCAACTGTTATTTCTGCTATCCCTCTGGGTTGGATCCCTGTAGCAAGTTGGGGCTGTCCCTGGAAATAAGAAATGTAAATGAGATCCTGACATGGGTGTTATTTCCAGTCTGATCCCTAATTGCCTTCTTAATTGTAAGTTAATAATTATTACCCAAGGTGACATTACATCAACAAATCACATGGACAAGAAAGGAATGCTCTGGGCTCACAACAAACTCAATCACTCATAGGGGCACATTTACTAAAGTGTGAATTTCCTCCTCGTCTCATTTCATCAAAGTTCACCTTAAATCACCAGGTGTATTTTCACAACACATCTCATATATACTAAAAATGGTAAGCACATGTTTTCAAGAGAAATGTGGTGAGAAATGTGTCTAGAGAATTTGCGCCATGAAAAAATGAATTATTGAGAATTAGCTTGGAGGGGGTGATATAGCTAAAGAGATTCAAAAGTGGTTGTTATATCTTTAAAGGGGTGCTTCAACTTTAATTTTACTTTAAGTTTGTAGAATGGACAATTCAAAGCAACTTTTCAATTGCCCGTTATTTTTTCTATTTTACCATTTTTTAATTATTTGCCTTCTTCTTCTGACTCTTTCCAGGTGACTGAAATTACAAACTGGAGAGCTGCTGAATAAAAAGCTAAATAAGTAAAAAGCCACAAATAATAAAAAATGAAAACCACTTGCAAAATATCTCTGCATATCACTCTCTACATCATACTAAAATTTAACTCAACTCATATAAACCCTTTAAAATGGTAACTCGTCAGCCTGAACCTGGAGACATTTCTCTTGCCATAAATTTGTTCTTGTGCTCTTAGTACATTGGACATTACTCCAATGCAAAGATAATTTTCATTACTGCAAAGTTAATTCTCCAATTCTAATTCTAGTATTCTCCATACTGAGGCAGATTTACTACTTTCAAAAAAACTCACAAATTCGAATTTAAAACCACCAACTCGAATTTAAATTTGAATGTGAGTTTAATCAACACTTGATCCTGAAAACAGTTCTAATTTGACTTTTCTCTACCTAAAACCTGCCGAGTTCATGTACAAGTCAATAGCAGAGGTCCCTTGAACTGTTTGATGATGTTAATAGTAGTGATGAGCCAAATTATTGCTAAGTTTCGCTTTGAAAACGATGACCTCTAGGCGCCAATGGGAGGAAAAAAAATGTTGCGTGTCAAAACTATTTTTATGTGCAAAAGTTGAGGTTTTTTTGGGGGAAACTTGATTCCAATTTGATTTGAGTTTTCAGGTAGGGACTATTCTATAGAATTTTACACATTCATTTTTTCATAAATATCATACCAATTGAAATTGTGAATGAAATCGAATTTATTAGAATTACTAAAAATTTATAAAAATTTACATTACTCTAAAATTCCACCTTTGACAAACAACCCCCACAGTAAATTGGTGATATTGAGTGGAGTCTTCAGTTTAGGTGAAATTATTGCAAATTTTTAGTTTCACCCTTAAATATGACTCATAGCTTTCAGATTGGTGCCCCTCTGGGTCAGGTAGTGGGTGTCCTATTTATTCATGTATACAATGATCTTGTGATTTTTTTAATTGACCTTTAGTGATGAGCGAATCTGTCCTGGCTGAAAAATTCAATTGTCAAAAATTTGCATGGGTTTGAATGTCTTTTTCTTAAACATTGCATTAGTACATGCCGCTTTTCAGTTATGGATCACAATGACCTGTTGCAATTCTTCTACCTGTGCATTGTGCAAAAACACGTGGGATTGGGCCCAATTTAGCACTTTGCACTCTGGCCCCTTTTTATCGTCTTGCTGGTCTATCTGTCCATACGATTCAGCCATTTGCTTCAATTTCATAAAGACAGATGAACAAGAAAGGGTCGGAACAGAAAGGTAAGTAATGAGATAAATATAAATGATACAAGTTATAAATACAAATTTGGGCACTGTGGGCCAGTGGCGTAACTAGATGTTATTGGACCCCACAGCAAATTCATTTTACGGTCACCCTAAATATCCAGAGGTATTCCGTTTTATCAATTTTTATTGAAATGGCACATTAATTAGGGCCTTGTGGGGCCCCCTATACCTCCTGGGCCCTCCTGCAGTGCTCTCTCTGTATTACACCTCTGTAGAGGCACAGTAGGAAGTTAAAAGACTAAAAATGAAAAATAACTGAAAGATTACAAATAGCTCTTGCACCAAACCTCCCGGAGAACATCTTGTTAAATTTCATTGTATGAAACACAAAAGTACTTTATTAAGCAAGAATATCGGGAAGAGACTTTAACCATCATCACTTTATTGTTTTCTACCCTTTAATTGCTTCACATGTTCCACTTGTGCAATGCAACCAAACCTTAAGGTGTCAGTTCGTTTTGGACTTAATTAAAGTAAAAGTCAGCAGTGTAGCGCATATAAATACTCCTGGCATGGGTTGGTATCATTTAACAAGGCACTTGCAAGCTAACGAGTTCTTCTAATGTAAGTACAGTGCAAACCTGATTCTAATACTGTTTATTAAGATCTTCTGTATGGATGAGCATTAACCATGAAAAGAGGAGTGTGGTTAGTAAGAAAGAGAACTGGAGAGAGTTGTAATGTAAATTTAGCATTTTTACATTTTAATTTAACTTAAACAATGTGATTTAAGTAAAATTTGAATTTTAAAGCGGTGGTTCACCTTTAAGTTAACTTTTAATATGTTATAGAATAGCCAATTCTAAGCAAGTTTTCATTTCTCTGTTTTGTAGTGTTTCAATTATCTGCCTTCTTCTTCTTTTGACTCTTTACAGTTTTCATATGTGGGTCACTGACCCCCATCTTAAAATAAATACTCTGTAAGGCTACACATATATTGTTGTTGCTTCATTTAATTACTCATCTTTCTATTCAGGCCTCTCCTATTCATATTCCAGTCTTTTGTTCAAATCAATGCATGGTTGCTAGGGGAATTTGGACTGAAATTGCAAACTGGAGAGGTGCTGAATAAAAAACTCGAAGTTGAACAACCCATTTAAAAAGGGTATTTTGTAATTATAGATTGACCAAGATTCTAATAGGGTAATCCTAAAGGACTCCCTAGTAGGGATGGGCGAAAAATTTTGCCATGGTAAGTTTCGCAGCAAATCTTGGCATTTCGCCGCACGAGAAATGTTTTGCGGAACTGTGGCAAAAAGTTGCTATCCGTTTTGTTTTGCAAGTCCAAAAACTCATGTAAAAAAAGATATGCCTAATAAAAAATTGATTGTGTGAATAAGAAAAATAACATTTGTTTTGTAAACTCTACGTATTGTTTTTGCGGTTTCACAGATTTTTTGCTCATCACTACTCCCTAAACTGAACTGATCTGATCAATGAAAACTAGTGATGGGCAAATAAATTCGGACGCCCATTGACTTTAATGCATTTGGACAAAATAGGCGCGTACATAAAAATTGTTGAAACTGGACTATGAATAGGAGAGGTTACATTAGAAAGATGAGCAATAAAAAACTAACAATACATTTGTAGCCTTACAGAGCATTTGCTTTTTAGAAGGGGTCAGTGATGCCCATTTGAAAGCTGCAAAGAGTCCGAAGTAAAAGGCAAATAACTATAAAACTATAAAAAGAAATAATGAAAACAAATTGAAAATTGCTTAGAATTAGCCATTATATAACATACTTAGGGGCCGATTCATCAAGGGTCGAATATCGAGGGTTAATTAACCCTCGATATTCGACTAGGAATTGAAATCCTTCGACTTCGAATATCGAAGTCGAAGGATTTAGCGCAGAAAATTCGATCGTACGATCGAAGGATTATTCCTTCGATCGAAGGATTATTCCTTCGATCGAACAATTAAATCCTTCGAATCGAACGATTCGAAGGATTTTAATCCAACGATCGAAGGAATATCCTTCGATCAAAAAAAGTTAGCCAAGCCTATGGGGACCTTCCCCATAGGCTAACATTGACTTCGGTAGCTTTTAGCTGCCGAACTAGGGGGTCGAAGTTTTTTTTAAAGAGACAGTACTTCGACTATCGAATGGTCGAATAGTCGAACGATTTTTACTTCGAATAGTGCGATTCGAAGTCGTAGTCGAAGGTCGAAGTAGCCCATTTGATGGTCGAAGTAGCCCAAAAAATACTTCGAAATTCGAAGTTTTTTTACTTCGAATCCTTCACTCGAGCTTGATGAATCGGCCCCTAAAAGTTACTTTAAAGATGAACCACCCCTTTAACATAGAGGCTCTTTAGATTGGCAGTTGACTATCCTGAACCTGGCAAAAATATGGTGAAAATTCATTATTGTACTGTTGATAAAAATGCCAATTTGCTGCATTGTCCTTTTTATAAAAAGCCAATGTTGTCGCAAATTTTATTGTTGGAAATACTATGAATTATAAATTTCATCTTACACCCTTTAATAAATATGCTTGAGTTTGTTGGACTTCTTTGAGCAGCTGAACATCATTAGGATCAACGGTGCTTGATTAATTGCCCCATTATCACTTTGGTGCAACATACTCAAGCTTGTTTTTGGGTTTCGAAATACCTTCCATGCCAGGGGCCTAAATTTGTATGCAATCTCCGATTTCATTGGGTTTTATACTTTCCAACTCCACCCCTTTTACTCACTCACTTGTAAATAAACACTTTATTGTGAATTAAATCATTTCCAAATATCTTTTTCTTAGATAACCACAAAAAAAAAAGAAAAATGCTGAGATTGAGCACCATCTTTCTCGTCTGTGCTCTAGGTACAGATGCAGCCACTTTGGTTTGTCTGTTTGACACAGAATAACTAAACACAGATATCCCATTTATCTCATTTAACACAGAAAACTGTGACACAACATCCCATCTAATTAAAGCATTCACCATTGTGAACAATGGTGCTTTGGTATGCTAATGAAAAGGTTAAATGCATTAAATGAGTTAAGATAACTTTAGATAACACAGTTTCTTCAATTAACTCTGAGTCATGACGCATTTAACTCACAAATCCAAGTGGCTTCATCTGTAAGTGTGAACTCAAATCCTTGCATAATTTTCTCGGCAATCTGTCTCTCTTCTTCTAGGAGTCAGATTTTAATGAACAATTATATCAGATACATTGGTAAGTGCTCCCTTTGCCTAACAACGCATTAGGGCAGGGGCACACGAAGCTACAGGGGGAGATTAGTTGCCCTGTGACAACTCTTTGGGCAATCAAACTGCCTCCCCGCCGGCTAGAGTGTAAATCGCCAACACTTGGAACGTTTCAGTTTCTGAAGTCGCCCGAAGTTTCATTGTGAGGACTTCGGAAAACAAAGTGTTCCAAGGGCCATTTAGGGAGATTAGTTGTTTGAAGAAGAGGTGATTTGTCACTGGGCAACTAATCTCCCCCTGTAGCTTCGTGTGCCCCTGCTCTTAGAGCTAACTGTTTATCAAAATAACCGACTCCGACACAATGCTGCATGTAGAGAGACGGATTGTTGAGAAATGGAAAGAGAAGAGTAATTGAATTTATAATTAACTGTCTTTGGAATGTTCCTTTTTTCCTGAGATTAAGCTTTTATTACATTTTTATTTTTTTCAGTAGTCCCCCTTTAACAATAGATTGTGTATTATTAACATAACTTTGTACATTGTTTCTTTTTTAGCATTACATCCACTTTATGTCTATGGAGATGACGAAAGTAAGTAAAATACCAATTAGGAAATATATCAAATTACTATTATATACAGTATCATCTAAATGTATAAACATTCTTATTATTCTTTCTATCATTCATATAAATTAGCTCTAAATTGGAATGCAGTATTTTGTATTCTAATGGCTGCTTCCAATCTTTTGTATCTTTATTTCTTTGTGGGGGGATGGTATGTAAAATGGCCAATATACTGAATCCCAATGGGGAGCCAACATCAATAAATAAAAGCCCAAATACTCATTTGTATTGTTGTTTTTCTCCTTATGCCTATCCCAAACGTGGTACAGAGCTGTGTATAATCAGAGCCCTTTACTTTTGCTAATTGTTCTCTGTGTTTCAGATTTACAGATAATGACTTTATTATACAGGGAATATACATAGAAATACATTAGACTAATTCAATAACTCCCCCCAACACCCACAATTGCTGTGAAATGAACAATGGTTGAATTAAGTTCAAACTTAAAGGTGTCTTCTGCTCTGTGTGATCCAAGAAAAACTTTAGTTTTGTCCCTTTAAGACATAAGTATCAAAGAGAGATTGGAGACAAGAGTGTAAGCAGCCTGTGTTTGTATTGATTCAAATCACAATACATTATTCTCTAACAGAAAATCCATGCCGATGCAATAAAACATAATGTCTTAGGGGGTCTATTTACTAACATTCAGATTTCTTTTTTTTCACAAATCATATTTTTTCTCAAAAAAATTCTTTTTTTTTTTTAAAGGACAGATTTATAAAATGGTAGATTTGAATTTAAAAAAAAAAATATTTGAGTCATAACACACAAATTCGAATTTAAAAGCACCAATTCGTAAATAAATTTGAATGTGAGATTTATCACAACTCGACCATGGAAACAGTTCTAATTCGAATATATTTGCCACATACAAACTGCAGAGTTCATTTACAAGTCAATGCTGGAGGTCCATTTAGCCATTTTGATGTGTTCATTGCCTTCCTGACATTCAATTTTTTTTCTCTGGAAAATTCGTTTTGAGTTTCATTTGTATTTGATTCGAATACGAATCAAGTTTTTGGGTTGTTCCCATTCAATCGTATTTTAGACCTTCTAATTTTTTCATAAATAACTTCCCATTTAATTTGAAAACTTGACGTTTGATAAATAACCAACTGTAAAAACCACAAAAAACTTGAACACAAAACGTCACCAAGTAAAACTAGTCAAGGTCCTATAGAAGTACATTTTTTAGACTTTTAGAGGTGTTTGTAACTAAGTATAAAAAACATATATTATTTATTAATTTAACACAAGGAAATTGGAGAGACTTCAAATGTTTTTTTTTTTGCCTTCCTCTGGATCAACTAGCAGTGAGGCAGGTTAAAAAAGAGTTAACAGGTTGAACTTGATGGACAGAAGGAATCCCTTTCTCCCACATACTTGTTAACATAAAAACATCACATCATAGATAAGTAACATAAGTTCCTCTGGCAGGGAATACAGGAACCAGGCAAGAACTAGAGGCTCAAGAGGCTGCATGAAGTATAAAGACAATGGTCCTTCAAGGCTATATTTTGCTCTGTCTGATCCAGCAAATATCAAAAACTTAGTTTAGTCCCTTTATACAGTGATCCTCAACCAGTGTCATGTGAGCACCGTGTTACTCAGCAACCCCTTGGATGTTGCTCCCAGTGGCCTAAAAGCAGGTGCTTATTTTTGAATTCCTGGGTTGAAGGCTATTTTTGGTTACATAAAAGCTATGTTCTGCCAAACAGAACCTCCTGTAGGCTGCCAGCTACCGAATAGCCAATCATAGTCCTTATTTGTCACCCCAGGGCCTTTTTCACGCTTGTGTTGCTCCCCAACTCTTTTTTACATTTGAATGTGGCTCACGGGTAAAAAAGGTTAGGGACTGCTGATGATATTGGAGAGAGGTTGGAGAAAGGATTGTAAGCAGTCTGTATCTTTATTGATTCTAATAGAATTAAGGCACTTCATCCCATTCCAAAAATCCATGTTGATATAAATATAATTTTGAAATTTGACTTGGGGAAATGTATTATTAAAATCAAATCATTTTTTGAGTAAACGACTTGAAAACTCGAAGTTAATTAGAGAAAAAAAAACTTGAATGTCAGGAAGGCTGCAAACATCTCCAAAATAGTTGAATTTGAATTCTTAAAGTGCCAGAGTATGATAAATTTTGAAAATTGAATTTTGATTTGTTTTTAAAAACTCAAATCGAGTTCGGATAATCCCCTAGTTGAATTTGAGAGTTTTGACCATAAAAAAATGTGAAAATTAGAATTTTCAATTCGACCCTTAATAAATCTGCCCCTTAATGTCTAAAAACATTCTTTGTAGATCTTAGGCATGGTGCTTGAAATTATAGAGAATATATACACACTGAAATGTTCACCTTTAGTATTATAGAACGTATATCACACTTATAAATATGATTGTATTTTTTTCTGACAGAGCAAAGCTGCCGACCTCATCAATTATGGGACAGATGTGGAACTGCCTGTCCCTTGAATTGTCAGAACTTTAGAAATCCACCCGAGGTCTGCACGAAAAACTGCGTGTCTGGGTGTTTCTGCAAGGAACCTTATGTCTTTCTACGTGGCACATCTGGTCTCTGTATTCTGCCCAGGCAATGCCCTCCTTATAAAGAATAAGGAAAACTCCAGAAGTGCATATGTGGCTCTTTATCATTAAAATCTGTTGGTTTATCATCTTCACTGTGCTGGACAAATCTTACCAAATGTAAAATGTAAAACGTTTAATATGAAACATCCATCCTTCCCAGTGAATGAGTAAATTTAACACAAAAAATTATTTACTGCTTTTGCTTATTTATTCCTTCTTTTTTGTGAATCAAGATCACTGATCTTTAGAGTCAAATTAATCATCTAGTTCAAAAGTTACAGCCTCACATCTTGGAAATGGGGTGGGATGGGGACATGACTGGAATGGGCAGTGCACAATATTCCATTATCTATATAGACTTTCCATATTCAGGAATATATGACCCCAATGAGATGAAGCAAAATATTCTCCAATGTGCATAACATTTATACAAAATATGTTAATGGATTCAATGATTGATTTAGACATTTACAAAAATACCTGACTCTAATCTGCTCAATGTGGGGAACAAATGTTGGGGAAACAAACATAGGCAGTCCCCTCCTTTGGATGCTCCATTTCCCATTACTGCTATTTTGCTTCTCCACATAAAGTTACATTATGCTTCATAAACTCTGTAATATCTTTGTACATAATTAACAAAAATAAACTAACCATTAGGTATATATATTTTGGGAGTGTTAGCAATTTGAAGAACTGCTTTTCATTTTCCTGAGGGTCAGCTCATAATCCAGCCTCCGAAATCACCCTTCAGTCCACCCTTGTGAGCTAAAGTCTTTAAATGTCCTCCAAGAATCATAAAAAGCTGTTCAGCAAAAAAAGACTTTTGGGTTGCAATGTTTCAGTCATTTTACATGATTCCCTACCCAGGACCTTAGCTCTATTGTTCCTTCCCTATCCTGGAAATTTTTTGCTATCTCAAATGTTAGCTGCTACCTGGTGGGTGATTTCCTTGAACAGGCTAGACCCTTTAGTAATCTCTAAACTACTTGAGTTTGTAACTGACTAATGCTATTCCTCTCCGACAATAACCTGCTGGACCCCCTACAATCTGGTTTTAGGAAACAACACTCCATTGAGACTGCTCTAACTTGACTAACTAATGACTTTTAACAGCTAAAGCCACCAACCTTTCCTCACTACTAATAGTGCTTGATCTCTCTGCTGCATTTGACACTGTGGGTCATCCTCTCCTCCTCCATTCCCTCAATTCAATTAGCCTTCATGACATGGCCCTGTCCTGGTTCTTTTCTTACCTCACTAATCATTCCTTCAGTCTCTTATGGAGTATCATATTCTCCCCTACCTCATTCTGTTGGGGTTCCTCAAGGCTCTGTCCTGGGACCCTGATTATTTTTTCTCTATACTTCCTCCCTCAGCAAACTCATGTGGTTTCCACTACCACCTCTATGCCAATGATACTAGATCTATCTCTCCTCTACTTATCCCATCCCAGAATTCTTAACTCAGGTCTCCCCCTGCCTGTCCACTATCTCTACTTGGATGTCACAAAGCTACCTTAAATTAAACCCCTAGAATGGATATGGTTATCTTTCCCCAAAACAACACCTGTAACATCTCAGAACTATCCATTGTAGTTAACAGTTCCACTATCACCCTGGCTCCCTAGGCCTGGTGCATTGGGGTTATCCTAAATTCTGCTCTGTACTTCACTCCTCATATCCAGTCACTTATTAAATCATGCCGCTTATTAAAACATATCCAAAATACCCTCATTTATCACCCAAGATGCCACCGAAATTCTTAATCAGTCTCTCATCATATCACGACTAGACTACTGTAAATTTCTATTATTTGGCCCATCTCCAGTCCATAATGAACATTGCCACCAGGCTTATACACCTCAGCAACCGCTCCTCCTCTGCCACGGCATTCTGCCAATCCCTGCTCTGGCTTCCGCTACCTTTCACAGTAAAATTCTAATGACCTTGACATTAAAAGCACTTCATAACTCTGCCCGACCCTACAACTCTAAACTCATCTCAAGATACTCACCCAACCGCTTACTATGGATACTGTTACTGACTTCTGAATTCAGATTTTGATAAATAAGCCCCAAGCCTCTGATATTATGTCGTGTCTCATCAGAATCCTGGGAGATATGTACCTTCCCTTTTTAGTTAGTTGTTCTTCTTTAAGAAATATACATCTTAAAATAGTGATATCAGCCAAATTGTAATGTGTCAATATGTTGTTGTACCAAGCAAACTAGGGAGCATCACATGAATTAATACTGCTGGCGTGGGTCATTAGCATTTAGCAAGGCACTTCCAAATTAAACAGCCTTTCTAATATAAGTATGGAGCTAAGTCTGATTCATTAGTACATATTAAGGTTTTCTCATATAGATTTCAGGCATTGAGAAGTACTAAGGAGACAGAATCTTGGAAAATAGGAAAGGGCACTCAGGTTTTAATTTAATTTTAGCAGACATTTTGTTCCTTTGTGACTACAAATTGTGTTAAATTGGTGAATCCTGAAAGAATCCCAGCAGTTCAAATCTATTAAACCAGATGAATATGACAATTTCACAGAACTGACTTTTTTTGAGTAGAAGACATGAGTCTGTTCTTAGAGCTCAGAGACAAGTTGTCAATCTCTGATGCATATTGCAAACCAGTAAGCATTGTTATGGCTGGCAAAAAAATATTGGGGTGTGATGAATAAACCCATATATTATAGGGGGTTATTTATCAAAGTCCGAATTTATCTCAATATTTTTTGATACAAACTCTGATAAAATCCGCTCGGGTTTTTAACGCTTATTTATTATTGCATTTTCCCAAAAATTTGCTTTGCGGGAAAAAATCAGATTTTCAC